>NC_088930.1:21332500-21392500 GCF_038396675.1 Hydra vulgaris | reverse complement strand
AAAAATGATAAAAATTATTTTTCAAATAAGAACAAAGATTTTATTTGTTACTTTTGTTACAGTGAGAAAAAAAAAATCTGTGTGATTTTTAACGCGTTAATAAAATAACTTTAATTACAATGCGGTACTTAAAAATACGCTTGTGATGCAAAATAACTTCAAACAATACAAAATATATTTGCTGAGTTGAGTTACTTTGAAAAGCATTACGCGTTTTCGTTACGCAGCGAAATCTTGTGACAATATATATATATATATATATATATATATATATATATATATATATATATATATATATATATATATATATATACACACACATACATATATATATATATATATATATGTATATATACACACACATATATACTTTGTGTTAACACAAAGAGCTTACACTCGTCATTTTGGAATTAGAAAACCACTTTGTGAATAAACAATAGTTATCTTAGTCTGGTTGTTAACTTGGTCGTGGCTGCAAGACCACACTCAGGGAGGTTACAAGACAATATTCAGCATGTATGCAAAAATATTGAAGAAGAGTCTTCAGTGTCAATTTGAATGCGGTCTCAACAGCTTAGAATATCTCGAACTTCACTTCAGAGGATTCAAAGAATTCTGAAACTCATCCCATATAAAATACAAATAGTGCAGGAGCTGGGCCTGCAGATTATTAGGTATGCATCCAAGAAAATTCAATCAACATTGTCTAATCATGTAAAAGTATTAGTTTGGTGTGGTGTACATGCTATGTAGCACCATTTTGTTACCACCAAGCTTATTTTTGCCAACCAAGTAAATCTCGACTTGTCGAAAATGAGCTTTTGGTTTATTTCTCACTAAAGTTTGAAACTTATATCAACATATTAAATCCTATTGAAATTATTATAAAACAGTCACAAGCCACCCTAGAATTAAACAGTTTTATGCATGTTTTGTAAAAAATATTACAGGGTTGCCACCATTATTCAAGAACAAAATTCCCTGATTTTCCCTGATTTTTTCACTAAAATTTTGCCTTTTTCTCCCTGATTTTCCCTGATTTTTTACTAAAATTTTGCTTTTTTCTCCCTGAATTTTCCCAATTTTTACCCTTAAATTTTGCTTATTTCCCCCTGATATTTCCAGCATTCAAACACCCAAACTTAACATTAAAACTTCTCCATTAACCCCAGAGCATTTTTACCTCTAACAAAACAGATATTATAATCCCCCAATAAACTAATCTATTTGTTTAAAAATTAAAATAAATAATCAAATCCTTTAATCAACACATAAAATTATTATTTAAAAAATATCTAAAAACTACAGCAGAATCCTGTTAACTTGAACTCTGAAGGGATATATATATATATATATATATATATATATATATATATATATATATATATATATATATATATATATATATATATATACCCATTTGTCCAATATAGGAAAATGCTCCAATTGTTTTAAAGAATTAACTAAGAGAATGTCCGAGTTAGGCTAAGCTCTCCGAGTTTTTGAAAATGTTTGACTTATCAAGATTTTGTGACCTATCTTATGGCCCTCCCACCAAGGGCTTAATCAGGGTATATTTAAAACAGATATGTTCAATGGGCATTGAAAATCTGTCAGACTTATCTAGGGTACAAGATAAAGAGGTTCAAAAAAAAAAAACGATTAATATTGGAAATGTTTTTTATAACAAGCAATGTATTAAAAATTCAAGAGTAAATACAAACAAGTTATAATAATTAATTAAAAGACTAACAAAAACTAAATGAGTAAACTAAAAAAGTATATTTGTTAAATACTGAAATGTTTGAAATAAATATCAAACAATTTTATGTTAGAAAAATACAATTATTTGTTATTGACATCTTTTTTTTTCTTATGCAATATAACTAAAGCCTCTTCAAGCATCTTTTTTCTTTTTCGTGTTCCTCACTTTTTCGCTTACGATCATTACATTTTGTAAGAAGAAGTTTTGTTCTACCCATTTCATAAGATTTAGCAGTATTGCTGTCAGAGAACATTTTCTGATAAAGTAGGCCATTTTCATTACACGAATTCAATTAAAAATTATTTTGTACTGCATTTAAAACAGAATAGATTTCTGCACAACTTTTGATCTACTGTAAGAATTGCTTGCTTTTTAGATGTAGACTGTGCAGGCATGAAGAAGGAAGATACTGGCTTTGATTTCTGTGCATGTTTTTTGCCATCCATATGACTTATCAAAACTCTTCGGCCCATATTTGACAAATTAAATTCAACTTGGCATATTTTGCACTTGGCTGACTTTTTATCACTGCCTATTACCAGCAATTTTTCAAACAAAGGATCACTTAACCATTCTTCTTTGAAATACGTCGCCATTTTAAATTTTAAAAATTTGATTAATTTTCTTTAAAAATGTTAAACATTAACCCTGGTACGCTGGAAAAGGAAAATTTTTATTAGAAAACATTTCAAAACAATAAAGAAAAATTAAAAAGTTCCCTGATTTTTTCCTAAATCAACTATTTCCCCCTGATTTTCCCTGATTGTATCTAAATTTCCCTGAATTTCCCTGATTTGGTGGCAACCCTGTATTAATTTGGATTTATAAACCGAAATTTTTATAAAAAAAACTTTTAATATAATATTTTTATTAACCCCTCCCTCCCCCCTGTTAATTAGATCTGGATTAAAATTCTTACCCCCTCTTTTTATTCCCCACCCCTTGTATTAAGGACTCAAGAGTAAGTAATGAATAATAAATAAACAACAAACATTTGGTCGCAATGATAAGTATTCAATTAACAATTTTTAATCATCTAAAAGAAAGGGACAAATTCTAACCTACTCAAATGTAACTTTGCAAACATAACAGTCACATCTAAATCAAAGTTATAATCAGAGTGCATGTTCATTAAAGCTAGCTCAGAAAGTCATTCCTGTCCTTATGTTGCTCATATGTACGAATGAAGGTGTTGAATTCCACTTCCTGTTCTTTCACATTCCGTGATATAAGGCATGTATAATGTCACTAGATATTTCCTGCAACTTAACTATAGGCTAATGAAGAAACCACATAGTTCACTGTAGTGTAACTAGTGATATAATAAAATCAAAATTGCCAAACGCTTTCAGAAAAGACAGTGCTTGACGTTTGTCTTCATCAGTCCACTCATGCAGCCATTCGACATATTCATTATTATTGCCTCATCGATTCTTAGAAATGACTTCACAAAATATTATCAGAAACGGATGAGCTAAACGAAATTTTTCTCAACCATCTAACTTTTCAACCCATCTTGTAAAACAAATATCAGCATGAATCTTTGTTCTATTCAAATGTGTGAAATTGATTTCCGTTTTTGTACACTAAGTTAAGAAGTTCTGCTTGTTTTGTGCTATTTTTTATTCATTTTGTAAACTCCTTCATTATATCTAAAACATTTCTTACTTTAGGTATTTTGCAAGAATGATTATTATTATATGACTATTTATTATATGACTAAATTCAGTCTATGACACGCGCAACTGTTGTATATAGCTTTTGGTTGAATGTTAAGAAATTGGGCTTGTACACCTGATAACGAACCTGCTATTGATGCTGCACCTCTGATCTTTGGCCTCTCATATTTTTAATATTCAAATTAAGGTCATTTAAAGTTTGCCTAATTTTAGTAAAAATATTTTTGACTTTCACATGCTCCAACTTCACAAATGCCACAAACTCCTCGCGTAACTCATGTTTCTTACCAACAAATCTTAGTACAAGGGATAGTTGCTCTGTGTGGTAAAAATTAATTGCATCTTCAAGCACAGAAGATTATTTGGCTTTTTATTTCTTTTATTATAGAAGCTTGTATTTTGAACCTTTGCTGAAACTGTTAGAATCTCCAATTAAATTAAGCAGTGAAAGAAAGTTACCAACATTTCCTAGATTATCTAAATTTTTAAACGTACCACTTTAAAAACAAACGTACCACTTTGGTCTTATGTTAACAAACCCTTTAAAATTATTAAAGGGTTTGTTAACATAAGACCCCTTATCATCTCTTTTTTTTAAAAACAAAGCACATGGGCAGCAAAACGAACCTTGCTGTACAAGAGAATGGGATACCCATTAACATTCGCCCATCCATTTGATCGAAATTTTTTTGGAAAGTCTGTGGTATAATATTTTTTGTGATGTATTAAATATAGATTTCAGGCAACATCTTATATTGATCATATATTATATTTAGCTCAATAGCCATTATGTTCATGGTAGTTGTAATGAGATTTCCAATGTCAAAAAAAAGCCTTTTCAATACCCAACATTATTTTCAAACATTCTTCAACTATTTAAATGTCGTTTTGTTGATCATTACTGATCGCAATATAAGATGTAGGCAAAATTTCATCCAACTTTTTTTCTCATGAGGTTCGTGAAAACTCCCTGAATTTTCTGCAAATGAGTCAGAGAAAATATCGTCTTTAAAAGATGTTGACATAGTGTCATAAAAATTACTTGTGATTATTCTTGTACGAGTTCTATTGAAGACATGCTCATGATTTTATTTTGTGCCTGACTGTCTTTTTTATAAAAATAAGATTTCAACTTTTTTTTAGTCTTTTAATACATTCTTTCTCAGTCCCACCTTTTCTTTTTTTGATTCATATTCGACTAAATAATCTATAGGAATAAAAAAGTACATATAAGTAAGTACAAATGCTAAAAAATACAGTAAAAACAAAATGCTTGAAAAAAGTACTTAACTCTTATGCAATAAGAAAAAATAAAAATGTTGTGTACTGCAATGTTTTGCTTTTATAGCTGCGCTACTCACTTTTTTTAAACCAGTTCTATTGGTTAACATTAGAAAAAAACAACTTAAAAGCTTTCATGCTTTAATGTTGCTATGCAATAAAATTTAACTGCTGCTTTTGCAAATTATTGTTTTTTTATAGTGAAACTAAGAATTTTAGAAGAGCTCAAGGCAACACTACTTTTAATGAAAAAAAAAGCAAAACCATAAATTTAGTAAAGTTTCGAAACAGAACCATTTTTAAAAAAAGAGGGCGACAGCAACCCTACTCACCCCCCCCTCTTAGTTATAGGCCTGCGTGTGTGTAAATATATATATATATATATATATATATATATATATATATATATATATATACATACACATATATATATATATATACATACACATATATATATATATATATATATATCAGTGGTGTACACTAGCGGTCGCCGGATGGCAAATGCCACCCGAATCTTCCGAAAGGCTACTGGAAATAATATTTTAATGCAGTTTAGTCGCCCGACTGGGCGACTCGATTTTTTTCTTCATCATTATTATTATTTCAATAATTCTATAAGCAAAATTTATGCGTCCAAATTTAAATTAAGCAAAATTTATGCGTCCAAAATTAAAGAAGATGACTTTTATCTAATATAATAACGACCACCTCCTTCTGCGTACGTACGCATTATTTATTATTTAAAGATTATCTTGTTGTAACATTCTAAGAGAAACGAGAAAAACCAAGAAAGTGACGTAATTAAAAAAATAATACATAAAAAGTTTGCTTTTATGTATTATTTTTTTAAATTGCAGTGCAACGGTACCGTCGCTTTAACTTTTTTCTTAAAGTGATGATAGTGAGTTCTAATTGATTAAATTTTTTTTCCGCCCAAATGCCCAAACCAAAACCCTTAATCGATGTATGTGCCCTCCACTGCACCTATCCCTAAATCAGTCGATGTATGTACACTCACTGCGCATATCCCTATATCAGTCGATGTATGTTACTAATAATAAGCAATCTAACTATCAATATACAACAATATCAATAATTTTCAATAAAAAATAGTACTAAGTGAAGGACTCGATCCTGGATCACTGTGGATGATGAACCAATGAGACACCTGAATGCTAAACGTACTGTGTGCAAATGCAATTCTTTCAATATTTGTACAACTAAATTTTCAAAATCAACCAATAATATTCGCAGCCGAGACTTAAATTAAATCAATCAAACTTTATTACCATGACTTTAAGATAAAAAATTAAAGCAATGGTACCATTGTGCTAGACACAACGATTTCTTTAATTGTTTTAATGTGTCTAATATATCTGAACCAATTATATCATCACTTGCATCTATTGGTGATAAAACAAATGCAAATCCCATAAATTCTGTATAGATAAATTTTTATAAATGATTTTTTTTTCTGATTCTTTGACATAATGTGATCCTCAATTAAGAGATCAATAATAAATCTAGCTTTTATTAATTTTGATAAACAATTATATTGAGTATACCAATGAGTGTCAACAGTAATCACTAAGGTATTTTGATACTGGTAATTCTATACTGTATTTTTAATTCATTAAACCTATATGAAAGCAAATGTATTCTTTTTTTAAATAAGACAATTTGTAAAGCAAATGCCATTGCATCTGTTTTACAAATAGTCAGCAGTTTCTTTAAAATAATCCAAAAAGATTATATCTTTTATGAATAGATTAATAACGTGAGCAGTACATCCATTAGCAAAAATCTTAGAAAATTTGCATTCAACAATATCTCATGCACTTCTCATTGAATTTGTGTTATAGTTACAATAGAAACACATCTATCACTTCCTAATTTTTCTACAAACTTTAACATACCTTCAGCAATAGGTTTTCTTGTTTAAAAAACACCACTAGTGTTTATAGATTTAAAAAAATAAAGATGTTTTCCAGGAATTATGATAACAAAGTTTACAAGGTGATCGTTTCGTATATAGGGGCAACCATCACTTGAAATTAAAAAATAAAATTTTGCTTATTATTTTGAAGCCAATATTGATATACTTTTCATTCCTTAGAAGAGTAGTTCTGGCTTTTTTTTCTGATGGCATATGGTTTAAATAAGCTGGTCTCAAAGCACCTTTAAGTTTTTAAAAACTGAAGAGCTTATAACATTGAATGGAATTCCAGTTCAAAAAACAAAATTTGACAATAATTCATCATTTTGCAATTGGTCAGATTTGCAGAAGTGTCCATCCAAATTATTATGGCAACATTTTTGTTAAATTCTTTTAGAATATCAGATCTTCCACTTTGTTGACTTATTAAATTAACACCACTATGTTGTTTACTTATATTAACTTTATTATTTACAGATTTATAAAAAAAATCTATTTTTCTTCATCAGATATACCAGAGCAGTTGGCTCTTATGGGTGCACAATTTATCAGATGACCAATAAACTTCACTGCCTCAGAGCATGCATTTTCCTTTTTTTCAGTGAAAATTTTGAGATACCATTCAATACATTCTTTCTATTTTAGCTTTCATCTAAATCAATGTTTTAATAATAACAGTTAAATATGACTTTTGAACTCAT
This sequence comes from Hydra vulgaris, assembly GCF_038396675.1. Classification (NCBI taxonomy): domain Eukaryota; kingdom Metazoa; phylum Cnidaria; class Hydrozoa; order Anthoathecata; family Hydridae; genus Hydra; species Hydra vulgaris. Next base: position 21,385,135 of record NC_088930.1, on the reverse strand, counting down.
TGTATTGATATCAATTCAATAGCAACGTGTTAATGTTATTTATCTAAATACATAAGAAACACTTTAACACTTTTGTTGTCCTAAGAAACTTATTTAATTCCAAAAGACTTAAATTTAAACTTTTATGTAAAATTGTTGTATTTTCACTTAACAACTGAATTCATATAAAAAATGTTAAATTGCTGAGCATTTTAAAGCACCTCGAAAATTCAAGCAATTTAATATTTTTTTATGCATTTAGTTGTTAAGTGAAAATATAACAATTTTACATTAAAAATACTGTAAATTATAACACTTACTTTTGATATAAATCATTTATAATAAAGGTTTATAATAAAACATTTATAATAAAACACCCACTTAAATAATTTTTATTTTAAATGCACATAAGTTGATTTGGGTGGAAATGTCTGGTAACTAAAATTAAGTTATCAGTAAGTTACTGGTAACTTACCGCTCAGTAACATTACTGGTCAGTAACTTGCTGAAGCCTAGCTGCTGTGCAGAGAAACAAGTTGAGTACTTCCAAAGGTTAGGGTGTGCTTGAATCTCCTTTTGATTGTGAGCTGAATGTACTATGAGTAGTCTACTTCATTCTTTTTTAATGCAGAATATTTTTTTGTTTGTTTGTTTGGTTATTTTTACTGTTTTTATTATTTGATTTTATTGTTTTTTTTTTATCGCCAAGGGATTTGTTTACAGATTAGTGCAGGGGAATATACATACATTGATTGATTTAAATAGGTAGAACATGCATAGAATGCCACTACACCAGCAAAAGGTTTTAGTTTGGACAGGCAATCTATCAATTAAAAAAGTCTTTTCTTAATTAGATGTTTGCTGGTTGTATTTTATAATTAGCATTTAAAAAAAAACAACCTTAAACGGAACATAAGGTATATAAAACCTAACTTTGAGATTGCTAACTTAAAGCCAAATTAAAACTAATAAAAAAACACACCTCAAAATGTTTATATTTTAAAAAACACCTCAAATGTTTATATCTTAAAACACACCTCAAATGTTTATATTTTAAAACACACCTCAAATGTTTATATTTTAAAACACACCTCAAAATATTTATATTTTAAAAAACACCTCAAAATGTTTATATTTTAAAACACACCTCAAAATGTTTATATCTTAAAACACACCTCAAAATGTTTATATCTTAAAACACGCCTCAAAATGTTTAGATCTTAAAACACACCTCAAAATGTTTATATCTTAAAACACACCTCAAAATGTTTATATTTTAAAACACACCTCAAAATGTTTATATTATTAAAAACACCTTAAAATGTTTATATCTTAAAACACACCTCAAAATGTTTATATCTTAAAACACACCTCAAAATGTTTATATTATAAAACACCTCAAAATGTTTATATTTTAAAACAACTCAAAATGTTTATATTTTAAAAAACACCTTAAAATGTTTATATCTTAAAACACACCTCAAAATGTTTATATTTTAAAAAACACCTCAAAATGTTTATATCTTAAAACACACTTCAAAATGTTTATATTTTAAAACACACCTCAAAATGTTTATATCTTAAAACACACCTCAAAATGTTTATATCTTAAAACACACCTCAAAATGTTTATATTTTAAAACACACCTCAAAACGTTTATATTTTAAAACACACCTCAAAATGTTTATATTTTAAAACACACCTTAAAATGTTTATATCTTAAAAATAACCGCAAAATGTTTATATTTTAAAAAACACCTCAAAATGTTTATATCTTAAAACACACCTCAAAATGTTTATATCTTAAAACACACCTCAAATGTTTATATCTTAAATTACACCTCAAAATGTTTATATCTTAAAACACACCTCAAAACGTTTATATTTTAAAACACACCTCAAAATGTTTATATTTTAAAACACACCTTAAAATGTTTATATCTTAAAGTAACCGCAAAATGTTTATATTTTAAAAAACACCTCAAAATGTTTATATCTTAAAACACACCTCAAAATGTTTATATCTTAAAACACACCTCAAATGTTTATATCTTAAATTACACCTCAAAATGTTTATATCTTAAAACACACCTCAAAATGTTTATATCTTAAAACACACCTCAAAATGTTTATATATTAAAACACACCTCAAAATGTTTATATTTTAAAACACACCTCAAAATGTTTATATTTTTAAACACACCTCAAAATGTTTAGATCTTAAAACACACCTCAAAATGTTTATATTTTAAAAAACACCTCAAAATGTTTATATCTTAAAACACACCTCAAAATGTTTACATTTTAAAACACACCTCAAAATGTTTATATTTTAAAACACACCTCAAAATGTTTATATTTTAAAAAACACCTCAAATGTTTATATCTTAAAACACACCTCAAAATTTTTATATTTTAAAACACACCTCAAAGTGTTTATATTTTAAAACACACCTCAAAATGTTTATATTTTAAAACACACCTCAAAATGTTTATATTTTAAAACACCTCAAAATGTTTATATTTTAAAACACACCAGAAAATGTTTATATTTTACAACACCTCAAAATGTTTATATTTTAAAAAACACCTCAAAATGTTTATATCTTAAAACACACCTCAAAATGTTTATATTTTAAAACACACCTCAAAACGTTTATATTTTAAAACACACCTTAAAATGTTTATATTTTAAAACACACCTCAAAATGTTTATATCTTAAAACACACCTCAAAATGTTTATATTTTAAAACACACCTCAAAATGTTTATATCTTAAAACACACCTCAAAATGTTTATATTATAAAACACCTCAAAATGTTTATATTTTAAAACACACCTCAAAATGTTTATATTTTAAAAAACACCTTAAAATGTTTATATCTTAAAACACACCTCAAAATGTTTATATTTTAAAAAACACCTCAAAATGTTTATATCTTAAAACACACCTCAAAATGTTTATATTTTAAAACACACCTCAAAATGTTTATATCTTAAAACACACCTCAAAATGTTTATATCTTAAAACACACCTCAAAATGTTTATATTTTAAAACACACCTCAAAACGTTTATATTTTAAAACACACCTCAAAATGTTTATATTTTAAAACACACCTTAAAATGTTTATATCTTAAAAATAACCGCAAAATGTTTATATTTTAAAAAACACCTCAAAATGTTTATATCTTAAAACACACCTCAAAATGTTTATATCTTAAAACACACCTCAAATGTTTATATTTTAAAAAACACCTCAAAATGTTTATATCATAAAACACAACTCAAAATGTTTATATTTTTAAACACACCTCAAAATGTTTAGATCTTAAAACACACCTCAAAATGTTTATATTTTAAAAAACACCTCAAAATGTTTATATCTTAAAACACACCTCAAAATGTTTACATTTTAAAACACACCTCAAAATGTTTATATTTTAAAACACACCTCAAAATGTTTATATTTTAAAAAACACCTCAAATGTTTATATCTTAAAACACACCTCAAAATGTTTATATTTTAAAACACACCTCAAAGTGTTTATATTTTAAAACACACCTCAAAATGTTTATATTTTAAAACACACCTCAAAATGTTTATATTTTAAAACACCTCAAAATGTTTATATTTTAAAAAACACCTCAAAATGTTTATATCTTAAAACACACCTCAAAATGTTTATATTTTAAAACACACCTCAAAACGTTTATATTTTAAAACACACCTTAAAATGTTTATATTTTAAAACACACCTCAAAATGTTTATATCTTAAAACACACCTCAAAATGTTTATATTTTAAAACACACCTCAAAATGTTTATATCTTAAAACACACCTCAAAATGTTTATATTATAAAACACCTCAAAATGTTTATATTTTAAAACACACCTCAAAATGTTTATATTTTAAAAAACACCTTAAAATGTTTATATCTTAAAACACACCTCAAAATGTTTATATTTTAAAAAACACCTCAAAATGTTTATATCTTAAAACACACCTCAAAATGTTTATATTTTAAAACACACCTCAAAATGTTTATATCTTAAAACACACCTCAAAATGTTTATATCTTAAAACACACCTCAAAATGTTTATATTTTAAAACACACCTCAAAACGTTTATATTTTAAAACACACCTTAAAATGTTTATATTTTAAAACACACCTTAAAATGTTTATATCTTAAAAATAACCGCAAAATGTTTATATTTTAAAAAACACCTCAAAATGTTTATATCTTAAAACACACCTCAAAATGTTTATATCTTAAAACACACCTCAAATGTTTATATCTTAAATTACACCTCAAAATGTTTATATCTTAAAACACACCTCAAAATGTTTATATCTTAAAACACACCTCAAAATGTTTATATATTAAAACACACCTCAAAATGTTTATATTTTAAAACACACCTCAAAATGTTTATATCTTAAAACACACCTCAAAATGTTTATATTTTAAAACACACCTCAAAATGTTTATATTTTAAAAAACACCTCAAAATGTTTATATCTTAAAACACACCTCAAAATGTTTATATCTTAAAACACACCTCAAATGTTTATATTTTAAAAAACACCTCAAAATGTTTATATCATAAAACACAACTCAAAATGTTTATATTTTTAAACACACCTCAAAATGTTTAGATCTTAAAACACACCTCAAAATGTTTATATTTTAAAAAACACCTCAAAATGTTTATATCTTAAAACACACCTCAAAATGTTTACATTTTAAAACACACCTCAAAATGTTTATATTTTAAAACACACCTCAAAATGTTTATATTTTAAAAAACACCTCAAATGTTTATATCTTAAAACACACCTCAAAATGTTTATATTTTAAAACACACCTCAAAGTGTTTATATTTTAAAACACACCTCAAAATGTTTATATTTTAAAACACACCTCAAAATGTTTATATTTTAAAACACCTCAAAATGTTTATATTTTAAAAAACACCTCAAAATGTTTATATCTTAAAACACACCTCAAAATGTTTATATTTTAAAACACACCTCAAAACGTTTATATTTTAAAACACACCTTAAAATGTTTATATTTTAAAACACACCTCAAAATGTTTATATCTTAAAACACACCTCAAAATGTTTATATTTTAAAACACACCTCAAAATGTTTATATCTTAAAACACACCTCAAAATGTTTATATTATAAAACACCTCAAAACGTTTATATTTTAAAACACACCTCAAAATGTTTATATTTTAAAAAACACCTTAAAATGTTTATATCTTAAAACACACCTCAAAATGTTTATATTTTAAAAAACACCTCAAAATGTTTATATCTTAAAACACACCTCAAAATGTTTATATTTTAAAACACACCTCAAAATGTTTATATCTTAAAACACACCTCAAAATGTTTATATCTTAAAACACACCTCAAAATGTTTATATTTTAAAACACACCTCAAAACGTTTATATTTTAAAACACACCTTAAAATGTTTATATTTTAAAACACACCTTAAAATGTTTATATCTTAAAAATAACCGCAAAATGTTTATATTTTAAAAAACACCTCAAAATGTTTATATCTTAAAACACACCTCAAAATGTTTATATCTTAAAACACACCTCAAATGTTTATATCTTAAATTACACCTCAAAATGTTTATATCTTAAAACACACCTCAAAATGTTTATATCTTAAAACACACCTCAAAATGTTTATATATTAAAACACACCTCAAAATGTTTATATTTTAAAACACACCTCAAAATGTTTATATCTTAAAACACACCTCAAAATGTTTATATTTTAAAACACACCTCAAAATGTTTATATTTTAAAAAACACCTCAAAATGTTTATATCTTAAAACACACCTCAAAATGTTTATATTATAAAACACCTCAAAATGTTTATATTTTAAAACACACCTCAAAATTTTTATATTTTAAAAAACACCTTAAAATGTTTATATCTTAAAACACACCTCAAAGTGTTTATATTTTAAAACACACCTCAAAATGTTTATATTTTAAAAAACACCTCAAAATGTTTATATCATAAAACACAACTCAAAATGTTTATATTTTTAAACACACCTCAAAATGTTTAGATCTTAAAACACACCTCAAAATGTTTATATTTTAAAAAACACATCAAAATGTTTATATCTTAAAACACACCTCAAAATGTTTACATTTTAAAACACACCTAAAAATGTTTATATTTTAAAACACACCTCAAAATGTTTATATTTTAAAAAACACCTCAAATGTTTATATCTTAAAACACACCTCAAAATGTTTATATTTTAAAACACACCTCAAAGTGTTTATATTTTAAAACACACCTCAAAATGTTTATATTTTAAAACACACCTCAAAATGTTTATATTTTAAAACACCTCAAAATGTTTATATTTTAAAACACACCAGAAAATGTTTATATTTTACAACACCTCAAAATGTTTATATTTTAAAAAACACCTCAAAATGTTTATATCTTAAAACACACCTCAAAATGTTTATATTTTAAAACACACCTCAAAACGTTTATATTTTAAAACACACCTTAAAATGTTTATATTTTAAAACACACCTCAAAATGTTTATATCTTAAAACACACCTCAAAATGTTTATATTTTAAAACACACCTCAAAATGTTTATATCTTAAAACACACCTCAAAATGTTTATATTTTAAAACACACCTCAAAACGTTTATATTTTAAAACACACCTCAAAATGTTTATATTTTAAAACACACCTTCAAATGTTTATATCTTAAAAATAACCGCAAAATGTTTATATTTTAAAAAACACCTCAAAATGTTTATATCTTAAAACACACCTCAAAATGTTTATATCTTAAAACACACCTCAAATGTTTATATCTTAAATTACACCTCAAAATGTTTATATCTTAAAACACACCTCAAAACGTTTATATTTTAAAACACACCTCAAAATGTTTATATTTTAAAACACACCTTAAAATGTTTATATCTTAAAGAAACCGCAAAATGTTTATATTTTAAAAAACACCTCAAAATGTTTATATCTTAAAACACACCTCAAAATGTTTATATCTTAAAACACACCTCAAATGTTTATATCTTAAATTACACCTCAAAATGTTTATATCTTAAAACACACCTCAAAATGTTTATATCTTAAAACACACCTCAAAATGTTTATATCTTAAAACACACCTCAAATGTTTATATCTTAAATTACACCTCAAAATGTTTATATTTTTAAACACACCTCAAAATGTTTAGATCTTAAAACACACCTCAAAATGTTTATATTTTAAAAAACACCTCAAAATGTTTATATCTTAAAACACACCTCAAAATGTTTACATTTTAAAACACACCTCAAAATGTTTATATTTTAAAACACACCTCAAAATGTTTATATTTTAAAAAACACCTCAAATGTTTATATCTTAAAACACACCTCAAAATTTTTATATTTTAAAACACACCTCAAAGTGTTTATATTTTAAAACACACCTCAAAATGTTTATATTTTAAAACACACCTCAAAATGTTTATATTTTAAAACACCTCAAAATGTTTATATTTTAAAACACACCAGAAAATGTTTATATTTTACAACACACCTCAAAATGTTTATATCTTAAAACACACCTCAAAATGTTTATATTTTAAAACACACCTCAAAACGTTTATATTTTAAAACACACCTCAAAATGTTTATATTTTAAAACACACCTTAAAATGTTTATATCTTAAAAATAACCGCAAAATGTTTATATTTTAAAAAACACCTCAAAATGTTTATATCTTAAAACACACCTCAAAATGTTTATATCTTAAAACACACCTCAAATGTTTATATCTTAAATTACACCTCAAAATGTTTATATCTTAAAACACACCTCAAAACGTATATATTTTAAAACACACCTCAAAATGTTTATATCTTAAAACACACCTCAAAATGTTTATATTTTAAAACACACCTCAAAATGTTTATATCTTAAAACACACCTCAAAATGTTTATATTTTAAAACACACCTCAAAACGTTTATATTTTAAAACACACCTCAAAATGTTTATATTTTAAAACACACCTTAAAATGTTTATATCTTAAAAATAACCGCAAAATGTTTATATTTTAAAAAACACCTCAAAATGTTTATATCTTAAAACACACCTCAAAATGTTTATATCTTAAAACACACCTCAAATGTTTATATCTTAAATTACACCTCAAAATGTTTATATCTTAAAACACACCTCAAAACGTTTATATTTTAAAACACACCTCAAAATGTTTATATTTTAAAACACACCTCAAAATGTTTATATTTTAAAAAACGCCTCAAATGTTTATATTTTAAAACACACCTCAAAATGTTTATATTTTTAAACACACCTCAAAATGTTTATATCTTAAAACACACCTCAAAATGTTTATATTTTAATAAACACCTCAAAATGTTTATATCTTAAAACACACCTCAAAGTGTTTATATTTTAAAACACACCTCAAAATGTTTATATTTTAAAACACACCTCAAAATGTTTATATTTTAAAACACCTCAAAATGTTTATATTTTAAAACACACCAGAAAATGTTTATATTTTACAACACCTCAAAATGTTTATATTTTAAAAAACACCTCAAAATGTTTATATCTTAAAACACACCTCAAAATGTTTATATTTTAAAACACACCTCAAAACGTTTATATTTTAAAACACACCTTAAAATGTTTATATTTTAAAACACACCTCAAAATGTTTATATCTTAAAACACACCTCAAAATGTTTATATTTTAAAACACACCTCAAAATGTTTATATCTTAAAACACACCTCAAAATGTTTATATTATAAAACACCTCAAAATGTTTATATTTTAAAACACACCTCAAAATGTTTATATTTTAAAAAACACCTTAAAATGTTTATATCTTAAAACACACCTCAAAATGTTTATATTTTAAAAAACACCTCAAAATGTTTATATCTTAAAACACACCTCAAAATGTTTATATTTTAAAACACACCTCAAAATGTTTATATCTTAAAACACACCTCAAAATGTTTATATCTTAAAACACACCTCAAAATGTTTATATTTTAAAACACACCTCAAAACGTTTATATTTTAAAACACACCTTAAAATGTTTATATTTTAAAACACACCTTAAAATGTTTATATCTTAAAAATAACCGCAAAATGTTTATATTTTAAAAAACACCTCAAAATGTTTATATCTTAAAACACACCTCAAAATGTTTATATCTTAAAACACACCTCAAATGTTTATATTTTAAAAAACACCTCAAAATGTTTATATCATAAAACACAACTCAAAATGTTTATATTTTTAAACACACCTCAAAATGTTTAGATCTTAAAACACACCTCAAAAGGTTTATATTTTAAAAAACACCTCAAAATGTTTATATCTTGAAACACACCTCAAAATGTTTACATTTTAAAACACACCTCAAAATGTTTATATTTTAAAACACACCTCAAAATGTTTATATTTTAAAAAACGCCTCTAATGTTTATATCTTAAAACACACCTCAAAATGTTTATATTTTAAAACACACCTCAAAGTGTTTATATTTTAAAACACACCTCAAAATGTTTATATTTTAAAACACACCTCAAAATGTTTATATTTTAAAACACCTCAAAATGTTTATATTTTAAAAAACACCTCAAAATGTTTATATCTTAAAACACACCTCAAAATGTTTATATTTTAAAACACACCTCAAAACGTTTATATTTTAAAACACACCTTAAAAGGTTTATATTTTAAAACACACCTCAAAATGTTTATATCTTAAAACACACCTCAAAATGTTTATATTTTAAAACACACCTCAAAATGATTATATCTTAAAACACACCTCAAAATGTTTATATTATAAAACACCTCAAAATGTTTATATTTTAAAACACACCTCAAAATGTTTATATTTTAAAAAACACCTCAAAATGTTTATATCTTAAAACACACCTCAAAGTGTTTATATTTTAAAACACACCTCAAAATGTTTATATTTTAAAAAACACCTCAAAATGTTTATATCATAAAACACAACTCAAAATGTTTATATTTTTAAACACACCTCAAAATGTTTAGATCTTAAAACACACCTCAAAATGTTTATATTTTAAAAAACACCTCAAAATGTTTATATCTTAAAACACACCTCAAAATGTTTACATTTTAAAACACACCTCAAAATGTTTATATCTTAAAACACACCTCAAAATGTTTATATTTTAAAACACACCTCAAAATGTTTATATCTTAAAACACACCTCAAAATGTTTATATTTTAAAACACACCTCAAAACGTTTATATTTTAAAACACACCTCAAAATGTTTATATTTTAAAACACACCTTCAAATGTTTATATCTTAAAAATAACCGCAAAATGTTTATATTTTAAAAAACACCTCAAAATGTTTATATCTTAAAACACACCTCAAAATGTTTATATCTTAAAACACACCTCAAATGTTTATATCTTAAATTACACCTCAAAATGTTTATATCTTAAAACACACCTCAAAACGTTTATATTTTAAAACACACCTCAAAATGTTTATATTTTAAAACACACCTTAAAATGTTTATATCTTAAAGTAACCGCAAAATGTTTATATTTTAAAAAACACCTCAAAATGTTTATATCTTAAAACACACCTCAAAATGTTTATATCTTAAAACACACCTCAAATGTTTATATCTTAAATTACACCTCAAAATGTTTATATCTTAAAAACACACCTCAAAATGTTTATATCTTAGAAATACACCTCAAAATGTTTATATATTAAAACACACCTCAAAATGTTTATATTTTAAAACACACCTCAAAATGTTTATATTTTTAAACACACCTCAAAATGTTTAGATCTTAAAACACACCTCAAAATGTTTATATTTTAAAAAACACCTCAAAATGTTTATATCTTAAAACACACCTCAAAATGTTTACATTTTTAAACACACCTCAAAATGTTTATATTTTAAAACACACCTCAAAATGTTTATATTTTAAAAAACACCTCAAATGTTTATATCTTAAAACACACCTCAAAATTTTTATATTTTAAAACACACCTCAAAGTGTTTATATTTTAAAACACACCTCAAAATGTTTATATTTTAAAACACACCTCAAAATGTTTATATTTTAAAAAACACCTCAAATGTTTATATCTTAAAACACACCTCAAAATTTTTATATTTTAAAACACACCTCAAAGTGTTTATATTTTAAAACACACCTCAAAATGTTTATATTTTAAAACACACCTCAAAATGTTTATATTTTAAAACACCTCAAAATGTTTATATTTTAAAACACACCAGAAAATGTTTATATTTTACAACACCTCAAAATGTTTATATTTTAAAAAACACCTCAAAATGTTTATATCTTAAAACACACCTCAAAATGTTTATATTTTAAAACACACCTCAAAACGTTTATATTTTAAAACACACCTCAAAATGTTTATATTTTAAAACACACCTTCAAATGTTTATATCTTAAAAATAACCGCAAAATGTTTATATTTTAAAAAACAGCTCAAAATGTTTATATCTTAAAACACACCTCAAAATGTTTATATCTTAAAACACACCTCAAATGTTTATATCTTAAATTACACCTCAAAATGTTTATATCTTAAAACACACCTCAAAACGTTTATATTTTAAAACACACCTCAAAATGTTTATATTTTAAAACACACCTTAAAATGTTTATATCTTAAAGTAACCGCAAAATGTTTATATTTTAAAAAACACCTCAAAATGTTTATATCTTAAAACACACCTCAAAATGATTATATCTTAAAACACACCTCAAATGTTTATATCTTAAATTACACCTCAAAATGTTTATATCTTAAAACACACCTCAAAATGTTAATATCTTAAAACACACCTCAAAATGTTTATATCTTAAAACACACCTCAAATGTTTATATCTTAAATTACACCTCAAAATGTTTATATTTTTAAACACACCTCAAAATGTTTAGATCTTAAAACACACCTCAAAATGTTTATATTTTAAAAAACACCTCAAAATGTTTATATCTTAAAACACACCTCAAAATGTTTACATTTTAAAACACACCTCAAAATGTTTATATTTTAAAACACACCTCAAAATGTTTATATTTTAAAAAACACCTCAAATGTTTATATCTTAAAACACACCTCAAAATTTTTATATTTTAAAAACACACCTCAAAGTGTTTATATTTTAAAACACACCTCAAAATTTTTATATTTTAAAACACACCTCAAAATGTTTATATTTTAAAACACCTCAAAATGTTTATATTTTAAAACACACCAGAAAATGTTTATATTTTACAACACACCTCAAAATGTTTATATCTTAAAACACACCTCAAAATGTTTATATTTTAAAACACACCTCAAAACGTTTATATTTTAAAACACACCTCAAAATGTTTATATTTTAAAACACACCTTAAAATGTTTATATCTTAAAAATAACCGCAAAATGTTTATATTTTAAAAAACACCTCAAAATGTTTATATCTTAAAACACACCTCAAAATGTTTATATCTTAAAACACACCTCAAATGTTTATATCTTAAATTACACCTCAAAATGTTTATATCTTAAAACACACCTCAAAACGTATATATTTTAAAAGACACCTCAAAATGTTTATATCTAAAAACACACCTCAAAATGTTTATATTTTAAAACACACCTCAAAATGTTTATATCTTAAAACACACCTCAAAATGTTTATATTTTAAAACACACCTCAAAACGTTTATATTTTAAAACACACCTCAAAATGTTTATATTTTAAAACACACCTTAAAATGTTTATATCTTAAAAATAACCGCAAAATGTTTATATTTTAAAAAACACCTCAAAATGTTTATATCTTAAAACACACCTCAAAATGGTTATGTCTTATAAAAAACCTCAAATGGTTATATCTTAATTTACTCCTCAAAATGTTTATATCTTAAAACACACCTCAAAACGTTTATATTTTAAACACCTCAAAATGTTTATATTTTAAAACACACCTCAAAATGTTTATATTTTAAAAAACACCTCAAATGTTTATATTTTAAAACACACCTCAAAATGTTTATATTTTTAAACACACCTCAAAATGTTTATATCTTAAAACAAACCTCAAAATGTTTATATTTTAATAAACACCTCAAAATGTTTATATCTTAAAACACACCTCAAAGTGTTTATATTTTAAAACACACCTCAAAATGTTTATATTTTAAAACACACCTCAAAATGTTTATATTTTAAAACACCTCAAAATGTTTATATTTTAAAACACACCAGAAAATGTTTATATTTTACAACACCTCAAAATGTTTATATTTTAAAAAACACCTCAAAATGTTTATATCTTAAAACACACCTCAAAGTGTTTATATTTTAAAACACACCTCAAAATGTTTATATTTTAAAACACACCTCAAAATGTTTATATTTTAAAACACCTCAAAATGTTTATATTTTAAAAAACACCTCAAAATGTTTATATCTTAAAACACACCTCAAAATGTTTATATTTTAAAACACACCTCAAAAAGTTTATATTTTAAAACACACCTAAAAATGTTTATATTTTAAAACACACCTCAAAATGTTTATATATTAAAACACACACGTCAAAATATTTATATTTTAAAACACACCTCAAAATGTTTATATCTTAAAACACACCTCAAAATGTTTATATTATAAAACACCTCAAAACGTTTATATTTTAAAACACACCTCAAAATGTTTATATTTTAAAAAACACCTTAAAATGTTTATATCTTAAAACACACCTCAAAATGTTTATATTTTAAAAAACACCTCAAAATGTTTATATCTTAAAACACACCTCAAAATGTTTATATTTTAAAAACACACCTCAAAATGTTTATATCTTAAAAACACACCTCAAAATGTTTATATCTTAAAACACACCTCAAAATGTTTATATTTTAAAACACACCTCAAAACGTTTATATTTTAAAACACACCTTAAAATGTTTATATTTTAAAACACACCTGAAACTGTTTATATCTTAAAAATCACCGCAAAATGTTTATATTTTAAAAAACAGCTCAATATGTTTATATCTTAAAACACACCTCAAAATGTTTATATCTTAAAACACACCTCAAATGTTTATATCTTAAATTACACCTCAAAATGTTTATATCTTAAAAACACACCTCAAAATGTTTATATCTTAAAACACACCTCAAAATGTTTATATATTAAAACACACCTCAAAATGTTTATATTTTAAAAACACACCTCAAAATGTTTATATCTTAAAACACACCTCAAAATGTTTATATTTTAAACCACACCTCAAAATGTTTATATTTTAAAAAACACCTCAAAATGTTTATATCATAAAACACACCTCAAACTGTTTATATTATAAAACACCTCAAAATGTTTATATTTTAAAACACACCTCAAAATTTTTATATTTTAAAAAACACCTTAAAATGTTTATATCTTAAAAACACACCTCAAAAGGTTTATATTTTAAAACACACCTCAAAATGTTTATATTTTAAAAAACACCTCAAAATGTTTATATCATAAAACACAACTCAAAATGTTTATATTTTTAAACACACCTCAAAATGTTTAGATCTTAAAAACACACCTCAAAATGTTTATATTTTAAAAAACACATCAAAATGTTTATATCTTAAAACACACCTCAAAATGTTTACATTTTAAAACACACCTAAAAATGTTTATATTTTAAAAACACACCTCAAAATGTTTATATTTTAACATCAACAATGTTTATATCTTAAAACACACCTCAAAATGTTTATATTTTAAAACACACCTCAAAGTGTTTATATTTTAAAACACACCTCAAAATGTTTATATTTTAAAAACACACCTCAAAATGTTTATATTTTAAAACACCTCAAAATGTTTATATTTTAAAACAGCAGAAAATGTTTATATTTTACAACACCTCAAAATGTTTATATTTTAAAAAACACCTCAAAATGTTTATATCTTAAAACACACCTCAAAATGTTTATATTTTAAAAACACACCTCAAAACGTTTATATTTTAAAACACACCTTAAAATGTTTATATTTTAAAACACACCTCAAAATGTTTATATCTTAAAACACACCTCAAAATTTTTATTTTTTAAAACACACCTCAAAATGTTTATCTTAAAACACACCTCAAAATGTTTATATTTTAAAACACACCTCAAAACGTTTATATTTTAAAACACACCTCAAAATGTTTATATTTTAAAACACACCTTCAAATGTTTATATCTTAAAAATAACCGCAAAATGTTTATATTTTAAAAAACACCTCAAAATGTTTATATCTTAAAACACACCTCAAAATGTTTATATCTTAAAACACACCTCAAATGTTTATATCTTAAATTACACCTCATAATGTTTTTATCTTAAAAACACACCTCAAAACGTTTATATTTTAAAAACACACCTCAAAATGTTTATATATTAAAACACACCTTAAAATGTTTATATCTTAAAGTAACCGCAAAATGTTTATATTTTAAAAAACACCTCAAAATGTTTATATCTTAAAACACACCTCAAAATGTTTATATCTTAAAACACACCTCAAATGTTTATATCTTAAATTACACCTCAAAATGTTTATATCTTAAAACACACCTCAAAATGTTTATATCTTAAAACACACCTCAAAATGTTTATATCTTAAAACACACCTCAAATGTTTATATCTTAAATTACACCTTAAAATGTTTATATTTTTAAACACACCTCAAAATGTTTAGATCTTAAAACACACCTCAAAATGTTTATATTTTAAAAAACACCTCAAAATGTTTATATCTTAAAACACACCTCAAAATGTTTACATTTTAAAACACACCTCAAAATGTTTATATTTTAAAAACACACCTCAAAATGTTTATATTTTAAAAAACACCTCAAATGTTTATATCTTAAAACACACCTCAAAATTTTTATATTTTAAAACACACCTCAAAGTGTTTATATTTTAAAACACACCTCAAAATGTTTATATTTTAAAACACACCTCAAAATGTTTATATTTTAAAACACCTCAAAATGTTTATATTTTAAAACACACCAGAAAATGTTTATATTTTACAACACACCTCAAAATGTTTATATCTTAAAACACACCTCAAAATGTTTATATTTTAAAACACACCTCAAAACGTTTATATTTTAAAACACACCTCAAAATGTTTATATTTTAAAACACACCTTAAAATGTTTATATCTTAAAAATAACCGCAAAATGTTTATATTTTAAAAAACACCTCAAAATGTTTATATCTTAAAACACACCTCAAAATGTTTATATCTTAAAACACACCTCAAATGTTTATATCTTAAATTACACCTCAAAATGTTTATATCTTAAAACACACCTCAAAACGTATATATTTTAAAACACACCTCAAAATGTTTATATCTTAAAACACACCTCAAAATGTTTATATTTTAAAACACACCTCAAAATGTTTATATCTTAAAACACACCTCAAAATGTTTATATTTTAAAACACACCTCAAAACGTTTATATTTTAAAACACACCTCAAAATGTTTATATTTTAAAACACACCTTAAAATGTTTATATCTTAAAAATAACCGCAAAATGTTTATATTTTAAAAAACACCTCAAAATGTTTATATCTTAAAACACACCTCAAAATGTTTATATCTTAAAACACACCTCAAATGTTTATATCTTAAATTACACCTCAAAATGTTTATATCTTAAAACACACCTCAAAACGTTTATATTTTAAAACACACCTCAAAATGTTTATATTTTAAAACACACCTCAAAATGTTTATATTTTAAAAAACGCCTCAAATGTTTATATTTTAAAACACACCTCAAAATGTTTATATTTTTAAACACACCTCAAAATGTTTATATCTTAAAACACACCTCAAAATGTTTATATTTTAATAAACACCTCAAAATGTTTATATCTTAAAACACACCTCAAAGTGTTTATATTTTAAAACACACCTCAAAATGTTTATATTTTAAAACACACCTCAAAATGTTTATATTTTAAAACACCTCAAAATGTTTATATTTTAAAACACACCAGAAAATGTTTATATTTTACAACACCTCAAAATGTTTATATTTTAAAAAACACCTCAAAATGTTTATATCTTAAAACACACCTCAAAATGTTTATATTTTAAAACACACCTCAAAACGTTTATATTTTAAAACACACCTTAAAATGTTTATATTTTAAAACACACCTCAAAATGTTTATATCTTAAAACACACCTCAAAATGTTTATATTTTAAAACACACCTCAAAATGTTTATATCTTAAAACACACCTCAAAATGTTTATATTATAAAACACCTCAAAATGTTTATATTTTAAAACACACCTCAAAATGTTTATATTTTAAAAAACACCTTAAAATGTTTATATCTTAAAACACACCTCAAAATGTTTATATTTTAAAAAACACCTCAAAATGTTTATATCTTAAAACACACCTCAAAATGTTTATATTTTAAAACACACCTCAAAATGTTTATATCTTAAAACACACCTCAAAATGTTTATATCTTAAAACACACCTCAAAATGTTTATATTTTAAAACACACCTCAAAACGTTTATATTTTAAAACACACCTTAAAATGTTTATATTTTAAAACACACCTTAAAATGTTTATATCTTAAAAATAACCGCAAAATGTTTATATTTTAAAAAACACCTCAAAATGTTTATATCTTAAAACACACCTCAAAATGTTTATATCTTAAAACACACCTCAAATGTTTATATTTTAAAAAACACCTCAAAATGTTTATATCATAAAACACAACTCAAAATGTTTATATTTTTAAACACACCTCAAAATGTTTAGATCTTAAAACACACCTCAAAAGGTTTATATTTTAAAAAACACCTCAAAATGTTTATATCTTGAAACACACCTCAAAATGTTTATATTTTAAAACACACCTCAAAACGTTTATATTTTAAAACACACCTTAAAATGTTTATATTTTAAAACACACCTCAAAATGTTTATATCTTGAAACACACCTCAAAATGTTTATATTTTAAAACACACCTCAAAATGTTTATATTTTAAAAAACGCCTCTAATGTTTATATCTTAAAACACACCTCAAAATGTTTATATTTTAAAACAGCACCTCAAAATGTTTATTTTAAAACACACCTCAAAATGTTTATATTTTAAAACACACCTCAAAATGTTTATATTTTAAAACACCTCAAAATGTTTATATTTTAAAAAACACCTCAAAATGTTTATATCTTAAAACACACCTCAAAATGTTTATATTTTAAAACACACCTCAAAACGTTTATATTTTAAAACACACCTTAAAAGGTTTATATTTTAAAACACACCTCAAAATGTTTATATCTTAAAACACACCTCAAAATGTTTATATTTTAAAACACACCTCAAAATGATTATATCTTAAAACACACCTCAAAATGTTTATATTATAAAACACCTCAAAATGTTTATATTTTAAAACACACCTCAAAATTTTTATATTTTAAAAAACACCTTAAAATGTTTATATCTTAAAACACACCTCAAAGTGTTTATATTTTAAAACACACCTCAAAATGTTTATATTTTAAAAAACACCTCAAAATGTTTATATCATAAAACACAACTCAAAATGTTTATATTTTTAAACACACCTCAAAATGTTTAGATCTTAAAACACACCTCAAAATGTTTATATTTTAAAAAACACCTCAAAATGTTTATATCTTAAAACACACCTCAAAATGTTTACATTTTAAAACACACCTCAAAATGTTTATATCTTAAAACACACCTCAAAATGTTTATATTTTAAAACACACCTCAAAATGTTTATATTATTAAACACACCAAAAAATGTTTATATATTAAAACACAGCAAAAAGTTTATATTTTAAAAAACACCTCAAAATGTTTATATCTTAAAACACACCTCAAAGTGTTTATATTTTAAAACACACCTCAAAATGTTTATATTTTAAAACACACCTCAAAATGT
The DNA here is from genome assembly GCF_038396675.1 of Hydra vulgaris. Classification (NCBI taxonomy): domain Eukaryota; kingdom Metazoa; phylum Cnidaria; class Hydrozoa; order Anthoathecata; family Hydridae; genus Hydra; species Hydra vulgaris. Next base: position 21,365,994 of record NC_088930.1, on the reverse strand, counting down.
TTATATTTTAAAACACCTCAAAATGTTTATATTTTAAAACACACCAGAAAATGTTTATATTTTACAACACCTCAAAATGTTTATATTTTAAAAAACACCTCAAAATGTTTATATCTTAAAACACACCTCAAAATGTTTATATTTTAAAACACACCTCAAAACGTTTATATTTTAAAACACACCTTAAAATGTTTATATTTTAAAACACACCTCAAAATGTTTATATCTTAAAACACACCTCAAAATGTTTATATTTTAAAACACACCTCAAAATGTTTATATCTTAAAACACACCTCAAAATGTTTATATTATAAAACACCTCAAAATGTTTATATTTTAAAACACACCTCAAAATGTTTATATTTTAAAAAACACCTTAAAATGTTTATATCTTAAAACACACCTCAAAATGTTTATATTTTAAAAAACACCTCAAAATGTTTATATCTTAAAACACACCTCAAAATGTTTATATTTTAAAACACACCTCAAAATGTTTATATCTTAAAACACACCTCAAAATGTTTATATCTTAAAACACACCTCAAAATGTTTATATTTTAAAACACACCTCAAAACGTTTATATTTTAAAACACACCTTAAAATGTTTATATTTTAAAACACACCTTAAAATGTTTATATCTTAAAAATAACCGCAAAATGTTTATATTTTAAAACACACCTCAAAATGTTTATATCTTAAAACACACCTCAAAATGTTTATATTATAAAACACACCTCAAATGTTTTTTTTTTTAAAAAACACTCAAAATGTTTATATCTTAAAAATAACCTCAAAATGTTTATATTTTAAAAAACACCTCAAAATGTTTATATCTTAAAACACACCTCAAAATGTTTATATTTTAAAACACACCTCAAAATGTTTATATCTTAAAACACACCTCAAAATGTTTATATTATAAAACACACCTCAAAATGTTTATATTTTAAAACACACCTCAAAATGTTTATATCTTAAAACACACCTCAAAATGTTTATATTATAAAACACCTCAAAATGTTTATATTTTAAAACACACCTCAAAATTTTTATATTTTAAAAAACACCTAAAATGTTTATATCTTAAAACACACCTCAAATGTTTATATTTTAAAACACACCTCAAAGTGTTTATATTTTAAAACACACCTCAAAATGTTTTTATTTTAAAAAACACCTCAAAATGTTTATATCTTAAAACACACCTCAAAATGTTTATATTTTAAAACACACCTCAAAATGTTTATATCTTAAAACACACCTCAAAATGTTTATATTTTAAAACACACCTCAAAATGTTTATATCTTAAAACACACCTCAAAATGTTTATATTTTAAAACACACCTCAAAATGTTTATATTTTAAAACACACCTCAAAATGTTTATATTTTAAAACACACCTCAAAATGTTTATATCTTAAAACACACCTCAAAATGTTTATATTTAAAACACCTCAAAATGTTTATATTTTAAAACACACCTCAAAATGTTTATATTTTAAAACACACCTCAAAATGTTTATATATTAAAACACACCTAAAAATGTTTATATTTTAAAACACACCTCAAAATGTTTATATTTTAAAACACACCTCAAAATGTTTATATCTTAAAACACACTCAAAATGTTTATATTTTAAAACACACCTCAAAATGTTTATATCTTAAAACACACCTCAAAAGGTTTATATTTTAAAACACACCTCAAAATGTTTATATCTTAAAACACACCTCAAAATGTTTATATTTTAAAACACACCTCAAAATGTTTATATCTTAAAACACACCTCAAAATGTTTATATTTTAAAACACACCTCAAAATGTTTATATCTTAAAACACACCTCAAAATGTTTATATTTTAAAACACACCTCAAAACGTTTATATTTTAAAACACACCTCAAAATGTTTATATTTTAAAACACACCTTCAAATGTTTATATCTTAAAAATAACCGCAAAATGTTTATATTTTAAAAAACACCTCAAAATGTTTATATCTTAAAACACACCTCAAAATGTTTATATCTTAAAACACACCTCAAATGTTTATATCTTAAATTACACCTCAAAATGTTTATATCTTAAAACACACCTCAAAACGTTTATATTTTAAAACACACCTCAAAATGTTTATATTTTAAAACACACCTTAAAATGTTTATATCTTAAAGTAACCGCAAAATGTTTATATTTTAAAAAACACCTCAAAATGTTTATATCTTAAAACACACCTCAAAATGTTTATATCTTAAAACACACCTCAAATGTTTATATCTTAAATTACACCTCAAAATGTTTATATCTTAAAACACACCTCAAAATGTTTATATCTTAAAACACACCTCAAAATGTTTATATCTTAAAACACACCTCAAAATGTTTATATCTTAAAACACACCTCAAAATGTTTATATTTTTAAACACACCTCAAAATGTTTAGATCTTAAAACACACCTCAAAATGTTTATATTTTAAAAAACACCTCAAAATGTTTATATCTTAAAACACACCTCAAAATGTTTACATTTTAAAACACACCTCAAAATGTTTATATTTTAAAACACACCTCAAAATGTTTATATTTTAAAAAACACCTCAAATGTTTATATCTTAAAACACACCTCAAAATTTTTATATTTTAAAACACACCTCAAAGTGTTTATATTTTAAAACACACCTCAAAATGTTTATATTTTAAAACACACCTCAAAATGTTTATATTTTAAAACACCTCAAAATGTTTATATTTTAAAACACACCAGAAAATGTTTATATTTTACAACACCTCAAAATGTTTATATTTTAAAAAACACCTCAAAATGTTTATATCTTAAAACACACCTCAAAATGTTTATATTTTAAAACACACCTCAAAACGTTTATATTTTAAAACACACCTCAAAATGTTTATATTTTAAAACACACCTCAAAATGTTTATATATTAAAACACACCTCAAAATTTTTATATTTTAAAACACACCTCAAAATGTTTATATCTTAAAACACACCTCAAAATGTTTATATTTTAAAACACACCTCAAAACGTTTATATCTTAAAACACACATCAAAATGTTTATATTTTAAAAAACACCTTAAAATGTTTATATCTTATAACACACCTCAAAATGTTTATATTTTAAAAAACACCTCAAAATGTTTATATCTTAAAACACACCTCAAAATGTTTATATTTTAAAACACACCTCAAAATGTTTATATCTTAAAACACACCTCAAAATGTTTATATCTTAAAACACACCTCAAAATGTTTATATATTAAAACACACCTCAAAAAGTTTATATTTTAAAACACACCTTAAAATGTTTATATTTTAAAACACACCTCAAAATGTTTATATCTTAAAACACACCTCAAAATGTTTATATTTTAAAACACACCTCAAAATGTTTATATCTTAAAACACACCTCAAAATGTTTATATTATAAAACACCTCAAAATGTTTATATTTTAAAACACACCTCAAAATGTTTATATTTTAAAAAACACCTTAAAATGTTTATATCTTAAAACACACCTCAAAATGTTTATATTTTAAAAAACACCTCAAAATGTTTATATCTTAAAACACACCTCAAAATGTTTATATCTTAAAACACACCTCAAAATGTTTATATCTTAAAACACACCTCAAAACGTTTATATTTTAAAACACACCTTAAAATGTTTATATTTTAAAACACACCTTAAAATGTTTATATCTTAAAAATAACCGCAAAATGTTTATATTTTAAAAAACACCTCAAAATGTTTATATCTTAAAACACACCTCAAAATGTTTATATCTTAAAACACACCTCAAATGTTTATATTTTAAAAAACACCTCAAAATGTTTATATCATAAAACACAACTCAAAATGTTTATATTTTTAAACACACCTCAAAATGTTTAGATCTTAAAACACACCTCAAAATGTTTATATTTTAAAAAACACCTCAAAATGTTTATATCTTAAAACACACCTCAAAATGTTTACATTTTAAAACACACCTCAAAATGTTTATATTTTAAAACACACCTCAAAATGTTTATATTTTAAAAAACGCCTCTAATGTTTATATCTTAAAACACACCTCAAAATGTTTATATTTTAAAACACACCTCAAAGTGTTTATATTTTAAAACACACCTCAAAATGTTTATATTTTAAAACACACCTCAAAATGTTTATATTTTAAAACACCTCAAAATGTTTATATTTTAAAAAACACCTCAAAATGTTTATATCTTAAAACACACCTCAAAATGTTTATATCTTAAAACACACCTCAAAATGTTTATATATTAAAACACACCTCAAAATGTTTATATTTTAAAACACACCTCAAAATGTTTATATCTTAAAACACACCTCAAAATGTTTATATTTTAAAACACACCTCAAAATGTTTATATCTTAAAACACACCTCAAAATGTTTATATTATAAAACACCTCAAAAGGTTTATATTTTAAAACACACCTCAAAATTTTTATATTTTAAAATAAACCTTAAAATGTTTGTATATTAAAACAAAACTCATAGTGTTTATATTTTAAAACACACCTCAAAATGTTTATATTTTAAAAAACACCTCAAAATGTTTATATCTTAAAACACACCTCAAAATGTTTATATTTTTAAACACACCTCAAAATGTTTATATCTTAAAACACACCTCAAAATGTTTATATTTTAAAAAACACCTCAAAATGTTTATATCTTAAAACACACCTCAAAATGTTTATATTTTAAAACACACCTCAAAATGTTTATATCTTAAAACACACCTCAAAATGTTTATATTTTAAAACACACCTCAAAATGTTTATATCTTAAAACACACCTCAAAATGTTTATATTTTAAAACACACCTCAAAACGTTTATATTTTAAAACACACCTCAAAATGTTTATATTTTAAAACACACCTTCAAATGTTTATATCTTAAAAATAACCGCAAAATGTTTATATTTTAAAAAACACCTCAAAATGTTTATATCTTAAAACACACCTCAAAATGTTTATATCTTAAAACACACCTCAAATGTTTATATCTTAAATTACACCTCAAAATGTTTATATCTTAAAACACACCTCAAAACGTTTATATTTTAAAACACACCTCAAAATGTTTATATTTTAAAACACACCTTAAAATGTTTATATCTTAAAGTAACCGCAAAATGTTTATATTTTAAAAAACACCTCAAAATGTTTATATCTTAAAACACACCTCAAAATGTTTATATCTTAAAACACACCTCAAATGTTTATATCTTAAATTACACCTCAAAATGTTTATATCTTAAAACACACCTCAAAATCTTTATATCTTAAAACACACCACAAAATGTTTATATTTTAAAAAACACCTCAAAATGTTTATATCTTAAAACACACCTCAAAATGTTTATATTTTTAAACACACCTCAAAATGTTTAGATCTAAAAACACACCACTAAATGTTTATATTTTAAAAAAATCCTCAAAAGGTTTATTTCTAAGAACACAACTCAAAATGTTTATATTTTAAAACACACCTCAAAATGTTTATATTTTAAAACACACCTCAAAATGTTTATATTTTAAAACACACCTCAAAATGTTTATATCTTTAAACACACCTCAAAATGTTTATATTTTAAAACACACCAGAAAATGTTTATATTTTACACACACCTCAAAATGTTTATATTTTAAAAAACACCTCAAAATGTTAATATCTTAAAACACACCTAAAAATGATTATATTTTAAAACACACCTCAAAACGTTTATTTTTTAAAACTCACCTTAAAATGTTTATATTTTAAAACACACCTCAAAATGTTTATATCTTAAAACACACCTCAAAATGTTTATATTTTAAAACACACCTCAAAATGTTTATATCTTAAAACACACCTCAAAATGTTTATATTTTAAAACACAACTCAAAGTGTTTATATTTTAAAACACACCTCAAAATGTTTATATTTTAAAACACACCTCAAAATGATTATATATTAAAACACACCTCAAAATGATTATATTTTAAAACACACCTCAAAATGTTTATATCTTAAAACACACCTCAAAATGTTTATATCTTAAAACACACCTCAAAATGTTTATATTTTAAAACACACCTCAAAATGTTTATATCTTAAAACACACCTCAAAATGTTTATATTTTAAAACACACCTCAAAACGTTTATATTTTAAAACACACCTCAAAATGTTTATATTTTAAAACACACCTTAAAATGTTTATATCTTAAAACACACCTCAAAATGTTTATATTTTAAAAAACACCTCAAAATGTTTATATCTTAAAACACACCTCAAAATGTTTATATCTTAAAACACACCTCAAAATGTTTATATTTTAAAACACACCTCAAAATGTTTATATCTTAAAACACACCTCAAAATGTTTATATTTTAAAACACACCTCAAAATGTTTATATCTTAAAACACACCTCAAAATGTTTATATTTTAAAAAACACCTCAAAATGTTTATATCTTAAAACACACCTCAAAATGTTTATATATTAAAACACACCTCAAAATGTTTATATTTTAAAACACACCTCAAAATGTTTATATTTTAAAAAACACCTCAAAATGTTTATATCTTAAAACACACCTCAAAATGTTTACATTTTAAAACACACCTCAAAATGTTTATATTTTAAAACACACCTAAAAATGTTTATATTTTAAAACACACCTCAAAATGTTTATATTATAAAACACCTCAAAATGTTTATATATTAAAAAACACCTCAAAATGTTTATATCTTAAAACACACCTCAAAATGTTTATATTTTAAAACACACCTCAAAACGTTTATATTTTAAAACACACCTTAAAATGTTTATATTTTAAAACACACCTCAAAATGTTTATATCTTAAAACACACCTCAAAATGTTTATATTTTAAAACACACCTCAAAATGTTTATATCTTAAAACACACCTCAAAATGTTTATATTATAAAACACCTCAAAATGTTTATATTTTAAAACACACCTCAAAATGTTTATATTTTAAAAAACACCTTAAAATGTTTATATCTTAAAACACACCTCAAAATGTTTATATTTTAAAAAACACCTCAAAATGTTTATATCTTAAAACACACCTCAAAATGTTTATATCTTAAAACACACCTCAAAATGTTTATATCTTAAAACACACCTCAAAATGTTTATATTTTAAAACACACCTCAAAACGTTTATATTTTAAAACACACCTTAAAATGTTTATATTTTAAAACACACCTTAAAATGTTTATATCTTAAAAATAACCGCAAAATGTTTATATTTTAAAAAACACCTCAAAATGTTTATATCTTAAAACACACCTCAAAATGTTTATATCTTAAAACACACCTCAAATGTTTATATCTTAAATTACACCTCAAAATGTTTATATCTTAAAACACACCTCAAAATGTTTATATTTTAAAACACACCTCAAAATGTTTATATTTTAAAACACACCTCAAAAGTGTTTATATTTTAAAACACACCTCAAAATGTTTATATCTTAAAACACACCTAAAAATGTTTATATTTTAAAACACACCTCAAAATGTTTATATTTTAAAAAACACCTCAAATGTTTATATCTTAAAACACACCTCAAAATGTTTATATATTAAAACACACCTCAAAATGTTTATATTTTAAAACACACCTCAAAATGTTTATATCTTAAAACACACCTCAAAATGTTTTTATTTTTAAACAATCCTCAAAATGTTTATATCTTAAAACACACCTCAAAATGTTTATATTTTAAAAAACACCTCAAAATGTTTATATCTTAAAACACACCTCAAAATGTTTACATTTTAAAACACACCTCAAAATGTTTATATTTTAAAACACACCTCAAAATGTTTATATTTTAAAAAACACCTCAAATGTTTATATCTTAAAACACACCTCAAAATGTTTATATTTTAAAACACACCTCAAAGTGTTTATATTTTAAAACACACCTCAAAATGTTTATATTTTAAAACACACCTCAAAATGTTTATATTTTAAAACACCTCAAAATGTTTATATTTTAAAACACACCAGAAAATGTTTATATTTTACAACACCTCAAAATGTTTATATTTTAAAAAACACCTCAAAATGTTTATATCTTAAAACACACCTCAAAATGTTTATATTTTAAAACACACCTCAAAACGTTTATATTTTAAAACACACCTTAAAATGTTTATATTTTAAAACACACCTCAAAATGTTTATATCTTAAAACACACCTCAAAATGTTTATATTTTAAAACACACCTCAAAATGTTTATATCTTAAAACACACCTCAAAATGTTTATATTATAAAACACGTCAAAATGTTTATATTTTAAAACACACCTCAAAATGTTTATATTTTAAAACACACCTCAAAATGTTTATATTTTAAAACACACCTCAAAATGTTTATATCTTAAAACACACCTCAAAATGTTTATATTTTACCTCAAAAGGTAAATATTTTACTTTTATACCTTTTTCATATTTACAACTTACATAACTATTATTTATTAATAAGTAACTATTAAGAATAAATTCAATTTTTTGAAATTTTTTTTGATATTGACATAGTTTAAAGTTCTGCTGGTCGAGTATACTGATAGTATTATTAGAAAATTAAAGTAAAAAAAAATTTTTAAAATGTATTTTTAAAAAAGCAATCTAAAGATGGTGTCTGAATAAAATAATCAACTTGGACAGATGTTAACTGCACACTGCTACTTTTTCTATAAGTAAGCAGAAAAATTTTGTTAGCTAGCTAATGTATTATTAGAAAATTAAAGTAAAAAAAATTTTTTAAAATGTATTTTTAAAAAAGCAATCTAAAGATGGTGTCTGAATAAAATAATCAACTTGGACAGATGTTAACTGCACACTGCTACTTTTTCTATAAGTAAGCAGAAAAATTTTGTTAGCTAGCTAATGTATTATTAGAAAATTAAAGTAAAAAAATTATTTTTAAATGTATTTTTAAAAAAGCAATCTAAAGATGGTGTCTGAATAAAATAATCAACTTGGACAGATGTTAACTGCACACTGCTACTTTTTCTATAAGTAAGCAGAAAAATTTTGTTAGCTAGCTAATGTATTTATTTTGTTATTTTCTGCCTACATTATGTTACATTATTTTCTGGATGATAAATGCTGGATATTCTACTCATGGGCTTTTGCAATATTGGCCTTTTTATTAGTGGCAATGCGACTCTTTCTGTTATCTCTTAATGAGGATATAACTTTAAAATTCAGTTTAATGGTTCTGAGGACAGCTGGTAGTAAGGTTTTTCAAACTCAATGTGTTAGCTCTTAGAAAGACTCATCGCCCTAACTAAAGTGCATAAAAGTTTTGTATAATGTTTTTAGGACATTTTATTGTCAATAAACATTAATTGGACCGCTGGCTTTGTCAGGGGTCACACTGATTTTGCCAGTGGTCAATTGCAGTTAAAATTCAATTTTGAGAAATGTTTAGTTATACACTTTTTATAAAACAATCTAAAAAGAATCTGTTTAATGCAAAACTTAAAGTACCACTGTTGCTGAACTCTTGAAATGATGGCAGCATCACCTGCTTAGAAACTAAAGAAAGCAGTTATTTCAAAATGCTGTGAAATAAAAAATAAATAATGTGCAAAAATAGTGTAGTTGCTTTGTAAACTCTTTTTTGGGTCATATTTTGAAATTTCATATTGTGATTTATTTCGAATTCAAAAATCTAGAAACTATTTTGAAAACTCAAGTTTGGAATTATTCCAAAACATCACTTTATATTTTAATCTTATTTCACAATCAGATTGAACATGTAATTAAGAAAAGACTTTTTTAATTGATAGATTGCCTGTCCAAACTAAAACCTTTTGTTGGTGTAGTGGCACTCTATGCATGTTCTACCTATTTAAGTCAATCAATGTATGTATATTCCCCTGCACTAATCCCTAAACAAATCCCTTGGCTATAAAACAAAAACAACAAAATCAAATAATAAAAACAGTAAAAATAAACAAACAAACAAAAAAAACATTCTGCATTAAAAAAATAAAAAAATATTTAGTTTTTATCATTATTAACTTCTTTTAATTTACTTATTTTTATTCTTTTTCTTCTTACTATTTTTAAAGAAACTTCTATTGTTTTTGTTATTATTTATTATTTTTATTACTGCTAATTTTATTTTTTACTATTAATATTATAGTTATTATAAATATTATTATTTTTGCTGTTATTTTTGCTCTATTAATGAATAAAGGTATTATTGTTATTATTATTATTTTTTAATTAATATTATTAATATAATTATTTAGTATCACTCTTTTGATCAGGTTTCTGCATGAGCAACACCTTTCTTATTAATCAACTATTTATATTTGTTCTTAATAATGGTATTTCATTATGATTTTATTATTTATAATATTATAGTTTTTCATCTTATTATTTTTGTTTTAAATTGTTTTTTTTTTTTCTTTCCTTTTTTGAAATTTTTCTCAAAAAAAATTTCAATGAGTTTTTTTTTGAAATAATTATATTTTTCAACCAGTTATTTTTTTCAAAACAGGTCCCTTGAAATGACTTAAAATTGAAAAAAAAAAAAAAAATCTAGGTGTACTTAATTAACTCAAAGTCTACTTAATTAGTTAGTCAATGTATGCACACTACTCGCATGTTATGCCTATTTCAGTCGATGTATGCACATTTAATAAAACAAAAATAAAATAAAAAAAAAAAAATTGTATAAAACATTCAAGACATAAAAACATTCTGCATCTAAAAAAAAAATTAAAAGTGATATAATTTGTTGTCAAAAGAACCATTTTTTATTTTTCGTACTCTAAAAGCAGACAATTCATTGAAGTAAAAACTAAACAAAAAAACTTATAATTAATAAAATAAAAAACTTACTATGAGCAATAGCATGAAAACCTTTAACTTTTTGTGATTTTAACCAAGCAGACTCTGGACTTTCAGGTACAGTTAGTTCAGAAACCATTTTTACTTCTCCACATATTAAAAGTCCATAATGCCTTGTAAAATTAGATGCAATTCGAACCATGCTAGGACGAGAAGAAGGTTTTCCACTAAGACACATTAAATTTATTCGGAAAACTTTAACATGATCTTCCAATGGCTCTAAATGCCTGACAGCTCTAATAGCATTGATGTATGTGAAAGAGTTTCCTGATTCACCCCAATTGATCTAATTGAAAACCATTAAAATTACAAAATTGAAACAGTTGGCAGAGTCAAAGAAGCTCCTTTTAAAAATTATTTTCACTATTGCTTTTATTCAACCCATTATTTCCAAACACAAACCTTGACAATTAAGAGTTGTGCACAGAAAAAAAAAGAAGTACTTTTGGGGATGTCATGGGTATTGAATTTTGTACCTTTTGTTTACAAAGCTAGCACTACAAATATTACCACATTATTTACACCATTAATAAGACAGCGCATCAATTAAAACACCATAACATTAACTAGGAGCATGGGAATATCAATTACAAGAATCAAAAACATTTTAAAATATGAAGTGCTAGAGTTAAAGTTTTGCAATACAAATACAAATGAAAAAAAAAAAAAATTCAAAATTCAAAAGTCAAAATTTGGAAATGTATAGCTTTTCTTATATTACCTATATAGCAATAGAAAACATATTTTCAAAAATACTTTAATGTCTTCAAATTTATATTTACTTTATAATTTATACCTTTGTAAGGTTTTATAAGAATAAAAAATTAATTGTCTAGTTTATAAATGTGGCATAGATTTAAAAAAACTTTTTAAAACTAATTTATAAGCATCTCTCACCTTTGGTTTTCGATACTCAACAAATACATACAAAAGTATCACAATTCCAATGGCTGCCACAGCTGACCACCAACTGATTAAAAACATAAGAACAATACAAAGTCCAAAAGTAAACAAAGATAACCATGAGTTGTAATACTTATATGATGGTCTCCATGATGGAGATTTTGATATAGCTGCAACAAACCTAAATAAACACACACACATGCATATATAAAATATATATATGACTATATATATAAATATATATATATATATATAAATATATATATATAAATAAAAATATATATAAATACATATATATATATATATATATATATATATATATATATATATATATATATATATATATATATATATATATATATATATATAAAATATATATATATATATATATATATATATATATATATATTTATATATATACAGCCCTCAGAATTAGGGTCAGCATTCAGCAATGCTAACCTAACTGCCAACATTAAAGTGTTTGAGGTCGACCGACCTAGTTTCTATGTTTCATTATTTATATTTTATACCTTCATATAAAAATTTTTTTGGCAACCTCTAAAAGATTGAGGTCGGAAAATTATTGCTGACCTCAATCATTTTTCCTAATTCCGAGTGTTGTATATATACCTATATATATATAACTATAAATACATGTTTAGATATCTCTGACATCACACTGAAACAGCCTGTGCCAAAGGCTTCAGTACATACATTCACTAACTTATAACCTGCTGTCGCAAAGGAGTGCTGCTACATCGACTGAGGGTTTGGCATAGGCAGCAATCTTTTCTTTCATTTTTTTTTTTTATAAACTGCCATATGCTATAAAAATAGGAAAAACTTATAAAAATTTGTTATCTATATACGCTATAGCAGCTATATATATATCAGGGACTATTCTAGACAGTTTTTGACAGCGCCAACCATATTTATGCATCATCCAAATTTAGAAATTGAAGAACTTTTTTTTTTTAAACGGCAAATTTTTTTTTGTGGAAAAAATATACCAACATACAGCAAGTTTCTTTATGAAAAGCACTGCCACAGAGGAGATCACTGCCTAAATTATTTTCCTAGAATAGCCCCTGTATATATATAAGTATATATATATATATATATATATATATATATATATATATATATATATATATATATATATATATATATATATATATATAAATATATATATAAATATATATATATATATATATATATATATATATATATATATATATATATATATATATATATATGTATATATATTTTTAAACATTTTTGTTTAAAAAAGATATAGCAGTATGTGCATTAAAACATTTTTGTTAACCCTAAATATTAATTTATTTAAAAAAATTAGGTGCATGGTATGAGTGTACACTTTTGTAGTCTAAAATATGGATAAAGAAAGCAGAAAAGTAATATTTTTTCTTAACCAGTTTCGGACCTCTTTTTAAACTAATTGTTCTAATGGTTGCTGATATATATATTTTCTGAATTTTTTCATTTTAAAGATGTTTTTTGTTGGTAACAAGTAAAAATTATGGCTGGTGCCATCAACAGCTTTAAAGCATTAATATATCTGTACAGTCCAAACCACATTGAGCGCCAATGTTAAATAGGTTTATTAGCAAGGATAAAGCAATTTACATTTAGGATGGCAAGTATTATCTATGTTTGAGTCGAGTTCATATAATACAGTGAAATTTATCATGACTCCAAATTAATTAATAAGCACGTGCAAATTAAATAATTAAATTGGCAGAAGTAACTAGCCCGTAAAGTATTTATATAAAAAAATTTGATACTTATAAATAATAGGAATATTTATTGATTACAATATGAAAAACCTTCATTTATCAAACTTTTATAATAACTAATAAAAAAAGTTTGGTGTAAAACAAACACATTTCAATAAACACATTTTAGAAAATTAAAATTAATTATTTTGAAAGAACGATTGTTTGCATTTTGAACTTGATTTAACTTGTATATTGGCCCGAGTTAAAACTGATTTTTACGTTGAGTTTTAAAACTGTGCCGTCCATTTTTATTGTTGACAATAACCATATTTTATTGTTGAGATAACCAATGAAAAAAAGAGACTTTGCAAGATGTGCTTGTAAGTTTTATTATTTAAGACAAAATCAGAAGATAAGCTAAAAAAGCAACAAGAAGAGGCATCATGAGGCAACAAGGTTTTTATGCATTTCATTTCATTATGCATTTCTAAATGTTAGGATTGGAGAATTCCACTTCTAACATTAAAAAATGGATTAGTAAAGATTAAAAGATAAAAAACTGTACAGAACATGACACTTACGATAAAACCAGACAATATGCTTAATTTATAAAATGGCTTTAAATCAAGTCTAAAGTTGGGCAATCTTTAATTTATTAACTTTGATATTTTTGCAGAAATATCAAAATAAACTTTTAATCTAGATTAAAATCTAGATTAGACTGTTAAATTTTCCTATAAGATGTAGGAGTAAAACTCCTAATCAAGTTTTCGGACATAGAGAAAAATTGTTAAGCAAAAAAGAGACAATTGTTTCTTCTTCAAAATATTAAAAAGTTTTTGCAGAACATGGAGCAGTGCAAAAACTCAGAAAACTGGTTTACATAAGATAACCAAAAAAAACAACAAAAAACAAATTCTGAAAAACTTATTCCGAATAGCAGACTGAAGTGCAAAGTACACATTTTGCAGTTTCTTAATTAGTTAATAGTTTATTTATAAAAGAACATCTTTTTACATAATGCAAAAAAAGAAAAAAAGAAAAATCATTAAAAAACAATGTTAAAATGGAAAATAGAGATATGGAAACATTTTTAATTGAGGTACCTAAAGATGCAAAAGACTTGTATGCCAGCTTTTTTGTAAGTGTGGGTAACAAGAGGCTGGATGAAAGAGATAAATTTGACAAAAATTATTAATTCAAACTTTATGAAATATTTTATTTAACTTTTATGTTATGTTGGTATCATATAATAATTTAAATTACTTTTAAAATGTTGTTGCTCTAATTAATAACAATATAACAGTTATATCAACAATATACAAACAGTATTACAACAATATACTAGCTCAATAACTTTTATAATATATAAATAATCCCAAAAGACATTAGTTGAATAAAATTTTCATTGAAAATTTTCAATGAGTTTGAATATCATATTCATACTCATTGGTGGATCTTGGAAGACAAATGATTAGAAAAAGTTTAGTTTCTAGAAAAACTTTTTCTAGAGGTATTAAGATCAGAAAATAAAAAACAAGATAGGATAAGCTAAAAGTAATGAACTTTAGCATTAAACAATATTTTTTTAAATCAATTTTTTCGAATTAAAAAAAGAGGTAAATTCTTAAAAAAGTAGTTTTAGTGAAAAAGATGAAAAAATAGTTACAATCAGATATAAAAGTTGCAAAAAGAAAAAACCATGAAGTAGAGTAAAGCATGATTTAAAACCAATAAAAACTTTACATACCTGTCTGAATTCAGAAATTTTCATTCAGGATTTTAAGCAATTTTAAGCACAAAAACTAATGTTCAAAAACAACCAAAATAAATAAAATCACAAAAGAAATCAGAGTCAGGCCTTACTTAGTTTTAAAAAGTGTTATGATAAGGTGAATCAACTGTTGAAGAATATAGATAAAAGTTTAATAAGGTATGATCTGAACCACCTAAAGATAAATGAAAACAAACTTAACACAAGCTAGAGTAGGAGACAAAACACAAATCAAGAAGCATTAGTAAGTGATTTAAGTTGTCAGGAAAACAAGTCACAAAGTTGATTATTTGAGTGAGGGATTGGAAAAAAACAGAAGATTTGAAATTTACTATAGGTCAGTGTTACTATAACTAACCATGTTATTCAATGTGAAAAGCATTAAAGTCACAAAAAGCTACAACATTCTCAGATGGATAGAGAAAAAAGGCTCAGTCATTTTAATCAGAAATAACGACAAAAAGAATACAGTTTTGGAAAGAAGAATAATAATTTGCAAGTTGCTCAGATAAAGTTTGCGAGAGATTAGATTTGACTAATACATAAATTAATTTAAAGAACACAAATATTTTTAAATGATAGAATCAATTTGATGGTTAATACTTTTTGGTATTACATTCATAGTTTAAATTATTAAAAAGAACTCAACTTTAACATCAATAGTAAGTGGTACCCTAAGCAATAAGAAATGCAGTTATCCTGCTAATCTATTGATCAGTTATTATATTAAACCTTATAGAAAAAAACAACTAAAAATTATTAAAAAGATTTAAATCTATCGATGTAATAAAAATTAAAAATCATACACTGAATAATTGATTAAAGCAAATGCCATTAAAAAGAAATTTGATGTAATTGGTGCTATGGCATCTATATTTCCAATAGCAATAAAAGCTGATCCAATTAATGCAGCCAACACGTAGCCCCATCGTGGCTCTTTGTTTCTACCATACTCTTTTCCAAAAATGCTGATACCAGGAAATATGTTATCTTCACATACTGCTTGAAACACCTTGGGAGCACTAACTAAAGACGAAAGTCCAGAAGACAATGTCGCTGCTATGATTCCAGCCAAAATAATAGGTCCCCATAATGAAATTTTCTCCATGATCTAAAAAATAAACAAGCTTATATTTTAATATACTATTACCATATATACAAGTGTTTTAAAGCATTATGCAAAGAGCGATTTACATATGCCTTTAGCAATTTTACATAAGCAGTAAGCGATTTTGGTTAAGCGACTTTTTGTCATATTATAAAATTTTAATTATTCTATAAGCGGTAAGATAAAAGAAGTAATTAATTAAAAAAAAAATTGCATTAACTTCTGAATGACATTTATGTAAAAATATTTGTTACAAAAGTTTGAATGACAATAATGTTTAATACAAGCGCTATTTACTAATGAAAAAAACTCATACAATATTAAAAATCTAATTTTATTTTGTTTTTATTTTATTGTAATGATTGATTTTTTTGCTTGAAAAATGCTAATACCTTAAGCTTGAAGCAAAGAACATAATAATATAATTTAATTCTGATAAAAATATATGATTTAATTTAAAACTAATTTAATAGAAAATATAAATTTTATTCTGATAAAAAATATATATAATTTAATTTTGATTCAAAAAATATATTTAAGTTTATTAAAATTAAAGTTAATGCTTAAGTTTAACTTAACTGTCAAACTTATTTAAAAATATTACTAAATATTGTTCAATATTTAAACTTTATTTGTTCTTTAAAAAAAAATAATCTCATTTTTATCGCAATTGTTTTTTCGGTTTTCCTTCCTAAAAATTTTTTTTTACTCAAAATTAAATTTTAAATAAACGACATCAAAAACTTGCACAAAATGTAAGTTAAACATTTTTTTTATAACGCAAGTTAAATCGCAGCGATTATTTTTTAATAAACAATATATGAATCAGTGAATGTTAAAAGGACGGGAGTCCAATAATGTAAACTTTTAGGAAACTAAAAAAAACTGCATTTTCCCCTGTAGTAAATTTTTGTCAATAGTTCAATAAATTTTTTTTTGAGGGTGAAAAACATTATTCTCTACGAAAAAAAAAAGATTAAACCATTTATAAAAATTTACTACGGGGAAAAATGCAGTTTTTTTAGTTTCCAAAAAGTTTACATAGTTGAGCAAAAGTTTACATAGTTTACATAGTTGGACCCTTTTTAACATTCACCAATTCATATACTGCGATATAACTTAAATAAATGATGTTTGGAAAAATATTCTTTGCTTTCAAAACAAAATCGTTAATAAAATAATAAACTTTTAATAAATAAAGTAAACAAATTAATGTAATTTTTCTATTTGCTACTTGATAACTTTTTTTAAATAAAAAATTTATAGTTGCAAAGCCGGAATTAGAATTTAAGAAATAATCATTTAAAAATTTAACATATTTTAATTCATTTATGCAAATGTTGTGAAAAGAAAGAAACTTGTTAATATCAAACATTTTTTAAAATGTAATATTAAACTTAATTATTTAATGTTTACAAAAACAAAAAAAAACAAAAAAACAAAAAATAAACATTCCCTTATAGTAATAATAAAAAAGAAGTTAAATTACATTTAACTCTTTTTGCCGTAATTAATATTTTTGCGGTAATTAATATTTTTGTGGTAATTAATATTATTGCAGTAATTTAAAAAAGCTAACATCTTTAAAAAGTAAAAAAAAATAAAGAGAATTTTATCAATTCACATAAGGCTATTGATTTTAGCATTTTTCATTTAAAAATTGAAGTGTTTGAAGAAGCTTGAAGTGCTTTGCTGCATCATAAAACTTTAAAATTGTTTCAAAACTTTACTTATTTTTTTAATATTAGCATATTTAAATAACAATTAGTTATTAGTTTAGTATATTAAATAACATTAGTATATTAAATAACAAATGTGATTTAAATATTTAGCAATTCTAAATTGACCATAGAAAGCAGTTAAAAAATTAAAGAAACTTTACGATCTTATTAACATTTTTATATTCTAGTATTATGGATGATTAAAAGAGAAAACATAAACAAACCCTTTTAATTTTTGACCATACTTAGTAATAAGAATCATTACCTTCAAAATCATAAATGTAAAAAGTTATTTTTTGAAATATTATGATTGTGATTTATTAAGAAAAAAATACATAAATAAATATATATTTTTCTGATTCGCTCTCAACAAGGTTGCAAGCAACCACAGTTAAGTTAGGGGATACTAGGGAAAAAAAAAGAAGTTATAGAGTAATGAAACAGTTGACAGAAGACTTGAAAAGTTGTAGCTTGTATGAGTCAGGAAAAAATGAAGATCAGAGAGAGTTCCCAAGGGTTGAAGTGTGGGGAAAAAAATTAGACAAATAAAAGTTTTTAGAGTATGCAGGGACAGATACAGTAAACAAAAGAGACTTTGCTAAATGATGAGTCAAGCGAGAATGAGTTTTATTTGATGGAACTAGAGATGATAGCTCCTTTGAGCAGTAATTGAGAGTAATTGTAGAAAAGAGAAGGAGATGCAACTTTATGACGGTGAGAAAGAGGCTCAAGCTTAGCTGATAAAACAGGTCCAACTTTTTTACAATGCGTTTTTGGACCTTGTCTAGAAGAGAAAGAGCATCATTAGAAGAAACAGCACAAATATGACAACAGTATTCCATACAAGGATGGAAAAGAGATTTATAGAGTAGAGAATGGAATTATTCAATCCAAGAAGATAATCCAAGAAGACGTAAAGTCTTCTTGGATTATCTTCTTGGACTGAATAATTCACAGTGGGAGGGTTGCCATTCATTAATATAGGAGTGTCAACATTATTGCGATAGGTGTTTGCAGTAAAGCAATTGAAAAAGGAAGACTAGTTGTCAAGGTAGGAATATAAAGTTGAATCATCAGCAAAAAGAGCTACTTACAATGTAAAGTTGTCAGGAAGATCATTAATGTAGATAAGAAACAAAACAGGACCAAGAATAGAACCTTGAGATACCTCAAAAGTTACTAGAAATGAAGAAGAGTGTTGGCCTTCAAGGATGACTTTAATAAAGTGGTTAGAAAGAAACAATTTGATTATCTAAAAAACTTTCCCAGACACACCATATGAAGGAAGCTTATGGAAGAAGACAAACATGCCAAACTTTGTCGAAAGCTTTAGATATTTACCTTGCTAATGACAGAAACAAGACTGATTGGACGATAATTGGAGGGGTCAGAATGTTCTCCAGAGTTTTTGAAAATTGGAACAACGGATGCCATTTTCAAGCAAAGAAAAACAAGATTCAGTCAAGCATTTATTAAATAGTTTAGAGAAAATTAATGAGAGTTCTGGAGAACATTTTTGTAAGACTGTGACAGGAATGTTGTCTGGACCACAAAACGTAGAAGAGTTTGATTGATTTACATATATGTGTATGTATGCAATCTCTGATATATATATATATATATATATATATGCAATCTCTGATAATTTTGGCTTTTCAGGAGGCAAATTGTTTAAAACCTCACCTATCTCCTCTTCTACCTCAGCACAATTATTGATCAAAATCCAGAATTTTTCATGTTTCACTTGTAGAGATCTCAAAAGCAGAATATTACGTAATCGCTAACAGCTCATTCTTCATCTAATAAACCATGTGATCTTAGCTCGTTG
Source organism: Hydra vulgaris (assembly GCF_038396675.1). NCBI lineage: Eukaryota > Metazoa > Cnidaria > Hydrozoa > Anthoathecata > Hydridae > Hydra > Hydra vulgaris. The sequence goes on along the minus strand of NC_088930.1, from coordinate 21,345,960 downwards.
AAGTTCTCTTCAAGCAATTTAAAAGGATTAGTTTCATCATTTATGTTTGCAACCTGTGTTTCCTGCAAGATGCCTGCTTTTCAAAAGCAATTATTTACAGTATTTGTCGATACAGTGTCCCTGACCGACATGCTCATTGTGTGATAAAGTCTTCAATGTTCTTATGAATCCTTGGTCTATTGGTTGACTTTTGTAGGTTGTGTTAGATGGTAAAAGTACAAATTCAATTGCTATGAGGTTGTCAACATTAGGATGAGCTATGCAGTTATCTATAACTAGAGCAATCTTCCTACCCATTGAATTTTGCGTTCAGACTTCTCACATAAAAGATTTTACTATACTTTAAAATTAAAATGTATTTGTAAATGAAAACAAATGAAAGTAAAAAATTATTTCATTTGGTCATTGACTTTATTTTTATCCAGGATTAATTTTAGGACTTTTACTAACAAGCGTGCTTGACATCTTTAAAATATCGTGGCTTTTTTGCCTTTTCAATAATCAACATAAACAACTTTTTGTCAACCCTATTTCCTGCCTGCTAGACCTGTTAAATGAACTTTGTTAAATATTCCTCCTGCACATCATTCACCTTTTGGATAAAAGGTTTTTGTTGGACACTGTTGATAAAATAAACTAAACTTGTCAGCGTTGCAAAATCTAAAGCTTTTTCCTTAATGAAATGTTCACCAATTGGTAAATTTTGTTCACATGCGTTTATAAACTATTTATAAACAGCTTTATCAACAAAATCACGCTTTCCCAAACTTAACTTTTGTTTCTTTGCTCCAAGTTGATCACACTCATATTTACTGATTATTTATCTTCCTTATTCTTAATCCAGTAAGTTAAAGTGATTTAAGGAACACTAAAGTTTTCGGCTACATTTTTTTTAGTTTTACATCTTTTAAATTCTTTAAGAGCAATATATTTTTCTTTGATTGTCAATACTGTTTTTTTTTTCTCGCATAAATGCCATGTTGAAACTTTCACTGCACTACCTAATGAGTTTGATTCTTTGATTCTTTAAATATTTTGATAACTTTTTTTTTACATATATATATATATATATATATTTATATATAGACACACACACACACACACATATTTTGATTACGTTTGACAAATTTATATTTTCAAATACAATTCATTGGTATCTCGAGCTGAAAAAAAACTTTGATGGGACATTTGCTGAAGGGAGTAAAAATCACTTCAAATAAATGAAATTTTAAATAACTGCAGGTTCAAATAACTGATAAATATATGCATGAATTTGTTAAGAAAAATTCATTGGGAATGAAAATTGCTTCAAATAAGTGGGAAATTTAAATAATTGACAGTTAAAACAACTGGGAGTTTACTGTACAAAAAAATAAAAGAAGTCAAGGTATAAAACACATTTTAGTACTTTGTATGGGCTTCTGCTTTCTATTTTACTTAACAACTCTTGATAAGGCTTAAATTGGGTGAAATGCACAGCAAGAACATTATTTTTACTTTCTTGGAGTAATGGCTTGATAATTTTTGCCTGATAATCCCTTGTCTGCCATGAAAATTTCAAACTTTGCCTGATAAATTGATAAAGCCATATCTTATATATTTATTATAGCATATTTATATAACAAATCATTTCTTGTTTTTCCTAACTTTATAGCATACAGCATTTTTTTAAAAAGGTGGAATAAAAAATGGAGTAGCACACCTTATCAAGCTAAACACTGAGAAAACTGAATTTCTGATTTCTGGAAAAAGCAATATTTTTAACAACATTATTCAAAATAACAGAGCTTCTGTATACCTTTGAAATAAATTAAAACATCTGGATTTCTAATGGGATAACGATACTAGCAAAAACAAAATTGCAACATTTTTTTAAAATAGAGGATATTTCAACTATTCTGCTTAGGAACTAAGTAAATCTTTTTATCAGGCTGTTGAAAAATCAAACTTGTTATTAACTGATAATCAATCAAATACAGGTAATACATAATAAAAAATTCTTTACAAATGAAGTGTTTGAAGTCTGTGAAGTTAAAACACACTTGGTTTAAACTTCATCCAGTGCATGATAAATGGTAAAAAAATTAAATCCACGCAACCTAAGAAAGACCTGCAAGTTGATGTTGTGTCAATATTGTATTTTAGCTGATTTTAATTTACTTGGTGACTTTTTTATTATAATTTATTTCACCTGTAATTTATTGCTGGGTGATAAGAAGAAAATATAAACATAAATAATTATTTTATCAAAATATTTAGTAACAAAACACAAAATTGTTTATAGTTAACAACAAATTTTTTTTTATATGAAGTTATTAAACAGAACATTAAAAAATAACCATAAAAGAAATATATGTAATAAAAAATTTTCTTTATTATCTTGCGAGCACAAGAATATTTATGCAACTTTTGATTGCATTAAAAAAATTTACTTAAATTTTTATATAATAAATAATTCATCAATTTTTTTTTATGGCAATGATCGATATTTTTGCTTGAAAAACGCTAATATTTTATGCTTGAAGCAAGGATCATTATAATATAATTTAATTCTGATTAAAAATATATTATAGTTTTAAATTAAATAATGATTTAATTTAAAACTAATTTAATTAGAATATATAATGTTATTCTAATTTATATTAATTCTGATTAAAAAAAACATTTAAGTTTACTAGAATTAAAGTTAATGTTTGGGTTTAACTTATCTGTCAAATTTATTAAAAAATATTACTAAATATTGATAAATATTTAAAGGGATCTCCAAGTGTCAAGACAAGTTGTGTTTGTATTAAAGAAAAAGTTTAAAAATAATGTTTGGACTTTTAAAAAATTTTTAAAGATTTTTTTGAATAAAACTAAATAATAAAAGCATACCAATAAATTTAAAATTGTTGTTTTAGTTTTTTTTTTTTGGTTCTTCAAATCTGTATAATGTCTGTATAATAAATTATAATAATCTGTATAATAAATTATCAAGTCCGCAATCTGCGGACTTGATAATTTATTTCATGCATGTTTAATTCGTAACACTTTCGGTATATGATGTCATTGTTAATTTTTTTTTTAAGATATATTTTTTTTTGTTGCCAAAATCACCAAATCATGTTAATTTTTACTAAATCCCAAAAAAGGTTTGTGATACAATTAAAAATAAAGTAATATTTATTTATTTAAAAACTTTGGCATATATATAATTCTGGCATATATAAAATTCTCCAAATGGTCACACACGAGCAGTGAACGCCTGAGGGCAGAAATGAAGTACATTAGAATAAAGGAGAATTTTTTTTCAAACAAAGCATATTTTGACAGTTGTCAAGACAAAAATAAAAATTAATAGAGGAATATTTAAAATATAAATAAGACAGACAAATGCACCTAAACAGTACTAACAATAATAATAAAAAATAAATTGTTATATAAATACTAATAGGAACGAAGATATACAAAAAATGTCACAAAACAAAAAATAAGTAAAACAAAAAATAGATTACAAAAATGAAAAGTATGCATACAACAATGAAGGGCCTCAGAATGGAAAAAAAAACATTAATGCTAAAGTGTAAACATAATTTGTGTAGCAATTAAGTAATAAACATCTCCTCAGAGTCGCGTTTATTATTACTGGCATTTCGATGACGATCAGCACTAATAACTAGTTTATCCCGTCAGACAATCCTCATCGCCACTTATGCTTTACCCCACAACTTATGCCTATTCCATACTGCAGTAAAAAAGGATTCACTACAAATAGCCAAAACCTAATCATATCCAAATTTGTAAAACACTAATATTTTTTGATGATATGATATAAAAATGTTAATTTACTGCACAATATAAATAAAAATAATTAAACAAATCACTTACCATACCACCGGTAGAAAAAAAATAAAGCACAATAAATTAAAATTAAAATAAAAACGCCAGAAACAAAACTAAAACAACTAAAGTATGCAAGCAGAAAATACATATAAATTTTCCCCTAAGACCATTAAAACCACTTAGGTAGTTCCAGCACAAATAAACCAAAAACAATCAAATGGCAATATACCCTATAAAAAACCCTTTTAAAATAAAATAAAACACAATAGAGTTTTCAAAAAAACTCTAATGCTGTCATAGATACTTCATTCGAATTTTGTTAACCAATCTAAAGTGTAAGAAAATGAAACAACCCGCGCAGCCTAAAATCATTACTAAAAATCAAGTAATATATGAAAGTAGAAAATATATATATATATATATAGCCTGCAAAAATGTAAAGATTTAAACATGTAGTGAAGGATAAAAGAAATACTCTATATAATAATAAAAGACGAAAATTGTGCATGTGAAAATTAAAACAAAGCTAAGTAATGAATGTAAGATAATATAGCATAAAAGTTCCTTGATAATAGTAATAATATAAAAATCAGCGGATAAATCATATATTAAAAAATATTGTAATAAGATTAACAAAATACTGAAATAAGACCAGATAAATTTAAGCCAAATTATTTTGGGTGATATAACAATAATATAAGTTGTGATATAAAAACAATGTACAAAGTGGAAAAAAATATTGTTTAGAAGTAAAGTCTTCTCTACGATCCGAATTAAAGGTAACTTTAAAACCATATCTAAATAGAAATTTCCGAAAAAGAAAAGTTTTCTCTACTACCAAATCATGTTAATTTTTACTAAATCCCTAAAAAGGTTTATAAAAATAAAGTAATATATGGTATCACAAAATATATAACATATAATAATTGTATAAAAAGTATAAATCTTTATTAAGATTTTTATATAAAAATATGTAAGAATATTTTATATCAAATTTATTTTTAATGTTAAAACTGTTTATTGCAAAACTTACATTTGTCAATTGTGGTAGCTTTTTAACTTGAACGAATGTATGTTAAGCGACAGATTTTAATATGGCACGCTTTAAAAATACAACCTCAATTAAAAAATACCAAAAACACAATGTTTTATAAAAGCACGCTACGATGATTTGACAATTTAAATATCTGTCTGTCAAGAATTATTGCCAAAATATCAAAATTATTGTGTTAATCATTAGTAAGCCATCTGGATTTCTTTTGTAAGGTATAAATTGTATAAAAAGGGCACAAAAAATATACACTTCATTTTTTTATTGAAATGTTTTAATCAAACTTTAAAATGACAATTTGCGATGACATAGTAACCTAAACACATCGGGTTTTCATATATCCTTTCATCGATTACCCTCAGATCCAATAACTGCAGCTTTATGGAAACAGGCAATTGGTATATTTAACTGCAACAAAAATGTAAGAATATGTTCTTTACATTTTAATTGTTCAAGTTTGACATGTTAAAAGAACAAATGACGAAATGAATTATTACAAAATCAGTACAAGGGTGGATCCATTGTTTGAAAACAGAAACAATGTAGGGAGGCTCTTTAAAAGTGATAAAAATTTCTTTAAAATTGTTTGCTTTGAGGATGAAAACCCATGGGGGTTTCTAGAAATGAGCATTAAAATTATACTTATACGGGTCAATATTATATCAATTTTCTGACGAAAACATGGTATTATACTACATAATTTATGAATTTATTCAACACTTATATTTTTATGCTCTTTCTTTAAGTATTTCTGTGCATACTTTTCCTTATTATAATGAGTTTGTTTTCATTCTTTGTTATAATACTAAAGTCACATTAACTCTTTCGCTACCAGCAGTTTTAACAAAAATCTTTTTGATTTCATAAAATTTTTTCAAAAAAAACAACAACATTTTTTTGAATAAAATTTGGATGGCATAACATTGACGACTAATTAAAATTTGAATAGTAAATCTCACTAAAAGCTTAACAAACTACATATCAAAGCTAAACAAATGTACTTTTTATTACGCATCGTTAAACAATAAGAAATGCAAAATGCTAAAAACTATTGTTTTTATTTCAACATTAATCCAAAACAAAACTCATTTAATGTATAAAAAAAATGTTTTTCTTCAAAAGACTTTGGTCATTACTTAATTAAAACTGTTAACTAAGTGTTAACGTTGTTTTATTTTATAACTAAATTTAAAGAAGTTTTATTTATGAAGGATTACTCAAGATTTTTTAACTTTGTCAAGTGATAACTTTTTATAATTACGCAATATATCTCTTATTTGTTCTTGATTATGTAGAGAATTAAATAAACCTTTAGAACAAAAAAATTATGTGTCTAGAATGAAAACTTATCATAGAGTTAAACCATATAAACTAAATGTAAATTAACATAAAACAAACAACTTTATTAAACCATATAAACTATATATAAAACGAGAAAACGCATCATACTGCCTTTATTTTTTATTTTTATGTATTTTTATTTTATTTAGCTCTCGAACAAAAAAGAAGGGCATTAGTCAAACTAAAATAATATTCTATAATAAGGAAATATAAGATTCTATAATACTGGTACAAAAATTATACATTTAAGAAATAATGCCTAATTTAAAGAATCTAAACAACTAGAAGAGATACAATAGTTTAAAAATCATCCTGACGGTTGTTAAAAACAAGTTGCACTAATAAAGTCTAAAAACGAAAAATATTACTTTATTTTTAATTGTATCACAAATATTTGTTGCGATTTAGTAAAAAATTGTACAACTATTTGATTTATTGAGAAAAAATACTTATATCTTTAAAAAAAACAATATCATAGAAGGAAAAAAATTTGTGATGATGTCATATACCGAAACTGTTATGAACTAAACACGCATAAAACAAATTATTAAGTCTGGAGATTGCAGCTAACATTATACAGACTAAGAGAACCAAAAAATGGAGACAACGAGCTTCGACTAAAACATGAATTTTAAATTTAATGGTGTGAATTTATTTTTTAGTTTTAATCAAAAAAATTTATCCCAAACATTTTTTTTGAACATTTTTAAAAATATGAACATAACTTGTCTCGGCACACTTTAAATTTTATTTATTCCTTAGAAAAAAATTAACTAATTTTTATTGCAATTGTTATTTCGGTTTTCTTTACTAAAAATTTTTTTTTACTCATAATTAAATCTTAAATAAGCCTGTTCCAAGGCTGTATCAAAAATTTGTACAAAACATAAGTTAAACTTTTTTTTATAACGCAAGTAGAGCGCAGCAATTATTTTTTAATAAATGATATATACAATGATATAATTTGATGATATAATAACAATGATATAATAACAAATGGTGTTTGGAAAAATAATCTTTGCTTTCACAACAAAACTGCTAATAAAATAATACACTTTTAATAAATAAAGTAGATAAATTAACGTAACTTTATTTGTTAACGTAATTAACGTAAGTTTATTTGTTACTCGCTAATTTTTTGCTCATGATTATTTAAGAAATAGAGTAAAAGTAAAATAATGTAAAAAAATATTTTTTTAGATTCAAGTTTCTATGGAAAATAAGATTTTATTTTTTTTAAATGTGTCTCCTTTTTAGAAAATTGTTCCTAAAAGCAGACAGTTCCAAACTATATGAAAAAACATAGATAAATTGATAAATTCAATATTTTTATCTTTAATATTAAAATATACACAATAATAAAACAAACAGAAAAAACTAGAAAAAAATAAATAAAAAAACATGAGCAAGCTTGAGCTTGAAATAAAAAAAAAATTTATAAACTAGGTCCTGCAACTTTTCGTTCAAAAGAATACTTTGCCTTTTATATATCTTTTTGGGAGACAAGGTTCACAAAGCCATAAACTGTAACTTGATTTTTTCCTTTTTTTGAATTTTCCTTAAAACTTGTATCTCTGGCTTCATTTTCAAAAAACTTTGGACACTTTTTGCACTTGTACTTTTTTTTGGTTTTCTTGGCAGGAGTTTCTACTTCTGCTGCTGCAATTTCAACATAGGTTCATATGAATAGCTAGTGTCTTCTTCTCTTAATTGGTTTAACCATGCTTCTTCTGTAAAAGCCTGACCATCCACTACTTTGACATTTCTGGGTTTTTTTTTGCAGGATGCTTGTAAGCATTTTGGAGTTAAAATGATTTCAAGAGAGCTCTTTCAAGACTGATTCTTACACGAGTTGCCAATTTTTCTTGAGAAGTTGAATTTAAAGTTGGAATTGAAGTTGGAGTTGCAAGCAGAATTAAGGTTCGTGTTTGTTGAGCAATTTGAGGCAAAGAACTTGGGCTGCGTGGTGATTTTATAACTGCTGATGATGTTACTAAGGTGTTATTAAAAGTTTGACATATTTGTAATTTTGATTTGTCAATGTTGTCTTTATTTAATGGTAAGAGCCCAGAGTTTTAAAAACCAGCAATAATTTGAGTACGAGTGTAAACTTTGTTGCTTCTATACAACTGCGCAAAGTTTCTTTGACATGGCAAAATACACCAACATCAAGAGGCTACAGAATATGCTACAGAATGTGAGATGAATGGGTGGGAATGAAAATTAGTGCTATATTGTTTTCTTTACACTTTAAGGCTACACTTAATGACATGTGTGTGCTGTGACCATCCAAAAGTAAAATATTTTGACCACCACCACCAATTTTTTAAATGTGAGGAATAAACATTTCCTTGAGCCACTGCAAAAATTGATTACTTTCCATCCAACCAGATGGTGATGTTGTGTAAAGTGTGTTTTAATCCAATCATCATAGAGTCGATTCTTTGATTTGTAAACAACAAAAGAAGGCAGTAGAAGGAATCTGTAAGCATAAACACAACTAAGAACAGTGAGTTTATTTTTTTGTTATTTCCAGTTAACACTAGTGGCTGCTTTGCACCTCTTCTGGCAATTACTTTCACACCGCCTTTGTCACCATTCAAACCAGTTTCATTGCAATTTCACAAATGCATCACTTTACTAAACCTATTTTTGCTAAATTGAAATGTTTTTTCACAACATCAAAATAACGGGCAATAATTTCTCTGTTGTGCATGACCCTGCTCTAAAAGATGCGATGTTTGTAGCTGTTCTTTCGCGTAGTTCTGAGGGTCATTAACTCATAAATTCTTTGTACCATTTACGACCAGGCATTCCATTTTTGAACAAACCATTTTCAATTAAATAGTCTCTCACTAAACTTTGATATATTCGTCTACCAAAGCCCCAATCGCCAAGCATTTGAAGAAGGTGAACCAAGGTTAACTTGATAAAAGAGCTCAATTTTGTTATATTGCCACTACCAACTACTAAAGCCTTATTTGATTTTTGGTCAAATAACATTGATTGTGGTATGCAGTAGAATTGAGCTGCAGCTCTTAAGTTCAACTTGCCATTTTCAATTTTATCCAATGCACTTTTTATTGTCTCCTCAGTGTAAGGCTTCTTTTTTGTTTTATTTTTTTCTATTTTAAGTGTAGTAAATTCAATTAAGTTACAGATTTATAGAGTTTTTGAAATTGAAGAAACAATGCAGTTTTATGGTTACTTAGTGTACTTTTGCACTTTAACTATAAGTGTGTAAGTACAAAAGTACAAAATTAATTAACACAAAAGTGTGAAAACTTAAAATCCCAAATGAAAAAAATTTAGTCAGTGTGAAAAAATAATAAAATTAATTAATTTTTAACATAACAATAAATATCTTATTAAAGCAATCATTTTAATAGTTTTCCTTATGAAATTTTATAATTTTCCACACACTAAAAATAAAATGTTTTTTTAAAATTTGCAAATATCTTAACTTTTAGTGAAGATATTTAGTTTTTCTGATAAGTGTCCACTTTTGCGCACTGTCCGGTTTGTGGTACTTTTACTCTAATCATTAAAAAAAATTTAACATATTTTAATTCATTTGAACAAATGTCAAGAAAAACAATTTATTTAAATGAAAATTTTCAAAAACAAAATATTAAAAAAAAATGAAAGAAAATAAACATTTCCTAATAGTAATAATAAAAAACAAGCTAAATATATAACTTGTTTTGTAGTAATTAATACGATTGTAGTAAATTAAAAAAGTTAGTCTTGAAAAAAATACATAAATAAAGAGAACTTTATGATATCAAATTCAAATTAGGCTAATGCGTTTAGCATTTTTTTAAATTTAAAATACATGTTTAACATGTAAATATTAATATTTATATATATATATATATATATATATATATATATATATATATATATATATATATTATATATATATACATATATACATATATATATATATATATATATATACATATATACATATATACATATACATATATATATATATATATATATATATATATATATATATATATATATATATATATATATACATATATACATATATAACTATAAATGCGTGTATAGATAAAATCTCTGATCACACACTGAAACAGCTACCTGGAGCTTCAATTTTATTTGGTTTTAAATTATTCTTTGTTATTTTCTTCTTTTTTCTGAAAATTTTGTATGCTATAAAGATAGGAAAAACTAGTAACAATTTATTATCTATATATGCTCTCTCTCTCTCTCTCTCTCTCTCTCTCTCTCTCTCTCTCTCTTATATATATATATATATATATATATATATATATATATATATATATATATATATATATATATATATATATATATATATATATATATATTAATAGGCCTTGGCGGGAGTAAATGAGTTCAAGAGCGAAGAAAAGCTCTCATAAAACGAACATGGCGAATCATACAAGCTGCTCCTCTAAACTGCATTTTATGAAAACTTTTTGTTTTTGGGCAAGCTATCTGTTTATTTATTAAACAAATTGCTTATTAAATATAAAATGTAACTTTACTCTAGTTACAAGCATTTGCTTGTAGCGTTAATGCTAACAGAATATGTACATTATGCATCATTTAAAAATCATGCCATGAAAAAATTCCTTAGATGAGCATTTTCTTTAGGTTCACACTAGCTACATATTTATTTATTAGAACTAAAAATGAACAATCGCAATTTTAAAAAAAACTAATTTTTTTTTTTTTTTTACAAATTTAAACTATGAACTGAAAAATAAATGTCTTCAATAAATTTTAAACCTGTATAAAAAAGTGATGTATTTATTCAATATGTTTACACAAATTGTTTTATCCAAGAAATACCAACTAGTTTCAATTTAATGTTTTTTTTCATTTAATTCCAAAAAATAATAAATTGTACTACTAGCCTGCTTTTTTGATGGTATAAAATTACAATTTAGTAATAATAAAAAATTAATAAAATCAAAGTTGAAATTTTTTTTTACATAAATGCAAATCAAGACAAAACACTTAAGATACCTTTGAATAAATAATTAAATTAGCTTACATTAAAGTCATTTATTGTACCATATGGATATTTAACAGAAGAGTTTGCAGTTATATTTATGCAGCTCAAATTTCCACCAGTAGAGATATTCACATAAGTAGAACATGATTGCGATCCCACTACTCCTGTTGCATCTCGTATTGCTGACACAGCAACTACCCAACATAACAAAAGGTAAGAAAATGATGTTAAAAAAATAGCGGTAAATGTACCAATCGGAATAGCTTTTTGTGGATCTCTTAAATCACCAGATAGATTTGCACCTGCAGTCATACCAGTAACACCAGAAAAAAATAATGCAAACACATCAAAAAATTTAGTGTTATCTCTATAATCATGGAATAAATTTTCTTTTAAAGTTGCAAGATTAATTTGCATAACACCTTGCGACTTCAACACTTCTCTATTAGTACCAGGTGAAGGATAAAATACACCTATGGTCGCATCCAGAACACCTAAAACAATAAGCAGTAGCAACCCATTTTGTGTTTTTATCACCCAGTCTAATCCAATTTGTGTTACAACAAATGTCAAAAAAAGCGTAATAAAAGCAATAATGCGAATATCATTTATTTCACTGACCATCGTGATATTTTTTCTTGCTAATATAGACTGAATTGCCTCTCCAAGTCCAACAAAATAAAATCCAACAGAAATAGCATTAGCAAGTGCAAAGACTACACCAATACTACCACCAAATTTAGGACCAAGTACTCGAGATATCATATAGTATGCTCCGCCTAAAAAATTATATTCAAAAAATTACATTAGTTTATACATTCACAAAAATCAACAAAACCTTCTGTATTTTATATGAGGGGTATTCAATTTTGCGACAACATTTTTTTTTAGTTTCAATTCTAGAAAAACTTTTCTTTTGATTAAAAGAGGGCTTTGGCAGACAAACATAAACCTTTAGTTGATGTATGGACACTTAACTGTGGCTATTGCAATATAACTTAAATTGGAATTGACTTTAACTTTAGTAGATTAATGTAGACTTCGCTGCAATATGGTTTTATCTGGCAATGATATAGCTGGTATATCATCAGTGTAAAAATAATTAATATTAATATAATTATTGAATAAAAATTATATGATAATTAATAAACAACAACAGTTAATATACATTAAAATGTAAAATATTATATTGTTAATATACTTCACTCCACCTATCCCAATTTAAGTCAGTCGATGAAAGTACATGCCACCTACCCTATACATATAGAAGTCAGTCGATGTAAATAACTAAATTGTAGCACTTATTCTGTAAAAAAATAAAAACCATAAATATAATTAATATTAAATACCAATAACAATTAATACACACAAAACTACTTTAAAATAAAACATCAAAATTCAAAAGAAACATTTTATTAAGAGTTGAGCTTGTATCCTTTTTAGCTGTGCTTCAAAATTTAAACCTTATAAAATTCTCAGCTCAATGCTATTGCAATATTAAAGTAATAAAATTATAAGATTTAAAATTTTTTTGCGTACCAAATAATATTTTTACTGTTGGTTCATAATTTGTTAGCGCTTACAAGTAGTGACTTTCAAAATAATACTAAATAATTAATAATACTTATATGTATTAAAATGTATTAACTAAAACCAGCTAAATAAATTTTAAATATCTTGTATTTAAAACCACAAACAAAAATTTTAGAATATTGCAAAATATGTTATAAAAATTTTCTAAATACAGACTCTTAATTTTTAGCTTATATAATTGCTGAGTCAACATAAAATTTAATTTCACTTAATTTATAATTATTTATGACCAAACTAGAGATTTAAATACTTTGCAGCATTTTAAAAATTCAACCAAATGAAAATAAGGCAATACGCATAAATGTAAGAAGTGTATATAAAAACTTCTACAAACCAAAGATTTTCAAATGACCCAAATAACCCTTATTTAAATGACCCAAATAAGTATAAATAAAGTTGTAATAGTTAAATAAGTTTTTAAAGTTGCTCTTGGTCTTGCAGAAAAACTGTATTCGATTTGATAACTTTCATAAACATGAAAAATCACTCAGGAAGAGTGCCACCAGTTTTTTAAATTTCTTTTGTTGATTATTTTTAATGAATAAGTTCAATACTTTTGCAATTCTTTTGTTATGTAACTGTAACTCTTAATTATAGATATAAAAAATCCACGATACGAATCACTCGGTCACATAAGCT
>NC_088930.1:21177500-21330000 GCF_038396675.1 Hydra vulgaris | reverse complement strand
GTGAAAAAGGTCCATGAATCTTAACTGAACAAAAAGCGCTTACAAGTTCATTATCTGTCCACCCGGATTCAAAATGAATTTATTGAACTCTGTGGATCTTTTGTTCAAACCAAAATTATTGAAGAGATTCAAAACACCAAATACTTTTCAATTGTTGTTGATGCAACACCAGACTGCTCTCACAAGGAGCAAACAACTTTCATTATCCGTTATACAAAAATTGATGGATCTAAATTTTCCATTGAAGAACGGTTTCTCTATTTTGACGATTACTCAAAAAAAACTGGAAAAGAAATTGCAGCAAGGATTCTTCACGTTCTAACTTTGTTGAACATAGATTTTAAACTGTGTACTGGTCAGGCATACGACAATGGTCCAAACATGGCTGGAAAATACAAAGGTGTGCAAGCAGTTTTGCTAGAAGAAAACCCAAACTGTATGTTTGCCAGCTGTGGAAATCACACTTTAAACCTTGTTGGTGTTGACTGTGCTGAATCATGCAAAGAAGCAATTCTTTACTTTAAAATTGTGCAGCAAATGTACAATTTCTTCAGCAGTAGTCCACAAAGGTGGGAAATTCTCAAGCAACATGTACCTGCTTCACTACATGGTATTTTCAAGACCCGATGGTCAGCAAGGATTGAAGCAGTAAAACCAGTTGCCCGTCACTTGAATTCACTGAGAACAGCTTTAAAAGAGCGGCAATCTCTCAATCTCACAGTATCAGCTCAGTCAGAACTTCAGTCCATTCAAAAGTAATTGTCAAAATTTGAATGCATTGTAATGTCATCTTTATGGATGAAGCTCCTCACAATGATTCACCAAACCAATCTTATAATTGAGGCAAGAAATGCAACTCTAGATGTTGAAATGGAAAACATTAAAAATCTCATGGACAGCATTCAACAGATTCGTGAAAAATGATGCTGTTCTGAGTGAGTCAAAATTAATTGCAATGAATATTGACATTTCACCAGAATTTTCTACCACTCGAAAGTTGAAAACACAATTTGATTCAGAACAGCACTATAAAATCAATGTACTTTATGTAATAATCGGCTCTATTCTAGCAGGTCTTAAACGTCTATTTGAGTCACAACAACAAATTTGTAGTATTTTTGGATTTCTTTGGCACTTCAACAAGATGAGCAATGAAGAACTACTCAGTGCCACAACAAACTTTCAAAAAAAGTACCACAAGGAAATACTGTCTGATATTTCTGATGAGATAATCTTTCTGAAACAAATTTACTCCACAAACTTTACATCAGATTGCAAACCAAAAGAATTGTTTCAAGAAATATTAGAACTTGGACTGTCTGGTGTTTTTCCTAACATATCAATTGCTTTGCGAATTTTTAGTTTGCCTGTCTCAGTGGCTTCAGGAGAAAGGTCTTTCAATGTGTTGAAACAAGTAAAGAACTATCACCGTTCAACCATGGGACAAGAACGCTTGAATGGACTTGCAATGTTGAATATTAACTGTGATATTGCAAGAAAACTCGATTTTTCAACAGTTGTCAGTGCATTTGCAAAAGCAAAAACAAGAAAAGCATTTTTAAAATAAAAATTATTACTAATTTGCTGTTTTTTTATTTATTATGCAATGGCAGTTATTTTATGGTAAGGGCCTCAAAATTTGTAAATGGCCTGGGCCTCACTCAGTCTCTGAAAGGGCCTGTATATATATATATATATATATATATATATATATATATATATATATATATATATATATATATATATATATATATATATATATATAATATATATATATATATATATATATATATATATATATATATATATATATATATATATATATATATATATATATATTTAATATATATATATATATATATATATAGATCTATAGTTTGTTGTCTTTGGGAAGAGCGGAAGGAAAAAAGTGATTCTTACGCCAACACATACGTCACTTTTAATTACTTTTGACTTTCGTCCAACATTTGCGTGTTGCACGAAAGTAAAAACCATTAATTTAATTACAAATAAATCGTTTTTTAAAAAAACCACAAAAACGCAAATTTAATTGACCAGAATGTTTTAAAAACATTCTGAATGTTTTTAACAATATAAACAATGTTTTTATTTTTATTTTTTTTTAACAAAATGCTTTTATTTTTAATTTTTTTAATAAAATGTTTTTATCTTTATTTTTTTTACTGTAAACCTTGCGCGGAGTGTTGCTACATCGACTATCTTATAGCCTGACTCGCAAGGGAGTGCTG
Organism: Hydra vulgaris; assembly: GCF_038396675.1. Taxonomy (NCBI): domain Eukaryota; kingdom Metazoa; phylum Cnidaria; class Hydrozoa; order Anthoathecata; family Hydridae; genus Hydra; species Hydra vulgaris. Next base: position 21,327,751 of record NC_088930.1, on the reverse strand, counting down.
CTACATCGACTGACAAATAGCCTGACTCGCAAGGGAGTGCTGCTACATCTACTATCTTTTAGCCTGACCCGCAAGAGAGTGTTGCTACATCGACTGAGGGTTTGGTTGGGGCAGGCAGTCTCTCAATTAATAAAAAAAAATAATTCCTGTCTTGCATTTTAATTTTTACTTTTTGCCAACAAAATATGGAAAAAACTTTTGGACAACATCTACGGGTTGTATATATATATATATATATATATATATATATATATATATATATACATATATATATATATATATATATAGATCTATAGTTTTTGTCTTTGGGAAGAGCAGAAAGAAAAAAGTGATTCTTAGGCCAACACATACGTCACTTTTAATTACTTTAGACTTTTGTCCAACATTTGCGTGTTGGACGAAAGTAAAAACCATTAATTTAATTACAAATAAATCGTTTTTAAAAAAAAACACAAAAACGCAAATTTAATTGACCAGAATGTTTTAAAAACATTCTGAATGTTTTTAACAATATAAACAATGTTTTTATTTTTATTTTTTTTAATAAAATGTTTTTATTTTTAATTTTTTTAATAAAATTTTATATATATATATATATATATATATATATATATATATATATATATATATATATATATATATATATATATATATATATATATAAACTTTTGTAAAACAACTGCAGTTCGCACCTAAATGTGTTCTATATAATAAAATAACATCGAATTTAAATTTTTTTGAATAAAAAATAACTTTAGGGGTGCCTAAAGACCCTTGAACATATTATGGGTTCCTAATATTAACTAAACAATTTTTTATATATATTTTTTATTTAAACAATATTGTATATATATATATATATATAAGTGAGGTTAGTATTGCGGTGTAAAATACAAAAACCCTTGTTCGTATGACAGTGCTCAATATTATCAAATAATAGAGCAATTTAAACTTTATGTAATTAAATGAATAAAAACAACTAAATAGCGGGACTTAAAGTTTCATGCCCAAAGGCAATCATCAGCCATGAATACGTATTCACGGCTGATGATTGATATTTATATATATATATATATATATATATATAGCTGATGATATATATTTGTATGTATATATATATATATATATATATATATATATATATATATATATTTAAATATATATATATATATATTTAAATATATATATATATATAAATATATATATATATATATATAAACTTATAAATATATATATACATACATATATATATATATATATAAACTTTTGTAAAACAACTGCAGTTCGCACCTAAATGTGTTTTATATAATAAAATAACATTGAATTTAAATTTTTTTGAATAAAAAATAACTTTAGGGGTGCCTAAAGAACCTTGAACATATTATGGGTTCCTAATATTAACTAAACAATTTTTTTCAAAAATATGTCTTGTTGGGTCTCAAATGAAGCAAAGATAAAAATTCTCAGCATTAAAAAAAATATATTATTTTAGATTTTATAGCCTAGAAAATGACTCATAATATAAAAAATAAAAAAAATGTGTTTTTACAAAGTTTTTTAGTCATAATTCTTTTTAACATTGTTTTTTTATAAATAATAATAATTATTTACTTATCATCCTTTTACTGTGACTGTTCCTCAGTGTACCTAAAATTTGTCTTTTTTGACTAGGGCAGGCAATCTTTTAATAAATTAGTAGAAAATTTTTTAATAAATTAGTAGAAAATCACTTTTTTAATAATGAACACTGTGTAAAATGAAAAAGGACTTGAGAAAAAAACTTTATTTAAGGTAAGCAAAAAATCTCAATATGCATTAGTGTGTGTAATGTAGATAATTCAGGGGCTATTCTAGACCATTTTCGACACCGTCTACCATATTTGGGCAAAGATTTGGGCACCACCCAAATTCAAAAGTTAGGACCTATTTTTTATAAGGCAAATATTTTTTTTATTTTTCTGCTATACTTTTACAGGACAATAAGGGGAGGGGGGGAGGGGTTACCGTTGCCAAAATTATTTTCCTAGAATAGCAGTCGTGGACAGGAAAGGCATGCGATCACCTCTATTCCTGACCACGCATTTATTTATTTTTTGCGACAACTTAACCACAGCTTTTTGGATTTTTGAAAACGTTTTAAAAATGCGCTAAATAAAGTATAAGGTAATAAAGCGAGAAATTTTAAAGATTGTATACTATAAAAGACATTTAAATTATCGAAAGATATTTTTAAAAAGTGTATTTTTTAGAATGAATGTAAATGTTTTAAAAACAATTTGTTATATAAATAACAATGAAAAAATGTTAAACAATTAATTATATAAATAACAATGAAAACAATTGTTTTAATAAACTTTTTGATGAACCCATAAATTTAATCGTCGAAAACAAAGTTATTTTTTTATAATTTTCAATAATCAACAAATTTTTTTTTGTTATGCTATATAAACTTTCTAATAAAATTTGTTTACACTAAGCTAAACGCTTTTAAATGTTTTAAAAGGTAATTAAATAAAATATCATAGAGTATTAAATAAAACTTTTATTTATTTTAAAAGTACTTTATTTTTTAATAATGAATGTAATTTTGTTAAAACAATTTGTATTCTTAATTTTATAAACAACGAAGACAACGAATGCGTTTCAATAACCTTTTTTTTTAAATATTTTTTGATAATTTAAATAAAGTTAGTTTTTTATTAAATGATAATTAGATAAAAGTTTTTTTTAATTTAAAAGAGTTGGCCTAATATTATAAAATGATTAGAAAAGATCAAAGTTTTATAGTTCATTGCGTTGGTATGAATAAGTTATTAACTGAAATTTTTTGTATTATTTTTTCTTTTTTAAACATAATTGCTTCCAACAAGGCTGCAAGCAGCCAGTTAAAGTTGGAAGTTACTGAAAGAGAAAAGATGAAGATTGTAGAGCAAGATAATGATTGACAGACAACTTAAAGGATTGCAAATTATATGAACCAGGAAAGCAAGATGAAGGAAGCGAATTCTAAAGAGCTGATGTTCGAGAAAAAAAATAAGACGAATAAGCATTTTTGGAGCACTTAGAAACAGTCACAGAAAAAGGATGACACTTAATTGAATAACAAGTAACACGAGAATAAATTTTAGTAGATGGCACAAGAGACACTAGCTCTTTTGAGCAGTGCCCATTATAGTATTTGTAAAAAAGAGAAAGAGAAGCAACATTACAATGATGTGGTAATGGTTGGAGGTTGGCTGCAAGAGCAGGTCCAACTATGTTTACAATACGTTTTTGCACATTGTCTAAAAGAGAAAGGGCATCATTAGAAGATCCGCCCTAGATATGGCAACAGTATTCCATACAAGGCCGGATTTGGGATTTATAGAGATAGAGAATAGAATCCGAAGTAAGAAAGTGACGAGCTCGATAAAGAGATGCAACCTTAGCAGATACTAATTTTGCAACTGATTTGATATACGGTTTCCAAGAAAGATTGGAAGTAAGAGTTAGTCCTAGAAGATGAAGAGTAGGTGACTCATCGAGTACATCACCGTTCATAAATATAGGAAGATCTAAATTATTGCGATAACGATTGGCTGAAAAAATTAAGTTTTATCTGTATTGAAGTTCACCAGCCACTGTGAGCCCCATGCTGTAGCAGAAGTGAGATCCTTTTCAAGCTCAAATGCCCCCTCCAAGAAATCAGAGGGTGTTGGTTTCTTATCACGACAAGAATAAATGGTGGTATCATCAGCAAACAATGCCACCTTAGATGTGAGAATATCTGGAAGATCGTTAACATAAATTAAAAAGAGTATAGGGCAAAGGATAGAACCTTGAGGAACCCCTGAAGTTACAGAATAAGAAGAAGAGTGCTATCCATCGAGGACAACTTTTATACTACGATTGGAAAGGAAGGATTCAATAATCTTAAAGATGTTGCCAGATACACCATAAGAAGAAAGCTTATGGAGAAGACCAGCATGCCAAACTTTATCAAAAGCTTTTGAAATGTCAAGAGCGATGGCCTTAACCTCTCCACCTTTATCTAATGCACGATAAAACCTGCCAGTTATTACTGTTAGCAAATCAGCTGTAGAATGAGAAGATCCAAATCCATATTGATGGTCAGAAAGTAAGTTATTAGATTTAAGATGAGAAATTAAGTGTTTGTTAATTAAAGATTCAAAAACCTTGCTTATGATAGGAAAAAGACTAATGGGACGGTAGTTAGACGAATCAGATCGCTCTCCAGAATTTTTGAAGATAGGGATAACAGATGCGGCTTTCCAGCAGGCTGGAAAACAAGACTCTGATAAGCACTCGTTGAATAGTTTTGAGAGTATAGACGACAGCTCTGGAAAACACTTCTGCAAGACAGTAACAGGTATGTTGTCCGGGCCACAAGCTGTAGAAGAGTCTAGGCAGGAAATCACTTTAGATACAGAAGCTGGAGTGATATAAATATCAAGCAATGGATCAACCTGTTTGTTGGCAATATTAGGTAGAACGCAACTAGTGGAATCAAGAGATAATATTGATAAAAAGTTTATAGCAAACAATTCAGCTTTGTCTTTAGGTGAGGTGACAAAGTCTGAACCATACAAGAGAGGTGGAATTAAAGATTTGCCCTTATTATTGATACTATTAAAGATTCTCCAGAAGTCACGTCATTAGAAGTCATTAGAAGAATTAAAAAAAAAATTAAAAATGTCAGAAGAAGTCATTAGAAGAATTAAAAAAAAATCATTTAACCTTTTTTTTTAATGTTTAATTAACATTTTTTAGATTTTTTTGGTTTGTTTGTTTGTGTATTCTTTTTTTGATTGATATATAGAAGTTATTATATATATATATATATGTATATATATATATTATACATATATAGTATACATATATATGTATATATATTATATATATGTATATATATATATATTATACATATATAGTATACATATATATGTATATATATTATATATATATATATATTTATATGTATATATATATATAGATGTATATATATATGTATAATATATATATATATATATATATATATATATACATATATAGTATACATATATATGTATATATATTATATATATGTATATATATATATATATATTATACATATATAGTATACATATATATGTATATATATTATATATATATATATATGTATATATATATATATAGATGTACATATATATGTATAATATATATATACATATATATATACATAATATATATATACATATATATATATATATATATTATATATATATATATATATACACATACATACATACATACATATATATATATATATATATATATATACATACATACATATATGTATGTATATATAAATATATATATATATATATATACATACATACATATATATATATATATACATGCATACATACATATATATATATATATATATATATATACATATATATATATATATATACATATATATATATATATATATATATATATATATATATATATATATATATATATATATATATATATATATATATATATATATATATATATATATATATATATATATATATACAGAGGTGGAAAAGATAACTAAACTTTGTATTCAAGTAAAAGTACTGTTACTTAATTTAAATTTTACTCATGTACAAGTAAACAGTACTGGTCAAAAAACTCAAGTAAAAGTAAAAAGTAGCTCATTCAAAATGTAAAAGTTACTTTTTTAACAGCTTTTTAAATTTTCTTTATATAAAATTGATTATAAAATTTTTCTTTAAAACTCGAATAAGAAAGATTAAAATTCTAAACATCAGCAGTGCATGTGTTTCATGTCTTCATAAGGCTTCGTCTATAATTACTGTTAACCAATTTTTGACTTTAAATACCATAAAAATTTTACTTTAAATTTTCTTATCTGCTTTTAGTTAACTAATTAATACATTTCAATACATGTAAAATTTAATTGTTATTAAATAATATTACTTTGAAAGTCATTATTTGTACAAATAAGTTGCCTTCAGTAAAAATACTATTTGTATGTAAAAGAAATTGTAAATTTTTAATATTTATATATTGACATAGAGTTGTGGATATTTAAAAGTTCTAGTTAGGAGTGGATGACTAGGGAGCGGGTCTAACTCTCCTTTTTTTTTTTGATTTTGATATTTTATTTCAAAGTAGCTTTATGTATTTTTTAATTATTATTGTTGTTTATTAACAGTTATATTTGTTTATTTTTTATATTTTTCAAAGTGTAACAGAATAAGTGCTGAAAATACAAATAAGCAGTGACTTATCAGGCAAATAACCTCCAAAGATATTAAAGTTTTAATAAAAACAACACCTAAATAACTTCATAAGTAATAAGTTGGTGTAATGTCGTGTAGTATCACTATCTGTTCTATCACAACTTTATAAAGCCGTAAACACAGCTGAGTCATAGATTAATCTACTAAAGTTAATTTAAAAAGTCATTTCCAATTTAATTTAAATTAAAATAGCTGTAGTCGAGTGTATATACATCATTACATAACCCTCTTTATCAAAAGAAACATAAACTCTTCTCTTTATCAAAAGAAAGGCTTTTTTAGATTTAAAAGTAAAAAAAAATTGCGCCACAAAATTTAATACCCCTGCCCTTTGTTAAAATTTATCCTAACTACTTCCTCTCCCTTACTATCATATGATATAACTTGTGAACCACCTCTAGCTTCACTTATAGCATTAGTGAAAACTATTAGAAACAAGTTATAATTCAAGTTTTTTACCAAAAAGAATTATCATACTTTTTATGATAATAAAAAATACTAATAAGTAATAAGTTTTTGTACTTAGTAACATATATGATTTAAAATGTAGCAAAACAAAATACTTTAAAAAATATATACTTAAGTAAAAGTAAAAAAGTACACATTTAAAAAATACTTAAAAAGTACAAAATTTACAAAAAAAAACTATATATATATTTATATATATATATATTTATATATATATTTATATATATGTATATTATTATTATTATTATTATTATTATTATTATTATTACTATTATTATTATTGTTAGAGTTAGGAGTTATTGGAAGAGCAAAAATGAAGTTTATAAAGCAAGATAACAAATAACAGATAAATTAATAGATTGCAAATTACATGATTCAAGAAAACAAGATAAAGGTAATGAATTCCAAAGAACTGATGTTCGAGGAAAAAAACTAGACAAAAAGGAATTTTTGGTACACTTAAGAACAGTCCCAGTAAAAAGATAAGACCTAATTGAATGACGAGTAACACGAAAATAAATTTTAGTAGATGGGACGGAGGACGCCGGCTCTTTAGAGCAGGGCCCATTATAGTATATGTAGAAAAGATAAAAAGAAGCAACATAACAATGATGTGACAATGGTTAAAGGTTGGCTGCAAGAGCAGATCCAACTATGTTTACCATGCGTTCTTGCACCTTGAATGAAAGAGAAAAGAGCATCATTTGAAAATCCGATCCAGATATGACAAAAGTATTTCATACAAGGGTGGATTTGAGATTTATATAGATAAAGAATAGAACCCAGAGTAAGAAAGTGGCGAGCATGATAAAGAGATGTAACCTTAGCAGATTCTTAACTTGCAATTGATTTAATATATATTTTTTGCAATTGATTTAATATATATATGATGGACCTTGGTCCAATGTCTTTCTGTTAATAGCCCCTTCCTTGGATTCAGGCAGACATGAAATCTTTTTAAATTTGGTTTTAAGTCAAGCTTCGTGTCTTTTTCTTTCTTGTGCAGCTACTATTTCTAATTCTAACTAATATATGCGGTAGTGGTGTAGTGGTAGAGCGCTCGCTTCATAAGCGAGAGGTTCCGAGTTTGATTCCTGCCACATCCCTGGAATTACCGAGCTCAACTTGTTTCTCCGCGCAGCGGCCTTGTTTGTCAAGGTTCGTGTTTCAGAGTAAGAGAGTTGAGAGAGGGTTATAACCACAAGTAGCCTCCTCATCTGTAGTGGCCTTCTCGGCCTTGGGGAGGTGAATTATAATAGGTGTATGCATATGAAACCGCTGTTTAAAATAAGACAAGTTAATTTTCTTTTTAAGACAAAATTAATGTATGGATGATTATGTGTGTGAAACTACGTTCAATTTGCTTTAAATATCATAGTTTTTAATTTGATTTTATTCATATCTAGATAATTTTATACATCTTTCAAAATGAACAACTTTGTGCCTTCAAATATGCATTTGCGGGAAGTATTACTTCACTATTTTATTTTAAAGAAAACTGCTGCAGAAAGTCATCGTTTGCTTGTAGAAGCTTATTCTGACCATGCTTTATCTGAAACAACTTGCAGAGATTGGTTTAGAAGATTTAAAAGTGGCGATTTCGATCTTGACAACAAGGAACGTGGTAAACCTCCAAAAAAATTTGAAGATTCAGAATTGCAAAGTTTATTGGACGAAGACGATGCTCAATCCCAAGAACAATTAGCAGAAGAGTTGAATGTTGATCAGGCAACAATTTCAAGACGTTTACAAGCTCTCGGTAAAATAAGAAAGGAAGGAAAATGGGTTCCACATGAATTGAAAGAACGTGATATTGAAAGGCGTTTAGTGACATGCGAAATGTTATTGAATCGTTTTGAAAGAAAGTCTTTTTTGCATCGAATAGTGACTGGAGATGAAAAATGGATTTATTTTGACAATCCAGTCCGCACAACACATTATGTTGACCCAGGCGCACCTGTAAAATCAACACCAAAGAGGAATATTCATGGAAATAAGGCTTTGCTGTCTATTTGGTGGGATCAGATTGGTGTGGTATACTATGAGTTGCTAAAACCTAAAGAAACAATTGATGGGCCACTTTACAGACTCCAATTATTCCGTTTAAGAAAAGCATTAGAAGAAAAACGACCCGAATATGCTGAGAGACACGATAAAATAATTCTTCAACATGACAATGCTCGTCCTCATGTTTGTAAAGTTGTTCAAACAGCGTTGAAAACTATCGGATGGGAAGTCTTATGCCACCCGCCGTATTCACCAGACCTTGCTCCATCAGATTACTATTTATTCCGATCAATGTCACATGGCTTGGCAGATCAGCACTTCTCGAATTATGAAGAGGTCAAAAAATGGCTCGATGATTGGATAGCTTCTAAACCTGAGAAATTCTATTGGGATGGAATTCATAAGTTACCAAAAAATTGGCAAAAAGTAGTAGAAAATAATGGAAATTACATTCAAAGAAATATAAATAAAACATCTCCAAAACAAACGTTCTAATTCAAAGAAAAACAGCGGTTTCATATGCATACACCTATAAAAAAAAAAAAAAAATTCTTTTTCTTTTTTCTTTTTTACAAAAACAATCCTTGAGAAAACAAATATCTTTTTATTACTGCAAGAAACCAATGCAAGATGGCACTAGTTGACACTAAAGCCCAATTAAACTAAATAACTTGGATTACTAAATTTCCATTTTTTCAGAAGTTAGAAATTTTTAGAAACACTCTTTAACAATGTCATAAACAAAAAAAGTCTAACATTCCACTCTCATACTTGGATTTGATCTTATTACCTCATCCAAAAATACAACAAAACTAGTTGTAAAGAACTTTTCTTATAACTTATCTCTTAAATCTAATGACCACACTTTTTTTGTCGTCCTAAAGAAACAGGCTAACCTGTTAGACAATATCACTTCTGCTTCTGTTACAAAAATTATTTTCCACTAAAACTCTTCTACAACTTGAGGTCCAGATAATATTTCTATGACAGTCTTACAAAAGTGTTCTCCAGAACTTTTTCTTATACTCTCTAAACTATTTAACAAGTTTTTAACTAAATCTTGTTTTCCTTAAAGCTGGAACACTAAACCAGTCTTCATACAACTATTAGCAAAGTCTTTGAATCCTTAATTAAAAATATTCTAATATCTAATCTTGAGCCTAACAGCTTACTCTCTAAGAATCAATACAGATTTTAATTTTTTTATTCTACTATTGACTTGTTAACTGTTATAACAGATCTTGCATTAAACAAAAGCAATCAGGTAAAGTATCAATAAAGTCTGGCATGATGGTCTTCTCCGTAAGCTTGTTTCATATAAAACATGTGTAACCAAAGTTTTAAAAAAGAAAATGAAGTAGGCAGATACTTTAAAGGTGATGCTTTGGCAACTTTGTTGACAAAATGTGTAACCAAGTGCAGTATGTCTATAAAAGCAATAACAAAATCTGATGCAATACTTGAGTTTAATGCTCAAGTATAATTTAAGGTTCCCTAATACCAAAAAGTCAAACAGATGCAAAATCTTTTTCTATGAGATGAAAAAATAAGAGCCACTTGAAAATCTGATTTGAAAAAGTGTGAAAATTTAGCACAATAGTAGATGGAATGGACAGGTATCACCATCAAAAGGTATATAAATCAACTGTACCAACAAAATTCATTTACTTTCAACATCTAAGCATGTTCTAATGATAAACCCAATAAAAAAGATGTTGATGAAAGCAATAAAGCAAACAAAATCAATGAAGATAATGATTAGAATCAGGTTGTGATGTCATTGATGATCTTAAGGTATCAAATCGTAGCAATATTAAATATATACCATTGAGAAAACTGCTTATGGAAGCAGCAACAATACATTTCAAGGTAACATCAAGTCTGTATTCAAAAATTAGCATAAATTAATTAAACTTTTCAAAACTCTTTTTTCAAACTGTCAACCATTTATAACACCATTTTGCAAAAGCATGTTTTCACACAAGAAAATAAATGATTGATGCTAGCTCGACATCAAAACTTGGTGAAATTTGTTGGTTCCCATGATTGAAAGGCTGGTAAAATCAAAGTTGATAATGCTGCTAATGATAAGTCAAAATAACTTCACGCAGAAAGACAATAACCATTGGCAGCTGCCTCCGAATAAATTTTTAGCAGCAAAATGTTGTCTTCTACCTCCAATTGCTTCCACTTTTCTATTGGCAGCCACAGCCAGAGTTTTTTTTGGAGGCAAAATATTTTGGAAACTGATACCAATAGGAAGGCAGAAGCTATTGGTGGCCATCTCCACAAGAAATTTTGGGAGCAAAATGATTTGGAGGCTGCCTGCAGTGACTTCTGCCTCTCAACTGGCTGCGATCACCAAATTGGAGGCGGAAATATTTCTCTCCTGCTGGCGGAAGTAATAAAAAAAATTTTCATGTTGGTTTTTAAGTTAACCAGCAATTTAAATATTAATTAATTTGACATCAAAGTTGTGTTTTATGATTTATTGTCCAATTTTTGACTATTTTAAAAAATTCAAATTTTTTTTTTTAATTGCCAATTAAATTAGTAATTTAATATTCAAAACAAAAATTAAAAATCGGAAATTTTACTTCCGTGCCAAAAAATCATTTTGACAAAAAATTTAAATGTAATTAAATTGTCAGATTTTGATTACAGTTTTTTTGAACAAGTTGCCATCCTCAACTTTTTATTCATTTCATTATTTAAAATAACGTAATAGTCTTATTTTTAACAATTAGATATTGCAAAAGTTATTGAATTTTTTTTTTTTTTTTTTGTTATTCACCTTCTCAAGGCCGAGAAGGCCACTACAGATGAGGAGGCTACTTAATAGTGGTTATAAACCTCTCTCAACTCTATAACTCCTAAACACGAACCTTGACGAACAAGAAACTGAGAAACAAGTTGAGGAGAAAATAATCACGGAGAAAATAATCTAAATATTCTAAAATATTTAGATTTCAATATATTAAAAAAAAATATTGATTTTAAAGTAGTTTCTAGGCTTTTCTAAACGTGTTTCTTTATTCCACACGGTATTTCAAGCAAGGTCTGCAAGCAAATTAGAGTTGATTAGAGTTGATATATTTATATTTTTCTTAGTATTCGAGAAAAATTGATGTTGTTTATTTATATTATTAAATATTATCAACATTTGTTTGTTGTTGATTGTTTTTAAAGTCTGTTTTCTTTATTTAGAAGTTACGATTTTATTAAAAATTTTTAAAGAGTTTTAAAAATGACTGGTAAAATAGATTTTTTAGTAGTGTTTCTTTTTTATTATAGTGATTCAGTTTTTTTTAGAATATTTTAGGCAACTGTTTTATTTTTCAGAACAGTTAGAAGGTGCAGAAGGCCTATTTAGTAAGTTTAATTCATTTTATTATTTATAAATTATTTTTTGTTTGTAGAAGGATTAATGAGAATAAAATTTTTTAGGCAGGCAAGCTGACAGCGACTTAAGTAAGTTTTATCATTCATTTAAGTAGCAATTTCATTTTCACTAATAGCTATTGTTTCATTTGGAATTTTATTGTATTCTTACTGTAAAAAATAACAAAGAATTGGAAAGTTTTTAATAAAGTTTATTTTTGTTTGATTTTAATTGCTGCAAACTCAATTTTTATTTTAAGCTGAAAATCAGCACCTGTATAGTTTTTAGGAAAAGGAATCAGAATATAATATTTGTTTTTAATGAAAATATATAGAATTATATCAATATGGGGAAAATATATAGAATTATATCACTATACTTCACCTATAGATATTTTTAAAATTTTAACAAAGATGGAAAGGAGGCCTGGTAACCATGGTAGCATAACTTTTTTAGAATTTTTTTCATTTTTATTAAAGTATATATATTAAAGAGTGTTTTGGTGCAAAATTAAGAGGTGGGTTTTTTGAGGATTTTTATACATAATTAAACGAATTATAATGAAAAAGGATGTTACTTATTCAGAAATTGCTTATTTTGAAAACTGTCATTATAAAAAAAAAAAAAACATCGCAGATATAAACAATATTTAAAATGAAAAATTCATAATAAATGTAATATATTGAGTCTAAAAAATTAAACAAATACAATTTTTAAATAAAAAATTAGTCAATAAAAAACCAGAACTTGCATCTGATCAATTCATAAATTGTTTATAAAAGAAAACTGGTGTAATATGATTGAGTTAATTTAAAGATTGCTGGGCAACGATTACATCTATGGACCATGCATTCCTTTGACTATCTGAAAATAAATACACCATTTTGGCTATAACTGAGCAAATTTAGAAAATCCTATTTTAGATTACGGTGCTCTAGTTTGAATTTATTAAACAATTTCTTTAAATTGCAAAGAAGTAATCGCTTTGATGCATGTTTATTTTTGGATACACTTACAAAATCTTTTATACCTGGCAACTGCCGACTAAACTGATCATTACAATAAAAGCTTTCCACCTTATCAATGATATCTGATTCAATTCTAACAATGTTAATTTTTCTGGAATTGTTAATATTCTTTTTTCAAATTTAAGTTTTCTTGCTTTAGTTATGGTTGACTTTGAAATATTGAATATTTCAGCTGCTTTCCTTAAAGACCATGAATCTAGAACCAATGTTAAAAACTAAATCTATTCTCTTCTGCTTGTCATTTTCAGCTTTTCTTGTATTGATAGTATCAATTTATCTAGATCTTCAGTTTTCTTCTGATGTGGGCAATTCCACATCAAAGCACTCAGTCCATTGAACCATGTGTCTTCCTTTTGTGTTATATTTTGACACATTATTCCTAATTATAAAAAAATATTGCATGCAAAATTTCAGCTAAAAAAGTTTAGCGGTTGACAAGATATTGCAATTTTAATACTGACCTGGTTTCCAAAAATGACCCGGTTTTCTTAACACTCTGAAAAAACATTTTCCTTAAAATAATAAGAAATAAAAATGGCAAAAACATGAAAATGAACATATATAATGTTTTTTTGATGCTGAATTCAATAAATGTACTTAAAATGCTCAAATATAAAAAGAACATGCATAAAAATTAATAAAACAACTATTTTCTATAAACCAACTTTGGGGCCCAATATCTCAAAACACCCCCATCAAAAAAAAATTTTTTTTGCTGTTAATATTTTCAGCTGTTTATAATCTTACTAGGCACAAAAAATCTAACTGGAAAAACAACTAAAACATACGGAACTTTAATTTCAAAGATGTATTACTTTTTCAAGAAATTCCCAAAAAATATTTGTAAATAAAATAAAGTTAATCGTAATTTAAAAAGTTACTTAAATATACAAGATTTGAAAAGGTATCATAGTTTACAATATTGCTCCCATTTTACTTGTACTTCCTCTGTTTCAGCATTTTCAAACACATAGTTTCTACCAGAACTAGAGCAAGCTTGTGGAACAGATAGTTTTTTCAATATGTTGGTGTTTGAAATAAAATAGTAGTCGTCTCTTTCAGGACAGTTAAAACAGATTGATAGACCATTTGGATGAAGAAACTTAACTTTAGCATCAACTTCTTCTAAGTTGGTTTTAGTTACAATGCCTAAACCTAAAGTGACAGTATCAAGTTGAGATATGTCTTGTTTCTTTTTAAGATTGTGGACTATTGTATAATTAGTGTCTGTACTACACCTCTTTGCCCCAACCTTGTTATCTCCAAGATGTATAAATTGATGAAAGCTACGAACACCAGGTAGAGTTGTTACACCAGTGTACCTTTCTTTTTGCTCTTCACGTTGCAATTGTAAGCCAATCCCTTTATGTAAATGAAGTTAACAACTTTGATTTTATCAATACAAAATTTATACATAGCTTCTGATGTGAGAATTTGGTTTCTGTACGGTCGTTTTAAACTTTCTTGTGCTGTTAATCTTTTTACAGTACCACCAATCCCATCGCATGGTGACTATCCGTGGGACGTGGCAAAAAAGTTCGATTCAATTTTAAGGCAAAATTCGCTCTCTAGTTGACATAGATTGTAAAAGCTTTTATAATTTTTGTACTGTCCTGCGCAACCATCAGTGAATAAATGTAATTTGGACAGATTGGAAAATTTTATTTTTAATATTGGTATGATTAGTCGGAATATTTTGTACACAAAAGTTACATCATGTATAATGTCATCTGATATAAAACAGTAAGAAATATGTTTCAGTTCACCTTTATCATCTTTATAGTATATGAATAATGGATGTAAAGAACATTGTTGGGTGTTCCAGTGATAGCTCTGTATTTCATCTTGGGCAACAAAAGCATAATTTTCAGCAAAGTCCCCAATAATGATAATGTTTGATTGATCCATATATTGTTTCAGTTGGTTAAGGTACTGTGATTGAGAGTGAGCAATAAAAGAATGAGCTTGTAGCTTTTCAAAACAAGATGCTAATAGTTCAACAAACGTTGGAACATCAGCTGTTAAACTTAATATTGTTGCACGGTCAGTAGTTTGCCATTGCTTGTAGTGTATCTCAAAATCATCTTCATATTCTCCAAAAATCTCATACAAATATTTGGTGAGGGGTTCTTTACCATGACAATCATCACACTGTGCAAGCATGCATTCTTTGTTTTCTACTGAGCAAACGGTTTTTGAAAGTAAGTCCTTATACTTTAGTCCAATATTTAAAGCATCTACTAGCATTATGGCATTTTGGTGATAAGAACAAACACAAACAGAATGTGTACCACTTGAACCTGGCAAAATGCACTACTTTGGTCTAAGTGAAGCAAATTTTGAGTAACTTATTTGTATTTCTGGATTGTTTTCTTTGTATAATAAATATAGTTCCTTTAAATTACACAAAAGCAGTTTTTTTTGTTTATGGACCTTCTTTTGAATGCTAACATAATCTTTTTTTCCGGCATAGTTCTACATAAATCACTTGAATCATAAAAAAGTTTAACAGAATCTTCTATTTCTTTTTGTAAGACTTTCCCTTTATACAAAGGTGAGATAGCCAACAATCCTTTTTTATTAAAAAGTTGTCTAGCCTTTTTTGCTTGGTATTCTGTAACTGCAAAGTTATTTTGTACTTCTAATATTGACCAACTTGGGGGTGCCAGTGTTAGAAGTTGAACAATAGTTCTTTTGTCAGAACATAGAATTTTTTCTTTTATCAAGCTCATAACTTCATCAAAGTTTTCAGCCTTCTTTTTAATGTCATTTGGTTCATAACACAGTTTTGAGGGAACATTGAATTGACTTTCAGTTTTTCTAGTAAGGTTACTTACCATTTCATTGATGCGCGCAACTTTTCGCTTTCCTTCTGAGAGTATATGTTTTGATGACTTTGAATGAGATTTTAGAGGAGATATATTAAAATTTTCAAGTTCTTCATTGATCTCCTGTCTTTTTGATTTGAATGATGATATTAGAAAATCTTCATCTTGTTCACCCTGACTTTGCTTCTCTTCTTTAAGATCTGCTTTTTTGGCAATCTTTTGCTTACAGGGTTTGCAAAGTTTCTTCCCAGGAGCAATATTTAAGCTACTTCTCATCATGTCTTGTGACTCATTTATCGTAACTACTCTAAGATTTTCTAAAAGTAATTGAATTGTATATATAATTGCATATAGCTTTGTGTATTTTGTATATAGTATAATTGTATGTATAGTTGTATATAGCTTATCTGCACAATTGTAATAACTTGTAATAATAAACTTTTACAAAAGTTGTCAAAATTTTAAAAACAAATGCACATCCATATCACACTAATTCAGTTTTTATATAAAACAAAACATGTTTTTTTCAGTTGTTAAGTTCAAATAACTAAGTTATCATATAATTAAGACTTCCTTAAATATAACAAAGTTGTTGTTTTTTTTAAGGAGTCTTTTAACTAAATATAATATTTTACAGAATTCTTTTTAAGTTTTTTAAAATAGCTTATTGAAAATTTGATACATCTTTGAAATTAAAGTTCCGTATGTTTCAGTCGTTTTTCCAGTTAGATTTTTTGTGCCTAGTAAGATTATAAACAGCTGAAAATATTAACAGCAAAAAAAAAATTTTTTTGATGGGGGTGTTTTGAGATATTGGGCCCCAAAGTTGTTTTATAGAAACTAGTTGTTTTATTAATTTTTAAGCATGTTTCTTTTTTATTTTAGCATTTTAAGTACATTTATTGAATTCAGCATCAAAAAAACATTATATATGTTTATTTTCATGTTTTTGCCATTTTTATTTCTTATTATTTAAGAAAAATGTTTTTTCAGAGTGATATGAAAACCGGGTCATTTTAGGAAACCAGGTCAGTATTAAAATTGTAGTATCTTGTCAACCTCTCAACATTTTTAGCTAAAATTTTATATGTTAACTTTTCTTTTTAAGATGCAACAGCCAAAGAGGTTTTTAAAAAATTTGAAGACCCATGGCTCAAAATTTTCTAAATTTTGGGTGATTTGATGCGGAATTACCCATGTTCAAAATTGGGCTCTTCAGTAACATCATTTTTTACATCTGTTGCATTAACATTAAGGATAACTGATAGCTTTTTTGACATAACATTAGTAGCTTGCATTAATTTTCTTTTTCCTAGAGAAATTTTAGCATGTTGTGGAACCCCATGATTTTACTGGTGATACATCTAATTTATCAAAACTGATGTTTTTAAGTTCTTTTTCTTGTGCAATTTCTATATCTTCATCAAAAAATGTTTGTTCCAGAAAATCATCTTCACCATTGTGGTCCTGTAAGGTAGATCAATCATCTATTTTTTTACCACTTCTTTTCGACATGAAGGACACATTTTATAATCAGGTGTTGTTTCAATACCAATTGAACACATATCTTTTGCCAGTTGAATATCAATTTTTTGCAAACCACCTATAAATATATTATAAATGAAAAAAAATTTGCCACAATTAGGAAGTAATAATTTAGATAATTTAATAATTTTAGAAAAAAAAACAAAAAAATTAAAACTTTTCAAACTAGTTGAAAGTGTACTAGATGTATTTTTTGTAAAAAGACAGCACAATAAGTTTAGAACATATAAATTTACCTTTTATATTAGTTTTATGCCTTTTAAATGGGTCAATGCAATTTTTTTTGGGAGTTAGCAAACAGTTAAGTAAAAGTTGCTCATGATGTAAACAGATTAACATTAACGTTTAATATTAATAGCTTGATAAATCTTTCAATCCAATTGATTTACTGTACACCATTTTATGACATTGATCATTTGATATAATACCAACTGTACACAAAACTTTTTCATTTTATTTTTTTAGTTTTTAATTGGCGATAAATAAACACAAAATACACAGACATATATACATTTATTTAAAATGTAGAAAACTTTTATCATTAGTATTTTTAAATATGATATTAAATATTTATTATTTTTTAAATTTTGATTATAACTTTATTTTTTATTTTAACTACAGAGAAAGAACAACAGCTGGTAAAATTTCATTCTATGATGTCTTAGCGTTTTAATCAGGAATGTGGTGTTGTAAAAAAAAAGTGCCGACTCCGACTCCAGTCGTGAAATTTTCAAAATATGACTTCGACTCCAACTCCGACTCCAAAGCAAAACTTTTGAAAAATTCTTTGAAGTCTTTAAAAAATATTACGTGATAATTAAAAAATATTTTTTTTTGCCAAACTTATGAAAAGTTCTTTGAGGTGTAGTATGAATTACAAGGTTAATTGAATATTTTGTTCATGCATGTGCAATGCCAAGAAGTTTTACTATTAGAGTCGGAGTTGCGATTTTGTTAAGTGACTCTGACTCTGCAAAATGTTGCAACTCCGTGAATGCGACTCCACAACCCTGGTTTTAATATTCAGTGTTTCTTTTGTTTTAGTAAAAGACAACATAATATGTCATTAATTAGAAAGCATAAGATTATTTTAAAAAATACATATCTATTTGAACTAAAGTTTCTTTAAATAATAGGTTAATTGAGTTATCTTTAGTATAATTTAGTATATGACAAAACAAATTGCGTGTTCAAGTTGTAAAAACAAAAAATTTATGCGTGTTTAGGAATGGCATTCGATTGTACTTCTTTAATTTTTATCGGACATATCTGTTAAACTTGAGTATATATCAGACAAATTGTCTTGAACAAAAAAGAAATTTCTTATTTCAAGCTCTGATTATGGATTGATTAAATTTTAAAATATAAAAATAATAAGCACAATTTTTAATAAACAACAAGGAAAAATGGTAATCTCATAAAATAGACTTTGTGACATCGAAGGAGCTATACCATTATTAATTCAGAATTGCTTCTGAATAATTTTATTTAATAATAATTTTATTTGCTGCAAGCATTCAAAATGTTGAGAAAATTTTCTTGTCAAAAGTTTGTTGTTTTAATTGCTCACTTTTTTAAAATTCTGACCCTCTTATTAAGATTCCCCATTTACTTGGCAGGTGAGAGTATTTGTTTGTTATATTTTTACTATTTATCAAACTAAATAGCTTAGACTGTCATCGGACCTAAAATAATGCTAATATAAAAGCCATTTCAACATAAATCATATTAAAAACCACTAAAAATGTCAATAAAAATGATTCTGTTGTTTTTAAATTTTAACTAAAACTCTAACTGTTGCCCCATTACTTTTACCATTTTCCCTGTTTAAAAACATTGAACCCGTTTTATTTTTTAAAATGTTAAATATTCCGATTCTCTCGTTTGTTAAGATTCCCCTGTTTATTATTATTTTATAATTATATTTTTGACCCTGTTTATTTAAATTTCCCCATTTATTTGGCAGGTAAGAGTACAAATTTATTTGATATATTTTGAACTGAACAGATTAGACTTTCATCAGAACTAAAAGAATGCTAATATAAATGCTGTTTTAACATGATGTTTATAACTCATCCGCATTTTTACTCTATATAAAGCTTTATAACCAAGTTCTCAGAAAAGAGGTTACTTTTTTTTAAAAAATGATTCTTATTAAATGTTGTGAATGACATCTTCTGTAATTAATAAAGATGGTTTAATAATATACTTATCAACTACATACTAATGTAGCTGATATATAATCAATATAATAACATAGACATTAAGATAATATAATAAGATAGACACTATTAATTAAGATTAGTTTAAAACCTTACATACTTATAATTGGATGTAGTTGTTAATACTCGCAAAAAAAAAGCATTTAGTCATCACTCTTAAACATTTTAAAGATTGTGTTTCAACCTGATTACAAAAATCTTTTTTGTGATCTGGTTGTATTTATATTTTGTAAATTCTATTGGAAAATAGAATTAAAGTAAAACATGGTGAAAATTTAATACTAGAGTTTTACAAGTGAATAAAAATTTAATATAAAATTTTTTAATAGGGAGTAAAAAATTAGTAGTGGTAAAAATTGTAGTAGTAAAAACAAAATAAAAAAACACTAGAATTTAAATAAGTAAAAAATCTCTATAGTATATTATTTCGACTAAAGACTGTTTTTCATTTTTAACTCTGTTGCAAAAAAAATTTCATTTTTAAAAAAAAAAAAGGTTTAATTTTTGTAAAAGATTTTATTATTGGAAACATTCATTTCGAAATCACATCAAATAAATTAATTTTATTAATTCTTAATGAGTGTTAAAAGATGTTGTATTTTTCAATTATGTTTACAATATCTAATGTTTCAAGTTGAGAACTTAATGTTATGGTCATAAAATAAAAGTTTTAGCATGATGGATGGGTGAAAAAATATATAAATTTTAGCATAACTGGCAATTTAATTGTTTAACAAGAATTTTTTTTTCAAAATGATTTTTTGTTAAAAGCCTAGAAATGAAATTTCTGATTTTTTTTAACATTCTTTTTGAATATAATACTACTAATTTATTTAATAGTTAGTTTTTTTCTCGATTATATTTAAGCAGAGACATAAGCAATTAGAGGTGGCCTCCAAATTATTTTCTCCCAAAAATTTCTAGTGGAGGCGGCCACCAATGGCTTTTGCCTCCCTATTGGTGGCAAAACATTTTGTCACCAATAGGGAGGCAAAAGTTTTTAAAACATTTTGTTTTAAAAAAAAACTCTAGCTGTTGGTAGATTTTTTTTTGAAGGCAATGGAGCCAAAGCCAGAGCATAAAATATTACTCCAAAATATAAAATATTTAGGAATAAATTTATGGTGTAAATAAAACAAATAAAAAGGCTGTAAAATAAAGACTTTTCAACATAATTTTCATTTAATCTTTAATTATAAATAATTTAGAATAACTGGTAATGGTATTTAGTAAATATCATTTACTATTTACAGTATATCCCCTAAATAAATTTTTTTAATTCATAAAGCCAGAAGCAAAGCAAAAAACTTGAGAGTCTTAGCCAGAGCCATAAGCTCCAAAAAACTTCGACCCAGAGCCAGACCCATAAGTTCAAATAAAATTGGATCCAGAATCAAAGACATACATTATTCTTCTGGCTCCCCACCCCTGGCTAAAAGCCAAGATCAAAATACTTTAACTAAAGTATTTTGATCTCAATTCTAAAAACTATTTTTATTCATCACCTTTAACATTATTTTTAAAAAAAAAATATGTTAGATAAGTACAAAATATCTTGGATTGTTACCCCTTTTCACTTCACCATTTGTACAGATTGCTGACATGGACATTGATGTAAGCACAGTCACAATAGTTGATAGCACAACAATAGCGCTTGCTTCTAAAACACCTGATTGCCCAACAATCCATGGAATTCGTAAAAAAAGCACAACACCCCAAATATTAAGCATAGTTGGTACAAGAACTCCACTTATCCATCCAAATTTGAAGACTGCTTTTTCTTGTTTAACTACAGGAGCATCAGCCTGTCTTTCCTCTTCATGTGAAGGATCCTACAATATTTCAAAATTGAGTGGAATTAAAACATTTTGCATACTATTAGTGATAAAAAAAAATGCTTTACACCACATTATTTAATTTAAATATAATCATTTTTTTATTATTATTGCTTATAAGGTATTTATTATTTTTTCATGATCACATTTATCTAAACCAACTAACATTAAGTTAAAGTAAGCAAGTCAAAGTTTAAACAGGTAGGATACATTTTATATAAATATTTTAATATTTTAAACTCATATTTTATACTTCCTGAATTTTATAATGATATTTTTTTCTAAAATTATACATAAAGATATTTAAGAAATTCAAAAAATATTTTGTAATAAAATAAACATTATAGTTATGATAATACAATATTTTATTTACTACCAGGTAAAAAAATTTTATTCCTAAATTTGAATTTTTACTAAAGTTAACACTTAACACTTTTTAGTTTTTTATTTTTGATATTGATTTGTTTTTGTTCAATATATAATTTTTTTTTATTCATAATTTATTAAAAAACAATAAAAATATTAATTAGGTACTTCATGTATTTCATGCACCAAATGAGAAAATAAAAGAAATATATAGAAAGTAATAACCAAAAGTTATTACTTTCTATATATTTATAGTGTATTTTTTAACCTATTTTTTCGTTATTTCTTATTTGTTTTTATGACTTGTTGAAGATTTTTAATATATTTTTAGTAGTAATATATGTATGTATGTATGTATATATATATATATATATATATATATATATATATATATATATATATATATTTATATATATATATATATATATATATATATATATATATATATATATATATATATATATATATATATACATATATATATATACATATATATATATATATATATGTATATAAATTATGCTAGTGCATTCTACAAATAAAATGCTCAATGTTCTTAAAAACAGAACAATAATAAAATAAAAACACCTAATTTTCTTTAACAAGGCTTATCAGGCTTATCAGGCTTCCTGATGAGGAAGTTGAAGAAAATTACACTCATCTAATTTTTTTTGTTGAAGAAAGTGTTTTTACTAATTTATTATTGCTGTTTTTTAAGAACATTGAGCATTTTATTCGTAGAATACATTAACATAATTTTTAAATATATATAAACAATTTTTGTGCTTAAAGGAAAGTTTTTATATATATGACAGATTTGTACCATGAAAACTTTTAGGGGTGTCATTTGTTTAAAATGAAGTCAATTTTAGAATACTAAAAAACTGTCATAATAGATTGCCATTATAAAAATTTGCTTGAAAACATAATTAAATTTGTGTAAAATATAGATCAATCTATTGCATTATAAATCCAATATTGTTTAAAACTAATTGATAATTTGATCAAAAAAATAAGGGTAATGATTTTCAATGCAGATTTTTATGGCTTTAGCTAAACTATTAAGTTTATTTTCAGGTTTAACAACCAACCATTTTCGTTTATAAAATATTAACTTTTGATCTACTGCTTTTGAGTTAGGAAGACCCTTCTTGTACATTTTGACTAGCTTCTGAAACACAGTTATCTCCTCTGAGATAACTGTGTTTCAGGAGAAAACCAACAAAAAAAATCTTAACAGTGATCTAATTTGTTTTTGGAACCATATTTTGATTGTGATGGTGTCAAGCTTATAGGTTCACTTATAATTTTCATATGGACTTTAAGCAGGTACATTAATTCTGTGTGCCTGCTTTATGGCAATCTGAGAATCTGGTCTACAAATAGTTTATTTTCAATATATGTTTTTAGTTTATTTTCAGAATATGGGGCCAGGTTTGATAAAAAATAGCCAGGATCAGGTTTGTGACCGGGGCTGCATAAACATTGATGCATCCTAAAGTTGTTTTTTATTCAAAATTCATTTTATATTAAAAATATATATGCATGTATATTTATATATAATCATCATCATTGATCAACATGATAATCATCATCATCTTTTTATAAACAAATCCACTACCAACAAGGCTTGCAAGTAGTGAACGGAAACTTTCGGCTTCGGCCGAAGTTTCGGCCGAAACCGAAATTTCGGTTCAAACCGCAACCGAAATGAACCGAAACTTTTACAAGATTTTTTTTAAGTTTTAATTTAGAGTGGGATCATGACGGTTTCCTAATTGTAATCGTTTGTTAGTAAATCAATTTTTAATTATAACAATTGTAGAAATTTTAATTGAAATCACGTTACATAATAGTTTTAAGTTACTATTCTCAAATTATTCTTAAAATGAATTAATATTTAAGTAAAGCAACCCAAACCAATAGTTTCATCAAAATTTTCTCAGTGCTAAATTTTACAATAGAAAATAATCCATAAAAAACTGGTTTATGGAATCATTTTACCGTGACAGGTAGTGATTTCAAATACGGAACTTGCAATATCTGCAATTTGAAAATATCTCGTGGATTGCACAATCCAAAACTTAAATCACTTAGCGGACTTTCATCACATCACATTTCATCACATTTAAGAAGTCGTTTACTCTAAAAAATCTCCTAACTGAAAAAGCAATACTCACAACTACCGGCAGTCCTGAAAATATACCAACTTCAGATCAAGTTAAGCCTATTACAATTAAAAAAAAAACAATACCCTTATTTGACACCAGAACAAAACGACAGAGGGCTGAAATGTTGCAATTTGCAATGCCTGGTTGGGTTGACAATATCTCAAAAATTGATTCAAACTCCAAAGAAGGTCTGAAGTTTCATAGATTTATATTAGAAAACAACATTAAAAGTAAATTTTGGTTTGGCAAAAGTAGCAAAGAGATTCCTTAGACCTCGACCAACATTTACCGAAGTAAAAAGGTTGTTTTTAACTGCTGGAGACATTCTTTCAAATGAAAGAAACAGACTTTTGCCAGAAAACATGAAAAAAATTTATTCTGCAGAGAAAATACTTCAATTATTACCTTTAATTATTGAAGTGTCTTGACATATTATAGTTTTTATCAAACTATGTTTCATGGCGATTGCTTAGATATACGTAAAATAGTTTTTTTTGCTTTAATTCGATGATCATAAAAAGTTCAGGGATTTTAAACATTCTTTTTCAAATTTGGGCCAAAATTTCGGTTTCGGTTTCAGCTAAAATTTCGGTTTCGGTTTCGGCTACGGCTTGACTGAACCAAAATTTCGGTACTTTCGGTTTCGGCACAAATTTCGGTTTCGGTCGATCACTACTTGCAAGCAAACACTTTGGGCTTAAATTAGCTTTTTAAAAACTGTAAACTCTGTTTTGATCACTAAACTCAATAGCTGTTATTTAATAAAAAAATATTTATATTGATCTTGAATTATGATATAAAATCTTATTATAAAATCATATTATTATTACTTTACTTTTATCATTATTAAAAATTATGTTTTTACTAATGATAAAAATATAAAATGAATTAAACTTTAATATTTTAATTCATTTTATAAATCATCAGATAAAACCTGAAAAATAAATGATGAAGTACTATATAATTATTAAAAAACAACCGTTAATTACAACAGTCTATAAGAATTTAGTTTTATTTTAAAATATATCTTTTTTACTATTTTTTTTATTATCAATTGATTAATTTCTAATTTAAAACATTTAAATTTTTAAATAGATAATTCTTCAAACTCTATCTCTAAACAAAAATTGATTTTAATTTTTTATACAATGTGCAAATAGTTTCAGCATAATTTTTTATTGGTTGATTCTTAAATCACCACACAAATTTTTTTGGACATTAAGTAATTGTTTTTTTCTTATTCCTTTTTTTTAGACTTTATTATTTAAATACCAGTTTAATTATCCTTAATTAAACTGGTATTTAAATAATAATTAATTAAACAATTAAAAATGTTTATGTTTTGACTGTTATTATTTTTGCAGTTGTAAATTTGTTTTGTTTTTTTGTTAATTTTTGCAATATGATAAATTGACTGTTTCATTAAAACAGTGTTCACAGTTTTTAATAAACTGAGAATTTAATGACCAGAATTATTTCCATATATTGTAATTCACTTAATTTGAGCCTTGACACTACTAAGTAAAAAAACAATTGAAAGAAGATATAAAAAGTTGTAGGTTGTATGATTCAGGAAAACATGAAAATGGAAGAGAGTTCCAAAGCATTGGTGTATAAGAAAGAAAAAATAGATGAATAAAAGTTTTTAGAGCATGAAGGGACAGACACAGTAAAAGAATGTGACATTGCTGAATAATGAATCAAACAAGAATGAGTTTTGATTGATGGAACTATGTCAGGCCTTGTTAAGAAGTATTACTCAGATCGCATTTTAGGTACGAAATGGTGATTTGCGTAGACGTTCAGCAATTTTATGTTAAGCAAAAACTTTTTTATTTTGGAATATTTAAATTATCTATTAATATCGCTTGTGACTTTTATTCAGAAATTATTAGTTTCTTAAAAAAGCATTTTACTGCAAATGTGAATTTTTTCAAGAAACAGACTTTAAACTTAATATGATTTTAAAAACTTAAATTTATTTTTGAAGGAATATAAAATAGTAAAATGTAAATTGTAAAACGATTTTTCAAATTAATGTAAAATAGTTTTGCAATATTTATTAAAGAAATTCTTTTCTTATCATCTGCTCCAACATAGATTAAATGCAAAAGCAAATAAAAAATTTTTTTTGCTTGAGAGAATTTTTTTCTTTGTTTGAGAGAACTATTTTCACAAATGTACTTAAAATTTTTTGTTTCTTATTAATTCAATATCGTGTAAAGTTTTTTTGACATTATTTATTTATGAATATAAATTACATTTAGGAATATCTCATTGGTAACTAGTAGAATATATCAATAAATTGTTTCTAGTCTTTATTGAAAATATTACATTAAGTATTTAAAAAATAAAATAAATAAATAAATGGTGATAAACAAACAAAAGATTATGTATAAGTCTAAAAAACAAATAAAGTATTAGAAAATAATTAATAGGAAATATATTATTTTTCAAATACAGAATTAGGATTTCATCAGTAATTTTTTAAAATTTTGTTTAAATGATTTTTATATGCTACATCTTTAAAATATGCTACATCTTTAAAATATGCTACATCTTTAAAATATGCTACATCTTTAAAATATGCTACATCTTTAAAATATGCTACATCTTTAAAATATGCTACATCTTTAAAATATGCTACATCTTTAAAATATGCTACATCTTTAAAATATGCTATATCTTTAAAATATGCTACAGTTATATTTTTTTGTACTACACGTTTTTGTTATGCAATAAAATCTCATAACAAGGCCTGTAGGCAACAGGTCGTTTAAGTAGCAACTGTAGTAGGATTTTTTAGAAAAAAGAAAGAGGTGTAACCTTACAACCTCAGCTCAAGCTTGACAGATTGAGCAAGTCCAACTATATTTACAATGCACTTTTTGACCTTGACTAGAAAAAAAAGAGAATCATTAGAAGAGCCAGACAAAAATGACGACAGTATTTAATACAGGAGTAAATAATAAATTTGAAGAGAATTCAGAAATTGAGTTAGGTGGTGGTGATGCAGGGCCGCCCTAAGGAAGTCAACTTTTTTTTTTTTTTGTTAATTCACCTCTCCAAGGCCAAGAAGGCCACTAAAGACAAGTAGGCTACGTAATTGTGGTTACAACCCTTTCTCACCCCTATAACTTCGAAACACAAACCTTGACAAACAAGGCCGCTGCGCGGAGAAACAAGTTGAGCCCGGTACTACCAGGGATGTGGTGGGGATCAAACTCTTTGCGGTACTACCAGGGATGAGGTGGGGAACCTTTAGCTTATGAAGCGAGCGCTCTACCACTACACCACTACCACATACTGCACTCCCTCTTCCAGTCCCAGTTGCGATATGCAAAGAGCTCTTCCAGTCCCACTTGCATACCGCAACTGGGACTGGAAGAGGGAGTTGCTGCAACTGCATTTAATCAAATGTAGTTGTGGCCAACCCTAGGGACTTAGACCCTAGTTAAGTTCACTAGCCACTGAGAGCCCCATGCTGTAGAAGAAGTGAGATCCTTTTCAAGCCCAAACGCCCCCTCCAAACAGTTAGAGCATTGATTTGTTATCAAGACAAGAATAAATGTAGATTTCTGGGAGATTGATAATGTAAATTAATAAGAGTACAGGGCCAAGGATAGAACCTTGAAGAACCCCTGAAATGAGGAAGAGTGCTGTCCATCGAGGACAACTTTTATACTACAATTGGTAAGGAAGGATTCAATAATCATAAAGATGTTACCTGATACACCATAGGAAGAAAGTTTAAGGAGAAGACCAGCATGCCAAACCTTATCAAAAGCTTTTAAAATGTCCAAAGGGGTAACCTTAACCTCTCCACACTATCTTATGCACGATAAAGCCTATCAGTTTTTATTGTAAGCAAATCAACTCTAGAACAGAAGATTGAAATCCATATTGATGATCAGAAAGTAAGTTATTAGATTCAAGATGAGAGATTAAGTGTTTTTTAATTAAAGATTCAAAAACCTTGCTTATGATAGTAAGAAGACTAATGGGACATTAGTTAGACAAATCAGATTCCTCTTCAGAATTTTTGAAAATACGGATAACAGGTGCTGCTTTCCAGCAGGTTGGAAAACAAGAGTCTGATAAGCAATTGAATAGTTTTTAAAGTATAGACAACAGCTCTGGAGAACACTTCCACAAGACTACAACAGGTATGTTGTCCGGATCGCAAGATGTAAAAGAGTCTATCACTAGCTGGAGTGATACAAAGTTTAGGCAATGAATTAACTTGATTGTCGACTATATCAGGTAGCACGTGACTAGTGGAATCATGAGATGATACTGATGAGGTGGAAAAACAGATTTCCCCTTATTATAGATACTGTTAAAAATTCTCCAGAAGTCACGAGAGCCTAATTTTTTAAATAAAATACAATATTTTGTGACCTGAAAATAGGGGGTTTTAGTATTAGACAAAACCTTTTTACAATGGTTTCTAGCAATAATAAACAGACGTTTGTTTTCAGGAAAATTGTTTTACTGGTAGATATGAATATAAATGTTACGATTGGAAATTGCAGCAGCACAATGAGAGGAAAACCAGGCTTGACTTGAAATCTTCTAAAAATTCTAAGTCAAGCCTCACTCTAAGAGAATTAAAGATTCCTACTAGTTAATCCTACTAATAACACATGCTACTACAGTATACACACACATATATATTAAATCAATTATTTACATTACATGTACAGCTACAAAAAATAAAAACAGCTCACAACTTTCACAGACCCTCATTATACTGCAACAAATCACTACTCTTATTTTCATTCATATCAAAAAAACTACTTACAATTCTATGCAAGGTGTACTGAACCCTGCCTTCTGGTCACAGTGTCAATGCAGAAGTCTGTGGCAATTATCCTGATGGGATACCCTGAGAATAGTCTTTTTGGGATAACACAAAGGGATACTTTAACAAAAAGATACCCTGGTGTGCACCCAGAATGAAACTTCTTATAGGATACCAGTCTCAAATATAAGCAGCCTCGGATATAAGTCTTCTTGTGTTTATATTGTATCATATGGTGCAAATTGATACCATCCTTGAGACACCCACGAAACACATAACTATAATGTATGTTTATCGCGCTAATAATACAGGCCACATGGTAACTAAATAAAACGAATAATTCTGCTCCATCACTGACACTATTGTTTATTGTTCATGTTTATATTTACTACATTTTACTTAGATCAATTTTTTAGTACTTTTCTTCTTAAAGGCTCTTTGTTTTCCACTGGACATCTGTCCTTTTGTACTTTTATCTCACTCTGCTACACTCTTTTTAACTTATTATGCATCTCTAAGACGTTCACTGCTCAGTGCAGCTTCACTAATATGCATTGCATTTACAAAACATATTTAGGCTAAATACGAGCTGAAGAAGTACTTTAAGACAATTTTCACAATTATGCTTTTTACTAGTTTAAAAATTTAGATAAATTTTTAAAATAAACTTCTTCAAAAACCATCGATACATCTAATTATGCTACCAAAAATTAAGAAGTCACCACATTTTCTTCAGGCTTGAACCTTTTTTTCGAATTTTTATACCTTATATCTATGTACTTCATAAGCGTCCGTGTTTGATGCGTTATATATTTTGAGATCTGCTATATTTTTTTCAGCGTTTTTACGAAACATGCTGGAATATGCATTTTTTAGTTTAAGTTAAAGGTTAAACTTGGCAAGAGTGCCTTAAAACCATATAAAAATTACAGAATATAAAATTTACTATATTCAGTATATAGGCTCTCTAATTTAAAGTAGATAGCGATTCCACGGCGTTACAAAAAACATTTGACGTTTGACCAAAAACACCGACTTTTCATAAACTTTACTCTCTTATATCTTTTTATACGGTTAAGCAATCACCTTGAGGTTTTTTGTATCGATTAGTGTTACTCAACCTCTTTCCAGCCATATACAGAAAGTGCAATGCTTTAACTGGCTTCAATTAGATATTATCAATACCCTGAGACCACTTTTATTAAAAAAACTTGGCGCGAGAATGTTTTTTAAACGAAGCTTTTTCAGGGAAGGATCCCTAAGTACCAAAACACATCCAATTTGCATGAAATTTGCTATAATTATTAAAAAAGGATGATGAATTCAAGTTAATGTAGACCATTTTAATATTTGTTTATATTTGTTTAGTTTTCAGTATTGTAAAACTTTATAGTTGGTTTTTTTTTTTGAAAAAAAAACCTTTTTTCAAAAACGTCTAAGTGGAAAAGGCAAGTATAGCCTTCCCTTGATCTAAATCAAGTATTTATTTATGTTTTCTTAAAGAGCTGATACCTAGGAAATGTATTTATAAATTATGTATATTTAGCTCTTTTTAATCGCCGTTTTTTGTTTTGATTATTACAATTTTTAATCTAAAGTCTTTTAGGTGTTTACTTTTCATTTCTAATCTAAATTTATACTAAGCATCGGCGTTACCGCACCGGCGGTAAAAAAAGCTTATTCACTTACACTTAGACACTTAAATAGCTGTTAAATAAAAATAAAAAATAATTTTATGAAAATATTAAATAACTTCTTTATATGACATAAAACTCTTAGTTTTGTTCCTTCCATCATTTTTCCGATTTAATAAAAACTGGATCACTATTTAAAATTTCAAGTCAAATGTAATAACGGTTCAAAAATATCAAAAATTTTAAAAAAATATCAAACTATTTAAAGTTGGTATGTTCAATTTGTTTGTATAGCCCATTTTCAGCAATTTACTGACCAGTCTGTAATTTAGGCGATTATTTCACTGAGCGGCCTTTAAATTATGCAATAGTTTTCAAATGATGTATTTTTTGGATTCCATGATTTTTTTATGCATATTTGCATGGTATAGTTATAATATGACCCCAAATTTTATTCTCTAAAACTAAGAAAATAATATAAAACCCTCAGTCGGTAAAATAGGTGATTTCTGGACAATCGCGATAGATATTTTTGAAAAAAATTTTGGTTTTTTATTTTCTTATAGTTGTTGGATCACTATAAAAAATTTCAAGTCAAATTTAATAACGATTCAAAAGTTATTTAAAAGTCAGTATGACCCCAAAAATATATAAATTAGTAAAATCCCTCAGTCTGTAAAATAGGTGATTCTGGTCAATCTCGACAGATTAAAAAAAGATATTATAAAATTTTGAAATTCCATTTTCTTATAGTTAATAGGAAAATTTCAAGTTAAATGTATTAACGGTTCAAAAGCTATTCAAAAGTCAATAATACTCTCATTTTCGGTGAACACAGCAAATTTTCCATACTTAATCCCTACGTTTTGTCAAAAAATCATTAATTTTTCCACTACAAAAAGTTCAATAACTTTTGATTCGCTTAACTTCAAAGGCCAAATGACCACTCGTTTTTTAAGTCTTCTCAAGTTGTATACAATAACATCAATTATATTTAAATATTTGAATTATAAAAAAGTCATCTAGACTGGCTACAGTAGAACCCCGTTAACGCGGACTAAACGCAGGGCCGACGACACTGGTTTCGAAGTGGAGGGGCACAATCGTAAATTTGGAAAAAAAGTCTAGGGCCCGCAAGTTCCCCTTATACAAATTGTAACCAGGACCGATTCCACCTGGGGCTCACCCTCCCCCCCCCCCCCACTTCGAAACCCGAAACGTCGTCCCTGATAACAAATTTGTTTCAGTCACTGATTCCATCCCTAAGTATGACAGCAGGTTATTAAAAAGTATGCATTTTTTGATTATCAAAGAACCGTGCTATTAGGGTAAAGTAGGACAGATGTGGGGTAAAGTGGATCAAGGGAGTAATTGACAACATTTTAATAAAAAATATTGTTTGAAATCTTTTAAAATTGCAATCCACGTAATCTTTATTAATATATTCTAAAGGTATCCAATATAGAATTACACAAAAGTAATGGGGGAGAAGTGGGATATCAATTAATTTTCTTTATCTCACTTCACTTCTCAAAAAATCTTTTTTCAGGGTACATTTCCGATGTGGTTTTTTCCATACACAGGGAGACAAAACGATATCTGCTAATTGGAGAACCAATCTCATTGTCTTCATTTGATAATAGTGATTAAAGACCTCTCCTAATAGGAATTAACTAAAGAAATTAATATCAATAAATATTTTAAATATTCCTAATCGGAATATTAAAAATACTTATTGCTAATGAAATAGCATTTTAACTTTAGATGTTAAAATATGGTAAAATCAGAAACTTAATAAAATTATTTAATGTTTCAAAGTTTTTTTTATATAGTATAAATCAGTATATAATTATACAGTATAAATCTTGCAGCACAAAATTTAAATTAACAATGCTTAAAGGGAGAGAAAAGAAAAAGTCTCGGCTAGTGCAGGACATTCACCAAATTTAAACGGTCCTCGAAAAAACACACAACAAGCTCCAAATATTTATATGTTTATAATTATGACAAATAAATACGCTTTGCAAAAAATTACGATGATTGGAGTCTGGAAACAAAAAAACCCTAAAATTCTCATCCCCTTGCCCTTAACGTAAGAGCAACAAGTTGATGAAATATATTTTTCACCATTCTCAACTAAATTTATTTTCATCGATAAATTTTAAATTTCATAATATAATCTCTGAGCGGATAAAAATTAGAACTATATAATGTTTAAAAACCCCTAAATTTGAGCGGGTTTTAAGTTTTTTGAATGTCATTTAAAGGTCATTTTATACAATTTTTTATTCATATCTGCTTTTCTTCAAACTCATGCAACTAAGTGATTCTACGCATAATGAGTTTGCTTCTGGAAGCGATGTTTATATTGGTTTCCACCAGCCACTAGACATTTTTCACACTGGTTTCAAATGAATTGTATTGAAGAAAGTAAGGCTTTACATCATATTTAGAAGTTTAAAATTATTTAAATTTAAATAAAATAATTAAAATTTAATTATTTTGAAAATAATAAGTCATTTTTACATTTCAACAACATTTTAGACCGCACTGGTCAAAAGTTTGTCTAATCTTTGTTTTAACTTCTACCAAGTTTTATAATCGTACCACCAACTGAACAAAAAAAAACACTAAATGTCCCCACTACTGAAACAATTTCTAAAAAGCTTTAAAAGCTTTAACAAGTTACAGTAAATTACATAACAGTTAAAACAGCTGAAAGAAATAATTAAAGCGATGGAATAAAATACACTAATTAGTTTTTTCTGATTAATTATATTATTTGCACATTTAATCACCTTTGGGGAGGGGGGGAGGGGAGTGCAAGATAAAGTTAGTATATCTATTTATAATTTATATTTAGATGTATATTTCGAATAAATATACATATTTTAATATATAATTGTATATATATACATTTTTTAATATATAATTGTATATATATACATATATATATATATATATATATATATATATATATACATATATATATATATATATATATATATATACATATATATATATATATATATACATATATATATATATATATATATATATATACATATAATTAATATAACTAGTTAATTGCAACAAAATATAATTTTTAAAGTTTTTTTTTTTTTTTGCTAAGTTCCCACTTTAGGAGTTATAAGAAATTCTAAGATTTGAACTTGTCATTTCGAAAAGAGCGAAATCCATTTATTAAAACTATTCAAAATCAACAAAAAAATGTTTTTTTAAAAAAAAAGCTAATGGTGCTAAACATAGGAGCAGACAAATAAAAAACATATACAACTTTTGGTTTGGTTTTCCTTTGTTTATAAAAAAACATAAACCATACAGAACTTTTATTTAAAATTTTTAAACTAACTGTTAAAAGTTTTGGACTTTCGTCCTTCTCACAATGACACGTTTAAATTTTATTACTTGTAGTAACTTGTCATTTCTTTAACGACCATTACAAAAATATTAACATGAAAAAAAGGACAGAAACACTAAAAATTACTATCTTTTTCTTTTTTTCATTTATGCTTAACTACAAAAGTCAAGAACATTTTTTATTAGCTTATTTAGTGTAATATTTATATGCTTATTGACATGATCAATATTAAACTGTATCAATAAAAACGCTTTAAATGTGACCAAAATGATTCAATTTAATTTAATGGTAATTTAATTGAAATTTAATGACACAACAATAATTGTTGTGTCATTAAATTGCCTCAGTGCAATGACGCATTCATAAAAATCCTTTTCAACATAATCCATTGCCACTAAATGTCTATGCATTGTTAAATTTTAACATCATTATTTAGTCAATTTATTTAAAAGTTTTAATATATAGAACATTTAAATCCTATTGAAAAGCGAAAATCGCCAAAATAAATATTTTTATATTTTGCACCTTTTGGTTGCTATACGTCCAATTAATTAAACATTAAACTTAATCACGCATGTATTAGAAAGTTTACAAAAAAAAAATTACCCAACTTCTTTTATTATTATCGTCCAATCCTACTCCAGTATGAAGTTGTTCTAATGTTGGTCTAAGAGCTCGATTCATGTTATCGTGGTTATGGTAAAAAACCGATAACGGTACGGCATCGTGGGTTAAGTAATTCAATGTTAGATTATCCAAATTGCTTATTTTATTTCCCTTTGTGCATGAATTTTCATCAAATGTATCATCAATTTCTTCAACATCATAATAGGGTATCTTATAATCATTATTAGTAGGTATACTAAATTTAGGCTCATCGACGTCCAATCCTTTATTCTCGAATACATTCATGTTAAGTTATATCTATTTAAAAACAGTGGTTAAAATAAACCTATGCAATTAAGTAAAACTCGAACCAAAAAATAAAAGCAGTGGTTAAAACAAACCTATGCAATTAAATAAAACTATGACCAAACAATAAAAACAACAGCAAAAAGTAATTTATTTACCAAAACCGTTCATATAAATTAAACAATGCTACTATTAATAGTAATAGTATAAATATGATGTCCCTTTGACATCTGACTATAGAAGTGCCAAAATAAGGTTGCTAAAAAAGAAGTTATATTTGTAGCAATATTTTACTTAAAAAATTTTTCAAACCGTTGCTATTTGCATTGTATACACTAAAATTATGGTATTAAAACTTTACATTATTGCACCAACTAAACTAAAAATTGGTCGACCATGTCTAATTAAAAAATAGATTATTTCCTACAAACGTGATGTAGTATAATGGATTCGTTAGACAATAAAAGATAAATGCATTTTTAACAATCCTTTTAAATATGAAAACTTTTAAGTTTGCGCCTTTAAATAGTTAACAACCAACTAATCAGTTTAAATTTATAAAGCAAATCATCTTTACAATACCGATTATCTTGACAGATTTTGAATCTTTTCTATAATATTACAAATAGTTTTGGTAAAAAAAAAAATATAGTTATCAATGAAACATTTAAAATTAGTTCTTTTCATTTTTTTTTTAATTCTGATAAAAAGATATAAAATTTTCCGGTTACTAGAAGAGTGTAATAGTTGTTAGGCAATTAATGTAAAAAAAAATGTTTTTATTTTTGTACAATAACAAATGTTAAATAATTGCACGAGATCAAAGTTTTTATTACCATTTTTTTATTGGTATTTTTTTTTTGTTTTTTTTTCTGGATAAAAGGAAATATGAGAGTTGAGGGGAGGGGATGTTAGAAAACCAATAACCTTTTTTTAAAAAAGTTAAAAAAATAATAGGGGTGGAAAATAGTACAAGACTCTCTTTACCACAAGGCGCCGCGATATATATCTTTATTATTTTATATTTTTAGCTTACATCTGTTGTCATAGTAAATAATTTTGTTGTCATAGTAAATAATTTATGAATACAAACAAGTTTTCAGAAAAAAGAATGTACGATCTTATCCTCAGAGCTTTTTACAAGCGTATATAACACACACACTTGTATATAAACCACATCAATAAATAATATACAAAATAAAACGTATTATACAATAAAAGTTCTAGACAAAAATACATTTTTAAGATTAAAAGTACCTGACTACTCCATCCATAGAGAAAATTGAGAATTTTTTGATTTACATTTAAAACTAGGACCTTATAACGGTATCTAATCTTTTTCGGAAAGATACTTTAACCAAGCTGTCATGTTATGATGTTTAATTTGTTGATACTTTAATCATTCTGTTTTGCACCACCAATAATTGATTTAGAGCCTTTAATGTTACCTGTTGAGTATATAAATAAATAGAAAAGCTAAAAAGGTACAAGAAATAAATACGTGATAAGAATAAAAAAGTGGAAGACATAAAAAAGTTAAAAATAATAATAATAATAAAAAGTAAAATAAACAAAAATATGATAGGATTACTTCATTGTACCATAAGGTAAAATGATTTAAAATGTGTGATCATCAGCCAAACAACTGGGTTCGAACAACTTCCCATAACTCCAGATATTTTTATTAAAATATTATGAAGGTTGTAGCTATTTAACTTTATATTTAAAAAGCTAAACAAAGCAAATTAGATCTCTTTTATGTATCAAGAAGAAATAATTTATTCAAAAAGATCTTAATCAACATTTATCTTCTAAAAAACAAGCGTGCATTCTGCGGTGCAAAAAGATGTTCGGGGAAGCAACCACTTACAATACAAAGATGTCCGGGGAAACAACCACTTACAATACAAAGATGTTCGGGGAAGCAACCACTTACAATACAAAGATGTTCGGGGAAGCAACCACTTACAATACAAAGATGTTCGGGGAAGCAACCACTTACAATACAAAGATGTTCGGGGAAGCAACCACTTACAATACAAAGATGTCCGGGGAAGCAACCACTTACAATACAAAGATGTTTGGGGAAGCAACCACTTACAATACAAAGATGTTCGGGGAAGCAACCACTTACAATACAAAGATGTTCGGGGAAGCAACCACTTACAATACAAAGATGTTCGGGGAAGCAACCACTTACAATACAAAGATGTTCGGGGAAGCAACCACTTACAATACAAAGATGTTCGGGGAAGCAACCACTTACAATACAAAGATGTTCGGGGAAGCAACCACTTACAATACAAAGATGTTTAGGGAAGCAACCACTTACAATACAAAGATGTTCGGGGAAGCAACCACTTACAATACAAAGATGTTCGGGGAAGCAACCACTTACAATACAAAGATGTTCGGGGAAGCAACCACTTACAATACAAAGAGGAATTTAAGCTCTTTTTAGTTTTTTTATTTTGCAGTTATTTTTGCTGAGATATGATTGAGATGAGATATGTTGATTCAACTTGAGGATAACTTGCAGAGTCTTTTTTTTTGCTGAGATATGCTGATTCAACTTGAGGATAACTTGCAGAGTCTTTTTTTTTGCTGAGATATGCTGATTCAACTTGAGGATAACTTGCAGAGTCTTTTTTTTTTGAAACACTATTATTTGCAGCTAGTTTATTATTTGCTTATTTTCTTTGGAAATATTTCAAAAAAAGTTAAAAGTGAGGGAAGTAAATTTGCCTCGATGACTTAAAAAAACATTATATTTTTGACTTGCCTATTTTCGATATTGAATAAAAGTTTAACTGAAACATATCATCAGCCGAGAACCAAGAGGGCGTATGTCCATTTTTTGTGTTTCCGAGAAAATCAAGTTTTAAAGTTTATTTTGTAAAGGCTTTTTGCTGGAATATCCGATTAATTTTTCAAATATTTTTAAAAGTTGTATAATTCTTAAGAGAAGATTTATTGGACGCATACTCCATTGATTGTTGAATATTTATTGATAACAAACAGAAAAAAAATGTGACATACGACTTTTTGGTTTCCGGCTGACGATATGCTGACTTCATACTAATAACATCTGACATTACATTCTCTATTCAGTTATATGTTGACTGTTTTCTCAATCATAACCTATTCATTTTATAGCAACAAATGAAACTTGGTAAACCAGGGTGTAAATTTTGCAATTTTTAATATATATGTGGAATCTTATACATGTGGAACTATTTACAATCATTTTAAATATCTCACAACATTTTTTTTTTTTTTTAAACATCTTTGCTTCCAACAAGGCTGCAAGCAGCCACTAATTAAAGTTGGAAGTTACTGAAAGAGAAAAGATGAAGATTGTAGAGCAAGATAACGATTGACGGATGACTTAAAAGATTGCAAGTTATATAAATCAGGAAAACAAGATGAAGAAAGCGAATTCCAAAGAGCTGATGTTCGAGGAAAAAAACTAGACAAATAAGAGTTTTTGTAGCACTTAGGAACAGTCACAGAAAAAGGATGACACTTAATTGAATGACAAGTAACACGAGAATGAATTATAGTAGATGGCACAAGAGACGCTAGCTCTTTAGAGCAGTGCCCATTATAGTATTTGTAGAAAAGAGAAAGAGAAGCAACATTAAATGATGTGATAATGGTTGGAGGTTGGCTGCATGAGCAGGTCCAACTATGTTTACAATACGTTTTTGCACCTTGTCTAAAACAGAAAGGGCATCATTAGAAAATCCGCCCCAGATATGGCAACAATATTCCATACTAAGCCGGATTTGAGATTTATAGAGATAGAGAATAAAATCCGAAGTAAGAAAGTGACGAGCTCGATAAAGAGATGCAACCTTAGCAGATACTAATTTTGCAACTGATTTGATATACGGTTTCCAAGAAAGATTGGAAGTAAGAGTTAGTCCTAGAAGATGAAGAGTAGGTGACTCATCGAGTTCATCACCGTTCATAAATATAGGAAGATCTAAAATATTGCGATAACGATTGGCTGAAAAAAATTGAGTTTTATCTGAATTAAAGTTCACCAGACACTGTGAGCCCCATGCTGTAGCAGAAGTGAGATCCTTTTCAAGCTCAAATGCCCCCTCCAAGCAATCAGAGGGTGTTGGTTTCTTATCACGACAAGAATAAATGGTGGTATCATCAGCAAACAATGCCACCTTAGATGTGAGAATATCTGGAAGATCGTTAATATAAATTAAAAAGAGTATAGGGCCAAGGATAGAACCTTGAGGAACCCCTGAAGTTACAGAATAAGAAGAAGAGTGCTATCCATCGAGGACAACTTTTATACTACGATTGGAAAGGAAGGATTCAATAATCTTAAAGATGTTGCCAGATACACCATAAGAAGAAAGCTTATGGAGAAGACCAGCATGCCAAACTTTATCAAAAGCTTTTGAAATGTCAAGAGCGATGGCCTTAACCTCTCCACCTTTATCTAATGCACGATAAAACCTGCCAGTTATTACTGTTAGCAAATCAGCTGTAGAATGAGAAGATTCAAATCCATATTGATGGTTAGAAAGTAAGTTATTAGATTTAAGATGAGAAATTAAGTGTTTGTTAATTAAAGATTCAAAAACCTTGCTTATGATAGGAAAAAGACTAATAGGACGGTAGTTAGACGAATCAGATCGCTCTCCAGAATTTTTGAAGATAGGGATAACAGATGCGGCTTTCCAGCAGGCTGGAAAACAAGACTCTGATAAGCACTCGTTGAATAGTTTTGAGAGTATAGACGACAGCTCTGAAGAACACTTCTGCAAGACAATAACAGGTATGTTGTCCGGGCCACAAATTGTAGAAGAGTCTAGGCCATCACGAAGAAAATCACGAAAAGAATCCCAGTCAGCTTTACTGTAGTTGTAAGAGGTTCGATAATAGGGGGATTCAGGTGATGAAGAAGAATGAGATATTAGTTTTAGAGAGATCAAACTGTGATCAGAAGTACCTAAGGGTAAATGTGGAGAAACTGAGCACTGACTAGGATCAGAAACAAGACATAAGTCGAGTAGAGAAGGTAAATGATTCGGGTTGTCTGGAAAGCGATTTGGAAAGTTGATTATTTGAGATAGGGATTGAGAAAGGCAAAAGTTGTGGGCTTTAATGCCTGCAGAATCACTGACACTAGAGCCAAGCCATTCAGAGTGGTGAGCATTAAAGTCACCGACAACAACTATATTAGCTGATGGATAAAGAGAGAGGGCTTGGTCAATATGATCAGAAATAACGTCAAAAAGTGTGCAGTCTTGAGATGAAGGAGAGCGAGTGAAGTGGTGCTAAACGAAAGCACATAAAAGAATAGTCTGTGGATTGAAACCTAGTTTCACGACAAATGGGTGAACTCTTACAAATGTAAATGCCGAGGCCATGCATGTGACTATTGGAGTCTTTACGAATTAGAGGAAGATAACCATCAACATTTTTTGTGTTTTATAGTTTTTGGTACTTTATTCATTTTTAAATTAGATTGAAGAACTTGACTCAAAGCATAGATAGTACTCAGAACATTGTTTAATAGCCCAAGCAATTATCTCATTACTACTAATAAACCCTAAGCCGTAACAAAGGGCTCCAAATGTGGCCTCCGCAATGCACACCAAAAGTACAAACAGGGACACCATCCATGCGCAACATGGCACTGTTAATACTTTGATATTTTTCAGCTGTTGATGGAATCAGCCTCTCTGAGAGCTACCACAGAGTTCGGGAAACCTGACTACCAGCCGGCCTCAGAACCATAAAACTGAGTTTTAGAGCTGTAACCTCATTAGGAGATAATAGAATGAGTTGCCTAGTCATAAAAACAGAGACACAAGCAAAACCCATCCATTGAGTCAAGAAGATCCAGCATTCAACATCCTAAACTGGAAACAATGTATTAAAATTACATCTGCGCCAGCCTAATAGATGAAGAAGGGGTGCGAAACTGGTCAACAGATAGAATCTGTTTACCCCTTAAGTCTTTGCCTTGGAGGCCTTCTACAAGACAGTAGCCGGGTGCATTTAACATCTGCCCAAGATGAGTGTTTTTATCGAGACACCATCTCTAGCCTTTACTCAACCAAGAGCCCCACGGCAGGGGGTGTTTTAAATCAGAGTTGGCATCTCCTAGCCTTTGCCTAAAAAGGCGTATCCTACAAGGCAGCAGGACATGAACTGAAACTTTAAACAGCAGGACATTTAACTGAAACTTTAAACTTACCGTTGGGAAATGCGCTAGCGAATAGCTAGCTATAATCGTAACGATAAAGCCAGCGATTTGGCCACGAGGATCGTTTGCTTTTTTATGTTTGCAAAGAGTTATCGATATTTGTAAAGATAAAGGCAGCGATATGGCTATGAGGACAGCTAGCTTAATAAGCTAAAGACCCACTGGCTATTGTAGCTAGCGTAATAAAATCGCCGTCTAAAAAATTTTTGATGTGTAGCTATCAACCAGCCATAGATTTGAAGATATTTTGTAGCAAGCTACAAAGCTATGGTAAGTAGCTAGTGATACATTGCTACAAAATCGCAATTTTTAAAGTTCAGTTATTCTCATAATTATAATAGACTCAACACTAAAAATCGAATCTTTAAAGATGTTAAAGACATTAGGAAAAAATAAAATAAGAAATAAAAAATCGCTTGAAAATCGCTATAAAGCTCATTTTCCACCGGGTTATACACCGGGTTTTCACAACTTTTAGCTGAAAAATTAAGCTGATAAAAAGTTCAAAAGTTTGATAGTTTATTGAATCTTTTGTAGATGAAACGTTTTCAAATAGGCAAGTGCACATTATCTTCATATGAATGTTTATGACTTATGTTATCTATATCACACCTTCATGGGTGTAAACAAATATGGCATATACCGTATGGCACCAGAGTCTGAAATAAAAAGTTTAGAAGAGCAAACTATGCGTAAGTGAAATAATCCAATAAAAGGGGTACCAATAGTTAAAGTTTTGCCGTGTATTGCAGTGTATGAAATATATGACAAAAAACTTTACGAAGCACTTTTTACTAGGGTTGCCATTCTCTTAATTTTTTCGTAGGATAGAATTAAAATTTTCACTGCGTTTTCCTAATGAAAAAAGACTGCAAGAGGTGAAGAAGAATGACAAGTCTAATTTTTGCTAGCCTATGATTTTGAGACATTAAAAGAAATATATACAAGTTTCACTTTTTTTAAATTCAAAAAGTTTGTTTAACTCACGTTGAGATGATTTTATTTTGTTAATTTTGTTTTTCTTCTCTTTCAATTGATTTAAATTTAAAAAATTGTTAAGATTAAAATTGAACCCGTCATTTCGAAAAGGGCACAAGTCCATTTACTAAAACTTTTCAAAATCAACAAAAGTATGATTTTTATTAAAATAATGTCTAGGTTGTTAAAGAAATTAAACATAGAAGTAGATAAATAAAGAACGTATTTAACTTATGTATTTTTTTTTTTTTTTTATAAAAAACATACATCATACAGAAATTTTTAATTCAAACTTATAAATTAACTGTTAAAAGTTTTGGACTTATGTCCTTTTCGAAATGACAGGTTCAATTGTTTTAAAAAAAATCAAAACTTTAAGATCAATGGGTCTAGCGATTTACGTCAGGGATGTGCATTGGGGCACTTAATTAATTAATTAACTAATTGCGTTTTTAACAACGTGGTTTTACGCCAATCTATTGACATTGTATTAATAGTTTTTGTTGAAGTCAGTCAGACATGCAGTTAAACTACCGCAATTAAAAAACAGAAAACTTTACATAAAGTGACATCAGTTGCACGAATATTAGTTAAGGACAGTTTTACAAGTTAAAGCTTGTAAAACTAATAAATAAACGTTTTAATCAAAACGTTTGTTTATTTAATATTGTTAACAAATAATCTACGAATTAATTATTAAAATAAACGTTCACATTAAAAAAGTTGTCATATACATAGATACAAAATTTTGAAATGTGTACACATGACAAACATTTTAATGTTACGTTTATTGAACGTCGATTAAATGTTTTTAATAGTGACTAATAATAGTCAACAGTAGCCTAGCGACCAAAAATCAGCCCTTTTTCAAAATTTTAATCTAGGCTCCTAAATCACTTCTCCACATCCTCTAGATAACAGTTATACATAGAAAAAAGGCTTTAATCCTGTAACATGCATTGTCTAATGTCAGATTCAAAGGTTAACCAAAAGTCTTCCAGATTGACTGCAACAACTTCTGTTATTGCAGTCAATCTGAAATGTGGTTTTAACAAGGTAAAATGATAGTTTATTATTAATGTTTATAAAACGTGAATGAAGTGACCACCACTTCATTTGTTTAATCCTATATGTTATGCCAGGAGGTAGGGTGAAAAAAATGCTTCAGCTGATAATTTAAGAGTTAGGGCAAAGTAATGATAAGTCCGAACCTAAATGTGAACCAGATTATAAGGCGATTTGGAAGAGACTGGAATAATGGCAAGTCTCTGAAAAGATCTCTGAATTTGAATTCTGTAGTATTAATTGTATTGAATTCTCGGCATATCATTGATATTAATATTTATCTTTTTGCAATTGCTATGCCAACAGGTAATGTCAAATATAAGATAAGTGCTGCAATTATATCAGTGAATGAGCAACTTATATCACAATATATTTTTTGGATACTGGCAAAAATGCAGAAATTTTCAATGCGTAAAATGCGGGAATAAAGTGCGCAAAATTTCTCCTAACCTTTATCGCTGTCTCAATCCTAATCGTCATTCGATGTAGCATCACTTCGTGGCGTTTCCTCCCTAAATCAGTCGTTGTATGTACGAAAGCCCATAAATCTATTTTCCGCAGTTAAGAAAAAAATTTTTCCAATTGCAACTTTTTTTTTTAAGCAGTAATTTATTTTTTTACTAAAATGTTAAAATAAACAATTATTGCTATGCCAATTTAAAAAAAATTAAAAAAATTATCGCTGTGCCAATTTAAAAAAAAATTGGCAAATTAAAATGAAAGTTGACGAATTAAATGAAAAAATGCCAAAATAAAGTGAAAATTGGCGCAAAAATTTTAACGCAAAAAGACGTAGTAAAGATTATTGTTAAAGCTTGAAAAATAATGTGAAAAAGAATTTCTATTTCTTAGCCACATAATTAAAGTACATAATGTTGATATGTTTATATACATGCATATTATTTTTTACAGTCATAACTTTTCAATTTTTTTTTTAAAGTTGGCTTAGAACCAAAAAATCAGGCCTGCCCGCGGCTGCGGGCCCTTTACTTTACTACTAACAGTCAATACTGTAATCCTTTATTCAATATTTAATAAACATATACATAAAAAATATATAAAGCAAAACATGTAAATCTTGAAGCGCGTTTTATTTTTTAAATTTCAATAAACCAATTGTTTGTAAAAAATTATTGCACCATGAGTAATCTTATGGTACTCTTTGGAGTTTATCGCTAAAAACTTTGACTGCGTGAAAAATAAAATAAAACACTTTATATTTTAAAACACAGTTTAATAAATTATTAATATTTAACAATACGCTGATGACACAAACTTAATTCTAATGTCCGACATCTACATAAAAGCCCAAGGCATCGTCCTACATATATACAAACTAGCTACGGGAACAAAATTAAACACTGCTAAAGGTCTAGGTCTGTGGTTTGGAAGAAACAGATTGATAATAAAAGAAAATTTTCCTAGTTTTTTAAGACTTGACATCATCCTCTAGAGTCTAGATATTACCTTTTCAAACTCCAGTCAATGCATCAATCGCTGTTGGGATGAAAATATCGCAAAAATAGACACAAAAAAAAAAAAAAAATTAAAAGCTGGAAAAGATTTATTAATTAAAGGAAAAGCACTAATTATCAATTAATAAACAACCTATGGCATCTTGCTTTCACTCTAAATCTTTCATCTGATAAAAAACAAACCCGTTGAACG
This sequence comes from Hydra vulgaris, assembly GCF_038396675.1. Classification (NCBI taxonomy): domain Eukaryota; kingdom Metazoa; phylum Cnidaria; class Hydrozoa; order Anthoathecata; family Hydridae; genus Hydra; species Hydra vulgaris. The sequence continues at coordinate 21,282,916 of NC_088930.1, read as the reverse complement.
AAAAATTGAAAACTTTCTCTTGTAAAGTAGCACCATAAAAACATTTCGGACAAAAATAATAAATTTATTTCCGACCCGAAAGAAACATCTAAAAAACACTCAAAACCAAAACTACGATCGCAATAAAGCATTAACATCTATAATATTGGACCACTTTGTAAATAAAACCGCTGCATCCATTATTAAAACTCTGCATTGCAAATGCTTGAGGAGAATAAATAACAATATGATAAATTACTATTAAATTACACAACATAACATCGAGTGCAATGTCTGTTTGCTTTTTCTATGCTATTTTTCTAACACGATTTATTCTTGTTTTTACTTATTTCACTTCTATTCTTAGCAAAATTCATTTACTCTTAGTCCGTGGAAGTAGATAATAACGTTCTATAGAGAACTGAATCTGCTTTCTGCGAACTTCGGTGTGTAACCTCCAAATGACAGTTAGCCGGACAAGATTAAACAATAATAGTATCATTTAAAATACAAAGGGATAATAATAATTTCACATTTTAAATTTTAATGCAAAATAATATTAGTCTTATTGCACATTTTGACATGTTATGTAGAATAACTGTCCGTTATTCTATATCATCTGGAGTAAAGCTGCTTACAATTCTTTATCAGCCTGCATATCATCTATAGATTGGATAACAACTTTCAATGGAAGCTCAGTACATGAAAATGACCAGATTCTAATTAAAAACTACAACAAATCAGTTAACGTGGTTTTCTTCGTAAAAAGGGTTGTCTAACTAACCTCCTTAAAGTTTGCAATATACTTACCGAGGCTATGCACCAAGGTTACAGCGCTGATTTTATTTACACTAATTTTGCTAAGGCATTCAACAAAGTCCCGCACAAACGTCTCCTACATAAAATGAAAGCATACGGCATTCATAACAAACTGCTACTTTGGATCGAAAAGTGACTAAAAGATCGTAAGCAATGTGTTGTCCTAAGATAACACATTTCTGAGTGAAAGAACGTCACAAGTGGAGTTCCTCTAGGTTCTGTCTAAGGGTCACTAATTTTCATTTTGTTTATAAACGATCTTCCTGATAGTATCGTTCAGAAGATAATTCTATACACTTATGACAGCAAAATAATAATTGGGATCAAAAAGTCGGCATCAGACATCCCAATGCTTTAGGCAGACATTGATAATGCAGTTACCTGGTCAAATACTTGGGTCATGTAATTTAACATCAATAAATGTAAAGCGATGCATGCAGGTCGTCCTAAGAAACGTTTATCACAGTACTCCATGGAAACCGCCGATGGCATGCGTCACACAATTGCAACTACAACTGTTGAATGTGACCTTGGAATTCTCATCTCAAACGACTTGAAAGTCAAAGCGCAAGTTGAGGGAGAAGCATCCACAGCCAATCGCATGTTAGGAAAGCTCAAAAATGCTTTTCGCCGTGGAAACTTAATTTTGTGGCGCACACTCTATAAAACGTATATCCGGCCACATTTACAATTGGTCCCTACAAATCGTCATCTCGACCGTCAATTTGTTAGAGGATGTGAGGAGAGATCAAACTTTTTCCCAAAGTTGCGGTCCATTGGAACTCTCTCACATAGCACACTGTTAACGCTCCAACTTTGAATGCCTTTAAAGATCGGATTTCGATGTGATAAACTGTTAAATCAGCATAGTGACTCCTGGAAAAGTCTCTTCATTAAATAAATAGTTGAACATTTAAATATATACATATATATATATTTTTATTATTGTTACGGCATTATTGCGGTTAACATGTTTAATTTGGTTACTGAATATATCAAAAAAATTTTAACTAGATTACTTCTGACTTTTTCTCTTATCTACTTCTGTTCTTCCTTAAATTTACTTACTCTTGGTCCGTCTAAGCGGGTTATGATGCTCTGAACTGGTCTTCGTCGACTTTAGTATGTGGCCTCTATATGGCAATTAGCTGAAGGGGGATAAAAAACAATACAATCTTTTAAAACATAAGACGTTATGTAAGACTAAGAAACAAACGTTTAATATAAATAGTAATAACAAAATTAAAACCAACTTAAAAACTTTAATAAATACCTAAGTAATTCGTTAAAAAAACGCTTTTTCTATGTTTATTAATCTTATAATCTTATTATGTTTAATGGAGGTATTTGGTCTAAACGTATTTCTGTATATCATTCTAAACGTTTTGTCTAAACGTTGTTTTGATGTTTGATAAACATTTATGTGTTTATTGGGCAGTAAAAGATAAAACAAAGTTACAACAATTTTATATAAAAAAAAGAACGCGGAGATTAATTAGATCTTGCCATTGAAAACCGCTTATAAATTTAAAAACTTAATTCAATACCTACAAAATATACATTTAACTTGATTTCCCAAAATTAATTTAAAAAAATGGTTGCCAAATTTAATTATCTATAAATATATTAAATACATATTAAACTTATATATATATTAAATATGTATTTATGTTTATCTTTTAATGCATATAGTATAGTTGTGGAAAATTTAGTTTAGAGGAAACTGAGGAGAAATCAGTTTTATACTCGTATACAAAACGAAGAATATTAAAAACATTAGGCGAAGATATTACAAACTTTTATTTTAAATAAAAGTGGCTTTGGATGAGTAAATCTGCGTTTAAAACTTGTAATAGTTTAAATGACAATAGATAAGAAATACAATTTAGACTACTTTTTGAAGCATTAAAAGCGTATAATACAAATGAAGAAACTGAGCTACCAAATTTACTGTTTGAAGAAAATTAAATTAAAAGAAAATAAATTGCAAAACAAATACTCGGTGTTTTAACTGCTTTTTTTTGTTTCAATTAGGGATTACAATCCCTCACACTTTTCAATCGCCAGCGGGATTAAAAAGTGTGAAATAGGATCTCGTGCAGGATTGGTAGAAACTGATTTTTCATTCTATAAATTCATTCTGTAAATCACAAAATGACTATAGCATCTTTTATCTTTTAAGTATTTTTAGGATAAAAAGATCAAAAACTAATAGTTTTTAATAGATTTATGTAGAGGCGATCCTACGAATAAAATGAGGAGGGGGTGGAGGGTGAATCATTAAAAATTACCCGACTGGCTTCTAAAAAAAAAAAGGTCCTCAAAACTAAAATTTACCCGACTGAGTTGTGCCAAATACCCGACTAGCCGACTATAACTTGAAAATCACCTTCTTTTCTTCAGTGGTAGCGCACTTGCCTCAAAAACGTAAGATCCTTGGTTCAAACCCCACATCTGGGCAAGTTTTTAACGAGGCGGTTTTCATTAAACTATTAAGGCTATTTTGATTTTTTATTTGAATTAAGACATTCCAAAGAAAACTTTTTATCTTTTGTTGTTTTCTTTATTGTGAAAGTTTGCGTTACGTAATTTATGGACGATCCCTAATCTAATTTATTTAACATAAACCAATAGTCGTTTCTGAAGTGAGGAGATTCGATTCTCTTCTAATATTCCATAATAATATAAAATAATATAGATAATAACATTCCAAATAAAAATAATAATATTCCAAATATAAACAATAATATTCCAAGACCAAGTTTCAGTACAAGACAAAGAACTAAATCTTTGATTTAAAATCATTCTTTATTTGTGAAACGTATTTCTGAGGCAGTGTCAAGAGATTTTTCGATACATAACTTTAATTTATGAACAGTGGCGGACTGGCACACTGGTCTAATAATACGAGAGAAGGAGGCAGTTTAGGACAGGAGTAGTTTAGGTCAATGCGAAAATTTTAAAAAAATACAAACTTATCAACCAAGTTACATATATTAGTCGATTGGAAACACTTTCACACGTAACCGTCACATGACTTTTGATTGACGAATGAGGCATTTAGATATTCTTTTTTTACAAACGTTTTATGATTTTTAATTTTTAAACGTAAGGTTTTACAAAGGAAATTACTTTTCCAAGGAATTTATTTTTTACATTTTTAGTGAAAGGATATGTTCTACGATATAAATAAAAAGTTCAATTGCAAGATTCACTACAAGTTGGTTGAATATATTGTGAAAACAGGGTTGAGGCAGCATTGGACAATTTTAATTTGGACGTCACATTTGGACGTACTGTACGTCTCTTAATCTTATCGGCAAATTAAATTAGAAAAAAAGATATAATTGAACAAAAATTAAAAATGGTGTGCAACTTTAAAAAGAAATGTAAAAGGTATACATATATATGTATAAACGAAAAAAGATTAAAAATTATTTTTAGTTTGTTTGAATATAATATGCAAGAAAATTATTTAATGGTTTGAGATCTTTACAAGAATAGTTCTGTTATTAGTACTAATAGTTGTTTGTAAACCTGCTGTTGTTTGTAAACCTGCTGTTGTTTGTAAACCTGCTGTTGTTTGTAAACCTGCTGTTGTTTGTAAACCTGCTGTTGTTTGTAAATACTATAATTACTCTTACTGTTTATAATTAGCGCTCAATAAAAAAACGAAATTTTAAGAAACATTGTCTTTTTATTATATTTCTTAAACTGCATTGATGTCGTCCAAAACTATCCCTTCTTGTGGGGTTTTAAACAATAAGTAGCTTAAGAAAAAAACTATAATATATTTGAACTAGCTGGGTTTTGCTTTTTTTAAAGAAATAATAGCTAAATTATATTTTTCAGTAAAAATTTTAACTTTTTGTCAAACGGTAAAAAAGCTGTAATATCTTATTCAAAAAGCTAGTGTACCCCTTCTTCCTACTAACTGTTAAACAATTAGTATTGTTCGTGAAACGATTAGTAAACAAATAATACTATTCTTTAAACAAATAGTACTATTCGTTTAACAAATAGTATTATATATAAAACTTCGTCAATAAATATATTATTTGCTAATCGTACGACTAATCGTTAAAATCCAGCTTTAATCCAATTCAAGAATCTAATTTTAGTTACATTTTTATTAATGATTGCTAAACTAAAAATTCCTTTCAGACTTTATTAGCGATTTGTATTTCCTTTGTGGTTCCTTATGCGCAGAATCGCATGAAAGAAAGTAAATACACAGATATATAATGAAAACATTCTTGAAAGAAACAGTTGTTTACATGAGATTTCTTTTCTTTTTTTCATGATAAAGACATCGATTTTGCTTTATTTAAGTTTATTTTAACTATTTTAAGTCTAACTTTATATTATTTAAATATTTATACTCTTTATATGTTTGTGTTATAGAATATATATAAAAGAAATAAAAGCTCTTAAAGAGTGTGAAAATGCACAATATATATATATATATATATATATATATATATATATATATATATATATATATATATACTATATATATATATATATATATATATATATATATATATATATATATATATATATATATATATATATATATATATATATATATATATATATATATATACATATATATGTGTGTATATATACATATATATATATGTATATGTAGTCTATACTGTTTATATGTTATATAACAAAAACATATAAACAGTATAGACTTTAGATTTAAAATGGGTAAAGTAAACTTATATAAAGCTAAATCAATATCTTTTTTATGAAAAAACAAAAATGATCTTAAGTAAACAACTGTTTCTTTCAAGGTTACTATTTTAATTTATATGTGAATTTACTTATTTTCATGCGATTCTGCGCATAAAGAACCATGACGTATTATTATAAATTGCGCGCGCATGAAATTATCGGAACTGTGAAGACGTGTATTCTTTCTAGACATTGTTAATGTTTGGAACACAATTATTTCAATTAGGTATTGAAATCCGCACCAATTTAGGTTAGAATGCAGGTAAAACTTGTTAAAACAACAAGGAGTATAGATTATTTAATAAAGAGATATTAGTTTGTTTTTTTTCAAATTTAGTTTAATTTTTTAATTAATAAAAACCTGGTGTTCCTCCTTTAATCATATTTTTAATGTAAGTGACTTATCAATCACTTGCTTGTAATTATTTTACTACTATTTTTTATTTACACTGTATTATTAACTATTTACACTGTATTATTAATTTTCATTTAATAACTTTTTAGCACCACTTTTTAGTAGGTTGTTAAACGTAATATAATATACATATACCCAAAAAACGTAAAATTGTTTCAAACGACTTTCCTCTATATTTCAAAGCTGGTTCTAAATTTTTTTTTGTTGACAAGTTTAAGTATCTAGATACATAATTGAAAAATAATTTATTACTTTTATTATATTATTTTATATATTACAGTTAAAAAAAACAACTTATCACTATTTAAAAAAAAATGTTATTACTATTTGTAATAACATTACAAATAGTAATAACATAGTACTATTCATAACATATAACATATAACATAAACAAATAGTACTTTTCGTTTAACAAATAGAACTATTCATTTAACGAACAGTAATTTTATTTAACAAAAACACTATTCGAAAATCCATTACCAGCCCCTTTAACTCCACTTAAACGACCTGCTAATGGATCCCCTTTTTGAAAGACGTCGACAGAATACTTTTAAAGTTTAGGCTATGGTTATATGAAGTATCGTGGTTTTGAAAATGCAAACGGTTTCTAGTAGACATTTTTTTTCAAACAAACTGTTTCCGTTACGTCGTGCGTTCTACTAAGAGCTTTACTGATTGAAAATCTTCCTTATTATTTATAATTTAGTGAGTGAGTTGACTTCATATTATTTGTTCATATCTTTGCATATAATGATAAGATAATCTTATTCAGTATGAACTTATTGAAACTTAAATGAAAATTAAGTTTCAGTAAGTTTCAAAATTTTGTGTTTCAATAAGTTCCAAAAAATAAACCGAAATAAAATATATTGGCCCATGTGCTTGGTATGTGGGTTGGAACAGTTTAAACCATAATAAGCCCAAGTGAAAATAGGGGCGAGTCCTTATGTTTTTGTAAAATACTTTTTTTTTGTTTATTTACTGTTATTTGCGTTAACTTACGTTAAATATCGTTTCCAAATATGAAAACAATTTAAACCTAAAAATACAATCTATAATACCATACAACATTTTGTCTTTTGTTTGGTTTCTTTATTATATCTTTTTTTCGCTGAATTTTGTTCTTGACTTATTAACCACACGGACTGATTAGCTCTTAAGACTAACTAACCCTTGTGACTAACTCTTCTGACTGACCATCGACATCAACCATTAACCATTGACTATCATATCTTGTCTTCTCCGCGTTTTTATGTCTTTTTCAGACGCTAGACGCGTCTTAGTTCGTAACCAGAATGATTGATAAAAATCGTTTCTTAGCGTTTATGTCAAATGTTACACGTTTGGTTTAGTTCAAGCGTTCCGCTTGGTTTGTTTACTCTCGTGAGTAAAGTTACTTTGGTAACTTTACTCACGAGAAAGGTCCTCGGATTTAAAAACGTCATCAAAACAGCAGAATCGGTAAAATCTCAGTAAAACAACAAAATTGCGAATAACAGCAAAATTGGCATAATCTCAAATAAACAGCATGATTGTATATAACAGCAAAACTGCATAAAATTCATAATTTTTAATAGGGTTTCTAATTATTCGACAGAAATGACTACCCCGATATCGAATACTCAAAATTCAAATTATTCGGATATATCTAGATATACGGATACCAAATTTAAAAAAATGAAGATGGTAGATTGAACTTAATACTCATGGTGTTTTTAACGCAATAATTAATTTTAACTTTCGTATTTTAGTTATATATATTAAAAATCCATATCTGAATAATTATAAAGCAATTAAACTATTTAATTTTATTTTATTTTAAAAAATGCATATTTGAATAATTTTGGAAAGATTATTAAAAGATTGAAGTTTTTAGCGAGTTCTAATTTTTTTCCTTGTTAGATCTGCAGTTAAAAAAACTTTGTTGCAGTAAATGTTGATTTTATTGTTAGAAGTGCGTTAAACAATATACACAATTTATTGTTTTTGTGTTTTTTAAAAGCATAAAATTTTTTTAAACAATGCAGTAGTTATGCTGCTCTTACCTTCAATATGGTGGTTGAGAAAATCACTGCCTTCAATTATTGTTGCAGAAAATTATTAGCATTTTGACTTTCAAACACACTTTCTCTTGCAATTTCTTTTACAACTTCCTAAATCTCATTAAGTTTAATACTGTTACTGTTACCACTAGATGTATGAACCCTTTTAATATTTTCTACTGCTAGGTAAATGGCGGCAAATTTTGAAGTATAAATATTAATTTAGAATGTGGAATATTGCCTGTTTCTAAGAAGATTATTAATGTCATAAAAAATTTATTTCAACCTTCACCCATTTCCTTTTTTACATTATAATAAGTTTAAACTTAATCTCGTTTGTAACAGATCAAAGCTTTCTAATATAAGATTTATAAACGCCTTCAGCGGTCAAAAATTCTTCTTTATTGCAGTTTCTAGCGTTATAAAGAATCTAATAGTTCTTTTAAAGTTATTTTCTCCTCTAAAATATTTTGTTATCCTATTTCATTAATAATTTTATTTATAGAATCCTTTACTTGAAGGAATTGTTTGAGCATGGTTTTCAATGAATTCCAACGAATTTTGACACTAACATCAACTGTCTTGCCCGCTTCTTCATTAACATATTCTTGTAAAATGTTGTTTTTGACTGATAAGAATTATTCATTTTTATCATTCTTCTTAGGTTTTTTATAAGATCTTGAAAATCTTTTATGAGTTCTATGACTTTAATGTTTTTTTCTCGTTTGCAGAAAATGTTTCTAAGTTTAAAAACTATTTGTATTCAACTCATCGTTAATGTTTCAACAGATTATGCTTACACTTTGTAACAAAGTGTAACACTTTGTGTAGGCAACACTTTGTAACAGTGTAACAACAAAAAATTGTTTCAAAGAGTAGAAAATAATAAACTAACGTTTAATAAATAAAAATAAATTTTTACTTTTGGTAAATATAATGAATTTGTTTGAAAGTTAATTATTTTAAATAACTATAATACTAAACTTTCCATCTTATGATAATCATGATAATTTATGATAATCATTTAATGACTCGTTTATCGTTTATGTTTATATCTAGCTAACATTATTTTAGTGGATTTGCAGTGGACGGTTAGATAGGCATTTTGAACGGTTCATTAGAGTTTTGCTAATCGATTACTTAGTAGATCATTAGTGGCATCCGCTAAAAGTGGCAAGCCGACATCTTTTCAACAACAATGTAGTGTCTATCCATCTTTGGCAACTGCCACTTATGGTCCACTAAGTAACCGGTGAGCAAAACTACAGTAAACCGGCTAAAATATCTAAATAGTTCCACTAAAAATCCTCTATAGAATATTTGCTGGGTGGTTGTTTTTTTTAGACAACACTCTGTGTAGCCAACACTTCGTGTAGACAACACTTTGTTTGGACAACACTTTGTAACAAAGTGTAACAACAAAAAGATTGTTTCAAAGATTAGAAAATAATTAACTACACTTTTGAGCAAAAAAAAGCAATATTTTGTTTTAAAGTATCCGGATTGTCAAATATTCTTAAGAAATTATCCGGATTTTCAAATAGTCAAAAGTAGGCGAATTATCTGGACAATCGGATATCCGGATTAGTAACCCTAATTGTAAAACAGCATCATAAAACTATGGATCTTGGTTCTTAATTCCTGCCATTTCTAATCGAGAAACCCCAACTATTGTTGTTGGGGTTCGCCTATTAGAAAATCTTAAAATCTGCTATATGTATGTATACATATATATATATATATATATATATATATATATATATATATATATATATATATATATATATATATATATATAAATATATATATATATATATATATATATATATATAGTATCGGACAAAACGAGTGCAACCAGCTAATTTAGTTTCTTTATATAAAAGTGCTGCATTTTTTCAATTTAGAGAAATAACAATGTAATTGTTTAGAGACAAAGTTCTTCAAATTTTATTCATCACAAAGTTCATTATTTGTACACGAAAATTAATAAATTAATCAAAAGTATTAAAAAAAGTTGATTTCCTTCTGAACAAAACAAGTGCAACTCGACAAAATGTTGACCAAGCTGTATTTCGCTATCAATATTTCGTGGCGAATCCTTTGTTGTCGATCACAGCCTTGCATCTTCGAGGCATAGATTCGATCAGGTGATCAATGAAACTTTGTGGAATAGCTGCCCAGGCCTTTTGGATTTGTTCAAACAGTTGATCCTTATTACAAACACCTTCACGATTAATTCTGCGGTTGACGATCTCCCACTAGTTCTCGATAGGGTTGCGATCCAGAGATTGAGGCGGCCAAACCATCACCGATAGGTGGTTGTCTTCAAACCACTGCTTGACTACTTTTACAGTGTGTTTCGGATCGTTGTCTTGCTGAAAAACCCATTTTATTGGCATATTCCATTCAGCATGAGGTAACATAACATCTTTCAAGATATTTTTATACATAAAACGGTCCATTATTTCATCGTTTCGATATATAAGACCTAGACCATTAGCAAAAAAATACCCCCAGACCATTACATTGCCTCCACCATGCTTCACGGTCTTATGGCAGTAAAGTAAATTGAGGCGTTTTCCGGCCGGTTGACGTACACGGCAAATGCCATCGCTCCCAATGATGTTGAACTTCAATTCATCACTGAACAGAACAGTTCGCCATTTCTGCACATTCTTGTCAGTATGAGATGTAGCAAACAGGTTTTTTAGTGAAATCAGTGGTTTCTTTGCAGGGCGTCGAAAAAACAATCCGGCTTCAACAGCACGTCGTCTGATTGTTCGGTCCGATACAGGCAGCTCTAATTGCTTTTGTATCTCGACTGATGATATTCAGTGATCCTTCTTGACGGATCTGACGATCATAGAATCTTCTCTAGAAGTGGTGGAACGCGGTCTTCCACCTTTGTTATCTGCTGCCAACTTCCCCGTAGAACCATATTTGGAACATAGTCTTGATACGGTCCATTCTTTCACGCGATATTTATCACAAATACTTTTTTGTGACATTCCACTTACATAATCGCCAATAATTTTCTTTCTTAGTTCCAATCCAAGACTGTCGGGAACCATTTTTGCACTTGAAGTCATAAAAATAATAGAAATAAAATATCACGCTTCTCAAGGCTTACCGTGTTACATTTACCTTGTGATGATATATTAATGCTCTGTGGAACACAACGTCTTGGTTGGATGTGGACTATATTGATGTAATGAAACACTTGTTGTATTTCACTTCTTGTATTGATGTTCTTCGATAAAACACTTTGATAAAACTCACTTCGATAAACTGTCTTGATAATACTGACTGATTGACTTCCATATGCTGACTGAATTACATGTCGATTTACATGTCTCTTATATAGTAAAATGAACCTGTGTGAACCTGTTCTGGAAGATCTAGATGCTTCTTTTCGATGCTTCTGGATGCGTCTGAATGCTTCTGAATGTTTCTGGATATTTCTGGATGCTACTGGATGCTTCCAGATGCTTCTTCTGGAAACTTCTGGAAGCTTCTGCATGCTTCTGGAAACTTCTGGAAACTTCTGGATACTTTCTTTAATTATTAAAAAACTTCCGTGACGTTGACACAGACCAGACTTAAGAAAATGAAACAAACCAAAAGAGTTGCACTTGTTTTGTCTGCTGCAAAATGGCACTCATCAACAAAATTCTGTCTGTGTGCTGTCACCTGTCAGCTGATTGCTCATGTCATGGTATGCTATGACTCCAGACTCCTGAACTGTTTGTTTAAGACATGTAAAATTAGGAACACTTTTTAGCATTGTTCGATGTTGGTTGCAAATGTTTTGTCCAATACTGTATACATATATATATATATATATATATATATATATATATATATATATATATATATATATATATATATATATATATATATGTATAACAGATTTTAAGATTTTCTAATAGGTTTTCTAATCTCGAATGCGAGGAATTGTATTGTTTGGCGAGGTACATACGTGATCTAGCTGAAGTTCTACAGACTTGACTCGTTCGTAAGTCGTTATTTCGTATATTCTATTTAGCTTTAGGTCTTGCAGATGTGTGCGTTTGGGTCTGAGTTTATATGGTATTTGGAGACTGGTTCTTACCAATTTTTTATCAATATTTTCTAGGAAAAAAGTAACGTTTGAATTTGTTAAGTCAATAGGAAAGTTGTTTGTTAAGGAAAGTGCTCATAGCAAAAATTGCTAATCTTTTAGGAATACTTTATCGCGTAAATAGTGTAGTTTATTTTGATATTTTGATAGTTTATACATTTTGATAGTAACAAAGCATCTCCAGCAGGCTTAACAGTTACACCCGAAGATTGGTTTACCAATTCTGCTTATGTGGTTAGAAATTGCACAATCATCCATAGGTGAATGTGAGAAATTTCAGTTTGTACAAAACACATTTGCTCTAAAGCACTTATCGTATTAATTTTCTGTGTCATTAGAGCAATAGTAACAAGCGCTTCGCGCATAGCTAGATTGTTTCCAAATTTTTAGGAGTAATTTGCGGCAGTGGACTTGTACTGCTTAAAAACATCTTCTGGAAATGTGGGGTCCTTTAAAGGCATCCCTGCTCCGCAATGCTACAAGATATCAATGGTATCTTGTAGCTTTGAAAACGCTACTGCGACTTGGTAGTTGTCTGGTTGTTTGAGTTTTAAGCAAGTGGGATTTTAAACTTTTTATGAAAAGATTTAGCTTGGTCTTGTCATCAATATTTTTCTGTTGACTGAGTTTATCTAGGGTATTAATATAGAAGGTATGGTCTGTATCTTGCGTTAAACTAAACAGTTCCATCTTTCAGGTTAATGCGATATTTGCATTATCATAATAATGTGGAATTACTTCAAGCTGGTAGAAATCATTCTTAATGAGAACGAGAAGGGTTTTGTAGCACATTAAAGTGCTATCTTCTAAGTATCAGTGACGGATTACTCACTTGGCTCACTAGGAACGTGCCTAGGGCCCCCGTTGTAGAAGAGGCCCCGGTGTAGAAGAGGCCCCAAAATTAAAAATTGTTAAAAAAAATTTTTGTAAATATTAAATTTTTATTTAAAAAAAATTTTCTGATTTTGTATTTATTCACTCTAGAAATGAGTATTTATTTAAAATTTTATTTTGAAACAAACGAGTGTAAAGTTTAATTTTAAAAACAAATACTACTAAATATCTTAATTGTTAGAACACATTAATATAAAACTTGCATTTTCAAATCATTATGCCAAACGGGTGGAATTTCTCACTCTTTGAGCAGCGGCAATAATTCTAAGAAAAAAGAAAATCAAACTTCTCAAACAGCCAATAATAGTTGAGAAAAATCGTCGTAACTAATGAAAGCGTGCGTAACTATGCGCACTATTCAACGTTAACTGTAGCAATAATATTAAGATAAATCAAGTCGTTTCGTTTGTTTACTTTGTTTACTTAACTAATAGATTATAATGAAAATAAGATACTAATGAAATAATAATGAAAATGAGTTATAATGAAAAGAAGATGAAGGAAGTTGCAAAAGGACAAATGTCATTGCTAGGATTTATTGACAAACCATCGACATCAACTTCAACATCTTCAACGTTACCAGAATTATATTGTGGTGGTAATGATACTGAAATGCAGAAAGCGACAAATGCAAATGCAATGCTAATAAACAAAGGGAACTTAAATGCATTGGAGGAAGAGTCTATTCCTATTCCTATTGAATCTAAATTGTAATTTTAACTACGACACTTTTAGTAATGATCCTGCCAACTTGAAATCCTCTGAGGAACTAATATCTTATTTCGTCGTAAAAGAATATATCCCACAAAATGTGGAATTTGACAATTTATAAATTCTACTGTGCAGGTAATCGGAAATAAACAGCGTTTTTTTTCAAAATCAACGTTTAAACGTAAAATGAAAAATGGCGAAGAAGTAGATCGTACTTGGTTAATTTTTTCTCCAAAGACCAAAATGTTGTATTGGGGCGTTTGCAAATTATTTTCTCCTACATCAACTGAAATGTTAATAACGGGATTTAATGATTGGAAAAATGCGACATTGCGATTGTTATCACATGAAAATAGTCATTTACATTCTCGTTCCTTTCAGAGTTGGTGTACTCGATCAAAAAAGCAAGGTTTAAATTTTTGTAAATTATATGAATCTCAATGTGACTATCGGAAAAAATTTTTGCATATAATTATAGTTGTTATTTTATTTTTGTGCGAACAAGGTCTAGCTCTGAGAGGAACAAAATGAAATTATTGCTTCTGTTAATAGTGGCAATTATTTAGGTACGTTGGAGTTGTTGGCAAAGTATGATGCTTTCCTTGCAAGTCATACAGAAAAATTTGGAAATTGTGGTCGCGGAAATTTATCGTACTTGTCATCAACAATTTGTGATGAATTTATTCAATTGGTTGGTAAATATATTACCAAAATGATTTTAAAATAGATCAAAAAATCAAAATATTTCGGTATAATAGTAGATTCTACTCACGACGTACAACATGTAGATCAACTTACCTTTATAATACGCCATGTTAATTCGGCCACCTTTGAAGTATTTGAACGTTTTCTAAAACTTATACCAATTAAAAGTCACAAAGGTAGTATCTTAGGGGTCATCCATAAATGATCTCAGTAAATATAGGGGGGGAGGGAATGCTGGAAAGTTTGACACTAATTGACAATGGGGAGGGGGTGTTGAGACCAAAATAATGTCAATTTAAATTATTTTTTTAGTTTTAATGAGCAGACTTTAACGGTATTTACATCTAATAAATGGGGAAATTAATATTAAATGCGGGGAATTTGATATTATATTTTATTAAATTATTTATAATAAATTATTATAAATTAATATAATAAGTTTCCCAGAGACATTAAATAAATAACAACTACTAACGTAAAATAAAAATTAAAATCGTTTTATTAATATATTACCATTTGACTGCGAATCAAATTATGTTAGAAATATTAACTCTTTGTATATAAAATTCACAATCGTTATTCGCTCCCTAACGTATTATAAAATGTGGTTCAAAGTAAACTCATAAAAGTAAACTCATAAATTTGTCTTTTTTGAAATTAAATTGTCGTTATTTCAAATACGAAACTCTTATTGCTCTCTAGTTGATTGTAAAACAAGATGCAATGCAAACATAAAGTCTTTTGAAAATTTGAAACGCTATTTTCTTTCTAGCGGGTTGAAGAAACTCTTTTAAAAAGCTTGCGCCAACGATGAGCAAAATCATTATTCTGATTGTGATGTAAACAATACTAATAAATCAATATTAAAATATGGATAAAACCGCATTACTTAACTTATTGATGGTCTCGTATGGAAATGCTCATCCCGATAAAAAAAAGGCTAATATCCAAAAAGAAGTCCATAGTAAAAGGAATTCATTAAAAAAAGATAAACTGGTGCATAAAGATCTTGAATCAAGAGTAATGTATTTAATCAATTTATTTAATGAAAAGGCAATGAAGTTCAAGAGCAAGCAATTATCATTTTGGGCCAATACTCCAAAACAGTCTGCCCAACGTATACTCCACTTGAATTTGACAAGAATTCCTCATAGTTTGTTGAGCCCACCAATGAGTGATCTGTTATTGATGATCAACAAAGTGCATTAACTTTTAGTTTGTTAACCACGAAAAATCAAAAAAATGCAAGAACTGTGGCTCAAGATTGACTCAATTCTGAGATTGCAGCTTTAAATTGTGAAGTTGCTGGACTAAAGACTAGAAAGAGAAGTGGATTCATTGCTGAAGCTGAAGAGGATGATTTGAAAAAGAAAAAGAAGAAACTAGCTCATCTATGTACAGAACTGGCCAAAAAAAAGTATGATCAAGCTCAACAGAAGAAAACTAGAGAACTGAAAAAAGCTAGAATGGAGGAAATCTGCTTGAAGCATCCAGAAGTCGAAGAAAAACTAAAAATTCAGAAAGAAACCTGGTCGACCGTCATTAGAAGTAGATCAAACTCTTCTTTTAAAGGCGAATATGAATATTGCTCTCCATAGTTTGTCCGCTGATGAAAGACGTCGGTCAGAGATTCTTCGGGTAGTGATAGCTTAGCTATGTTTGTTAATATTGTATTTGTTAGAATTTTACTCTTAATTAGTACTTGCACTATTGTAAACATCCTTGAAATGTTAATAACTAATTTCAAGATTTGATTTGAATATAATTTACGAAATAAATCCCGTTATCTGTAAAAAAGTTAATTATATCCAAATGTATTTCTTTATTATTTAGAGCATTAAAACTCTCGACGAATTGACATCCGAGATGAACAAAATTGGATTTGCAATCAACAAGAGCGCCCTCTATACTTGTCTACTTCCGAGAAGCTACGAAACATTAGAAGGTAAAAGAAACGTCAAAACAGTCCTTGTTAGATTGATCAGTCCACAAAATGAATCTCATTTAAAACATGTTGACGGACTCTTTTGCAGTTCAACTATAAAATATGTGGAAGAATTTTGTTTTAATTTAGGGCCAGATGAAGTGTGTTTCATTAGCCAAGACAACAAGGCTAGAATGCCAATTGGAATCACAGCAGCCAAAAAACAGGCGCCTTTGTTGATGCATTTTGAGTACCGGGTAACTCTCCCGGACCACGACTGGGTCGTGGGTGCTAAACACAAGCTTTTACCATCTTTATACGTTGGAATTACGATCAAAAAAGATGGTCTCGGAAAAACAGATGCTGTTACTTATTCTAGACCTACCTCCATTGCTGTTCGATCAGGAAAACACGCATCCTTGACCACCTTCGCTCATGGATTAGACTTTTAGCGGCTCTTAGATATCAAAGAATTCGACTCTATTACCAGAGATTCTCAAACTAATATGATTAAGCCTATCGTTGTGTTTAGCGTCGATGGAGGACCCGACGAAAATCCCAGATACCAGAAAGTAATTGAAATCGGTATTCACCGTTTCTTGAAAAATAACCTTGACGCTCTTTTCATCATGACGAACGCTCCAGGCCGCAGTGTATTCAACAGAGCTAAGCGACGAATGGTACCTCTAAGTAAAGAATTATCTGGGGTGATTCTTCCGCACGAACAATACGGAACTCATCTCGATTCTCAAGGTAGTTACAATGATAAAAATTAATTTGTAAAAATATTATTACAATTTTTAACCTATAATAACCAACACATCTTTTTAAATCAGGCAGGACAATAGATGAAAATCTAGAAAAACAGAACTTTGGTTTTGCTGGACAGGCTTTGGCTGATATTTGGTCTGATCTACAAATTGACGGTTATCCAACCATTGCAGAGTATATTGATCCAGACAAATCAGAGCTAGAGTCAAGGAGCCTTTTATTACAAGATCAACGTTGGATTGCCGATCATGTTCGTAGAAGTTAATATTTTACTCAAATTGTGAAATGTGAAAATCGTTCTTATTGTCGGGCTATTAGAAGCTCTTATTTTACTCTAATTAAAGCAAGATTTTTTCCGCCACCTGTCCCTGTCACCCAAACGAGAGACGGGCTCAAAGCAGTAGATGTCTCAGAAAGAGCAAAAGAATTGTTTCCATCATCCGTCTTTATGATCATCGCATCAAACATTGAAAGTATTCTTCCTCGTACTGCCAAAGGATTTCCAATTTTGCCGTATGATGCGTTTTGTCCATCAATTCAGTCTAGACTAGCTGATAGAATCTGTAAAAAGTGTAATATCTACTTTGCCTCTCAAGCTATGTTGAAATAGCACGCTTCTATCCATTCTTCTGCTATAAAACTCCCTCTAATTAAAAGGGTCCAATCTGTTCATATCGCTGCCAGGCGTCAGACAGAATATTTGGCAGTCATCGCCTTGCAGAAGAGTTCGGAAACTGCTGAATGGTTAGATGAAAATGAAGTTGACGCAACGAACTTGATTGTACCTCAAGAAAACGATATCCTTTTAGAGTGCGGAGAGCATTCACTACCTATTGTTTCAATCGATGATCACTTCAACAATCCATGGGAAAATTATATTAAAGATATATAATACTATTTGCTTAGTTGATTATTTAATGAGATATCGACTATTATATAATATAATTTGATGTGATCTACTATTATATAAATGTATAATTTACTCAGAAAAAAATTAATGGTTTTTAAGCATTTTTATTGTTTTTTAGGGGAAGAGTACAAAAAAACTGACATCATATATAACTAATTCCAAAAATGATCATGCACTTGTTAGCTCCCGTCCGTTAGTTCTTAAATCGCTTTCTGAAACACGCTGGTCAGCGAGGCATGATGCTATAAAAGCATTAAAACAACACTATATACAAATTCTGAAAAGCTTACAGAATATTGCAGAAGACAATGAACAAAACACTGATACTATTAATGAGTCAAAAAATATTATGTGCAAATTACTGGAGCTGGTGCTTATTTTGGAATGATATATTGGAACGAATAAATAGGGTGAATGTAATGTTTCAAGAAGAAAGACTCACAATGAATGTAGTTGTTGATCATATGAAAAGTTTGTCAGAATACTTGAAAACAATTCGAGAATATTTTACGTATTATGAAGGTGAAGCTCGCTAAATGTTAGTAAAAATTAAAGAACAATTAAGTCTTGATGAATTTAAAATTAATTACAAAAGAGAACAACGGCGACTTATTAAGCGAAAGCTACTTCCGGGGGAAATAAATACAGAATGTTCACTAACTCCACAGCAAAAATTTAACACTCAGGTGTATTTAATAATTGTTGACAGTTCAATCGTTGAAATGAAAAAACGTTCATCATGTTATCAAAATGTTTGACAAAACTTTTCAGTTTTGTTCGATTTCAACAACAAAAATTTACTGTATAAAAGAAATCGTGCGACCCATCTTCAACAAAAATATTCTAATGATCTAGAAATTGAGTTAAATTTGCCGCGGCAAAGGCAAGAAAAGTAGATATATAAAAAAACCAAATACTTATATATAGTTTATGAATAATTTGTTTTTCTGTGTGTAATTTTAAGCCTACTCTGTACCTCTGTTTGAAAATAAAGTACTATATTTACCAAATTTCTTTTTTTATTTTTAAAATTTTTAAATGAGTAGTGATAGTGGGTAGAAAAAAAATATTTGTATGTGTTGTATATAAAGGGGGCCTCCAAACATAAAGTGCCTAGAGGCCCCAGACGTCCTTAATCCGGCACTGCTAAGTATAATGGTAAAGATAATAGTTTCCTTTCATCCGACCACTGGTTATGAAGAGCAACACGACCAATGCTGAACGTTACACGTTTTGTTTAGATTAAGCGTTCCTTTTGGTTAGTTCATTTTCGACCTTCGCAGCACTGCATATTTAACACAGTTGTTGTTATACTTAAAAAGGAGGGAAGTAAATTAGGCCTATTAGGCAGGCTGTTTCAAAATGATTTTAAATTGGGCTATTAAAATATTAATAAATCACATCATTTATAGTTACATAGATTACTTAGTATACGATATTTAAAAAAATTACTTAAAAGTGTATTGTGAAAATCTAAAGAGGCAGGACTTCTTAAAGCACCTAAAATAAATAAAATAAATAAAAATAACTGTGGAACAAGATTAATTTATCATCGGTTGTAAATGTCTAAGTTTAACTTTTTTCAAATCTAATGGAATTTCTATTTAACCTACGCCTATTTGAGAATAAGACTAGCTAGAAAAGAGATTTATGTATTTCAATTTATTAATCGTTGTATCTTTTTATGTTGATTATGATTTTCAGAAGAAATTTGATTCTTAGTCGTGCAAGCTAAGCCTTACGAGAGACAAGAACTTTTTTTTAATCAAAATAGATAAAGTGTAATACTAATTTCATATTCAAATTAAAGTAGTTGTTCAGAATAAATTAGAGACATTTTATCGATAAGACTCGGAGCTCCAAAACGTAAACGATAAGACTCGGAGCTCCAAAAACAATATAATGGATATTTGGAAAAATAATAAAGATAAAAGTGTTTTTATCTTTATTATTTTTCCAAATATCCATTATATTGTTTTTGGAGCTCCGAGTCTTATCGTTTTAAACTTAGGATTGTCCATAAAGTACGTACACTAGGAGAGGAAGAGGGGTTCTGCAAATGGCGTATATGAGAGGGGAGGGGCAGTAGGTCAATTATAAAAGTATGTAGACACTAAATTTAAAAAAATATCTTAAAATGTTGGGTTGGTTGGTTAAAAGCGTAGGTACTTTTAGGGACGTAGAGGGTATTCAAAAAAGCCTATGGCAAAATGCGGGTGGGGAGGGGGGTTTGGCGAAAAAAAAGCGTACGTACTTTATGGACAACCCCTTATTCAAAAATTTGTCTTGTAGTCCTAACTTGAAAAAAAACTAGACCTGTGTATCCAAGACTTGTCATGGTGGTTGTAATCTATTATTTTTTTTTTGTTTTTCTATTTATTCTTTAATATTGTCATTGGGAGATCTTGAACTTAATAAGTTGTCGTTTTTTGTTCAGCATTTCGCGAGGTTAGAACTATTTTGTTCTAACTCCATGTTTTTCCGAACTGAGAAAATCAAATTCAAAGTTTTAAAGGACCTGTAGACCACTTAAACATAAAAGACGTAAACAAATTAGATTCATATTAATTTCCCGTACTTGCTACCACAGTTTAAAAGTAAATACTTCAAAAGATATAATGTGCAGGTATCTGAATTACCACACCCTGATTTGGAGATCGAACAATATAATACACACTTATTTTATAAAATACAATATTGATTTGTTTTATCTCCATTTTTTATATAAAAATATAATACAAATTAGTATTTTGTATATATATATTGTATATATTGTAGCAAGGTAAAGAACTGTTTGGCATATCTCTGTTTTATTGGAATAAAATGTTACTTTAACTAGTAAAAAAACTTTATAAATGCAATATTTATAAAGTTTAATTATCTAAAGTATGTACCAAGATTTTTACAAAAAAATAAAACTTTGGTTGAAATAAGCTCCAAGAACATATTATCCAAAATACATTTCACAGTGAAATGAATTTCAAAGATTAAATTCAGCAAGGTAAGCACATCTGGTTAATTCATTAAAAACAACAATTTCAATAAGAAGCCCATTTAACACCATAACATAAACATAAAACATAAATATTTTGACATTAAAATAAATTATTTTAAAATACTATTATAAAATGTCTACAGCAGGCATATACTTGAACATATTTTGAAGGTCCTTAGCTTTATCATTAGAAATTTGAGCACACTGGTTTAAGACAGAAGCCGTTGGTACAACTGCAAGAGGTCTTGCCACAGCTAATGAATATCGTGGATTGTTAGAAAGACGCTTAATTGGTACTTCTGAACAAACATCAGTAAATGACTTTCGGTAGTATATATGATCTGAAAACTCTGCCCTGTAAACCAGATGCTTTATTTGGGTATAGGGAACAAGGTTATAATTAAAATAGCCTGCAATAGCTGAAAAATGCTTAAAATCCAATCTTTTCATTTGGTAGACAGAAAAAGGATTTCTCTTTTGAATATTAGCAATTGCTCTGGTTAAACCAAGTGGACTAAATATTTCAAGAGGAGCTAGTGCTCTATTAATTTGACTATGTATATTGTCAACCTCTTGTATACTAGAATGCCCTGATTCACAGAACTTTTGCTCTATTACCCTGATTTTTGGGTAACGTATCAAAAACTTACGTAAGGCAATGGCACATGTCCATTGCCTTACGTAAGTTTTTGATACTATTTCTATTTTGAGGCACGCAGGAATCAAACCATAGTATGAGTTTATTAACATCTGGGTGGTCAGCAATTATCTTCTCTAGCAAGCATATTACACTACTTGCAAGGTCATTTCCTGCACGACCTGAAATACCTTTATGCCAAAGCATACAATAACCTTTTTTATTTAGGGAGCAATGCCCAATTAAATTAAAAGCTGAGAGTTTACGTTTGTAAAAAAATGCTCCTATGTTTGATTTTGGTAAACTTATTACATTTTCAAGGTCAATGCATACTACAGCTACATTTTTATCCTTAAGTTTGTGGTCTTTTTCACGTTCTGCTCGATTTCTTCAACATTACATGTTTGGAAAATTTTTGGGTTTGCTCCTCAGTTGGATTTACTACATTATGGTATTCATAACATGTATCACATAAATCAGTTTTTGGCTTTTGAAATTCGATGTTAAAGTCATGCTCAAATATGAATCTATACATATGCTTCTTAACAGGGGCAATATTCTTTTCTTTGCAATAGGTAGAGTAAAGTTCATACATTTTATTAAGATTTGAAAAAGCTTCAAAATATTCTTTTTTTGTTCTTTTACGACAGTAGTGTGATGGTACACGTGGAAATTCATTGATATGATCTTTAACACTTTGTTTTGATCTTTGATCAACAACCTTTTTGGTGTGTTTCCCCCATTTTGAAAAGGCTGGGCTTCCAGTTGCATCATTCTTGTTTTCATGATGATAATAAACTCTTCTACTATTTATATTTAAAGTAGTGAGGTAAAATTCTTTACAAACTCGAGTTTGCAAATCACCAACAAAAAAGCTGTAATAAAATGAATATGTTTTTCGCGAAATTTCATTGATGGTTCGATGACGTTTCTTCTGGAGTCGTTCAGTAGTTCTACTGTAGAATGCTTTTTTTGGGTATCATTCATAGACCAAAAATCAGAAAATATATGTGCTCGTTCTTCATCACTGATATATTGTCTACATTTAAATTTACAAGAATTTAAACAGTCTTTTCTTGTGGTTACAGACTTGCATGGAACATTTTCTCCTTTTCTATTTTCTATTATGAAAAAAAAACATTATATATATATATATATAAATATATATATATATATATATATATATATATATATATATATATATATATATATATATATATATATATATATATGTATATATATATGTATATATATATATATATATATATATATATATATATATATATATATATATATATATATATATATATATATATATATATATTACCTTCAACGTTTTGCCATTTTGATTTTAACGACTTTCAAATATAAAACAGATAAAACGGAGATAGCACATTATAATTTTAATTTATAAACTACATTAAGGAGGTGGAACAAAATGCAATGTCAGGTATATTAAGAAATAATTTATTTTTTACTGATTTGGTAGTAAAAAATAAATATTTTAACTATAAAAAGAAAAAAAATTTATCTGACTCAAATTTTTTGATTTGTGGAGATAGAACAAAATAATTCTAACCTCGCGATTTGTAATCCATTTCTTGTAAAACTAAACTTAAGTAAATTTCTAAATTCTACAATATTTTTGGCGTAGCCAAAATTTTGGTTTTACAATTATTTTTATTACATGTGGCCAAAGCCACATGTTGCAAGGTCAAGCCCAAGTCCAAAGCCAACAGCTACAAGGCCGAGGACAAGGCCAAGGCCAAGAGTTTTATGGTCAAGGCCAAGAATAAGAGTTTCAAGGCTATGGCAAATGCAAACATTTTCAAGACCAAAGACTTAAATTTTTGCCTTACGTTAAGGCCAATTACTAACAAATCTGTAGGTAATAATTGCTGTGACAATAAAACCACATATTGTAAAAATAAACCAAGGTTATGCGCAGAATTCAACAAAGTCAATAAAAAAATATACTTATAGATATATATGAAGGCCGAAAACAAAATTACATAAAAATAAAGAATGATAACTTTTAATTCTTAAATTTTAGGTAATTTTTTTAGAAGGCCAAGGCCAAAACAATTAAGGCCAAGGCCAAAATTTTTAAGGTCAAGGCCAAAACTTACAAGACCAAGACCAAGGCTAACAGTTTTAAGCCCAAGGCTACAAATTTCGGCCTTAAGGCAAGGCCAAGGACTAACAGCTCTGCCTTTCAGTATCGACTGAATATTTGGGCATTTGTTATTTAGGTCTAAGGGACTTTTATAGCGACAAGGAAGTTGTTTGTTTTTTTTATAGAAATTTTATTCATCAAAGAATTATACGTCTTATACAGAAAATTTAAACACACTTGTTTTTTTAAAAGTTTAAGTAAGTTTTTTTTTTTCTTAGCCGAATATTAATTAAGAAAAAAACACAGCTTTGAGTAAAAAAATACAAAATCTTTTCTGAAATTAAATATTAAACTCAAGTAATCCAAAAATTACTGAGAAAAAAGTGCAATAAAGTTTAAACGCACTTAAAATTTTTTTAATCGAAATATATTAATACGGGATATGACCCCTTTGTTTTTAATACAAACTTGTATTAAAAACAATGTTTTCATATACTAATAAAAATTGTGTTGGCCAAGGCATAACTCGAATATTACTTTCAAGGAAATAACCAGTGATTGAATGTGCTGTATGGCATGGAGCATTGTTTTCTTGAAAAAACTAATTTGCCAACGGATGATATACATTCCCGTATGCCGACAGAACCACCACCTTTTTGAATACGACTTAATAGGTGTTTCTTCAAATATTTTTCCTTATTTTTGCGACAACCAGGTTTCTTTTTCTTTTTGTTAATAATTAGAAATTCAACTCATCGCTGAAGATAATCATTTTCCATTGTTCCACTGAATAATTTATCGGTAAACGTCAACAAAGGCTTTCTTACACCATGGAAAGAACTTAGTTCTTTCTTGCGTAACAACTTATTGTCGTTCGACTAACTGTTTTGTCTACCAGCGAACTATTGGCTTCTGCATTTATAGCTGATGCTCCTGCATTTGGGTTGCGTTTGCTTAGCGTGTAAAGCATGTTTTCATCGCGTGTTGTCAATTTTTTTTAACGCCCAATACAAGGTTTACCATTCACGCTACCAGTTGATAAGTATTTTTTTATTGTTGTCTAAACGCTGAATTTAGAAATATTTAAGCACCTGCTAATTTCCTTAATGCTAATTTTCATTTTATGCATTCCAATGACTTGTCATTTGTTTTAGATAAACAGCTCTTTTACAAGGGATTTCAGTCACGTGACTTTTCCGTGTCGCAAGTTCATCATATAAATAAACGCGATTTTTTTGGCAACTTTTTCGGGAAATATTTTAAAGCTATCTAATTTCAAGCCAAATTGTCCGTTGTATACCTTTGGCAAATGTTAAATAAAAAAGTTGTTCCCTAAAGGTTATTCTTTAAAGTTCCTAAAAAAAGAAGCCAAAAAATTTTTTAAGTCGTTTTCTTCATAGTTACGTTAATTTACACATTTTGACAAGTAGTTATGCTGATTTACATTGCTTTTTTGGCATTCTAGCACCTCAAAAAGGAATATTAAGGTTATTCAATTATAGTATTTGATATTAGTTTTTATAACCATTTGCTTTTTATATCTGGACTTATCAATTTAAAAAATACACTTTCCATTAGAGTTGTTAACCGGAATATTTCGTACAATTCCGGAAAAATAAAATTCTTTCGAAAGGATATTGAGAATCAGGAATTTTTTTTTTTTCTTACCGATTTTTACGAAACAAAAAAAACCGTCGATGTTCATTTCGCAAATGCAACTTACGAAATGTAGCCTTTCGCAAGTTGAATTACGAAATAAAACTATTTTGCTTAAAGTAGCGCTTAAGGAAGTCGCACTTGCGAAATGAGCTCTTTCGCTAAACGACGTTTCGAAGTTTATAAAAAAATTTTGTTGGTCAAACGGATATAATTGTGAAAAATAAAATTTTTATATACCAAAATGTTTATGATAAATTTTTATTTACAGTATTGCAACATATGAACATTTTAAGGTTTTATTTTTTAAAATAATGATAAAAAAACAAATTTTTTTCGAAACGAAACTCTTTCGCACCGCAACTTGCGAAATAGTTCTTATCGGGAAAAAACCTACGAAACGCGGCATAATAAATATATTTAATTACGTTTTATGAATCAAATACGTATAATTAACTAAGTAATTAAAATGCTAATTTTTTTTATATGATATTGTTAAGTTTCAGTTTTAAATTTCTATAAAAGAATCAAGACTTTCATAAAATATATCATTTTTAGAATGTCATTTAATGAATAAGAATTAAATAATAAAGATAACTTGAACAACGTTAACGTACGAATGCAATTGCGAAATCGGGAAACAATTCCTTTATTGAAATCAAAAAAAGACCTAATTTAAGTGATGAATCCTAAAACTTAATTATATAATAAAATGCCTAAAAATAGTTCTTACTTGTTTTCAAATAGTATAATTTTATGTTTAGTCAGTTTCAATTTTTTTATATTTGAGGTGCTATGTTATATAAGCTTTTGCTTTTATTAACTCGATAACAACAAGTAAATTGAAAAAAAATTTAAACACATCCTTGATTAAAAACATCAATGATTTTTTCTTAAATGTTTTCCTTAATAAATAAATAAAATAGTCAGGATGGTAAGGTGGGAAGGGCATTTGTTGCCCGTTGTACCGTTGGCCCTGGAAAATGCTTTGATTTTCAACATCCCAACGTTATCGGGACTATACAACTGCTGAAAGTTTTAAAGCTCTAGCTGTTTCGGAGAGCAGTAAGAAATTAGTTGCAAGATTTTGTAGCAAAAAAACGGGCACGTACAATACAACCCTTCCCCGGGTCTTCGCCCCTGTAAAAAATTTTAACATAGAAGCTCACCAGGACTATACAAACGCTGAAACATTCAGAGCTGTCGCTAGTCTACGAAGTAGTGATAAATGAATTGCAAGATTCAGTAAGAACTGACAACGGCCAAACAACACTTAAAGTTCAATTAAAATTTGTAATGGAACCAAATATTTTACTAAGTTTTTATATATGAGAATATAAATAGTAAACCTCCATTTCTGCTTAGCTAAAGGCAATAAAAAACCGAGGGAGAAGTTAACCAAAGTCGGCACTTGATAAATATAAATATATATAAACACTGGCATAGAGACATGTTGCGGAGGAAGCATTTCTCTTTCCCTCAAAACTAACTCAAAGTTTAAGTTTTTTCTATTTAAATTTTAGCTGCGTAAAGCCCCCTTAATTTCTGTTTCAGTCCCCCCCCTCCTTTCCTGCATCCTAGCTTTCTTAACCTTTCTAGGTCACTGTGTGTGTGTGTGTGTGTATATATATATATATATATATATATATATATATATATATATATATATATATATATATATATATATATATATATATATATATATATATATATATATATATATATATATATATATATATATACATATATATATATGAACTATTGAAGAATCATTTAGCAACATTATTTTATTTAAATAATAAGTAATAACACTTTTTTGCATAATGAATGCTTTCGAGCCTATTCCGTAAGAGCACATTCCGAAACGCTCCTTCCGTAAGGAACTGTTTCGCAAGTATTTTTTCGAAATGATTTGTTTCGCAAGTTTCTTTTCGTAAATGGTTATTACGGAATTAATATTATTTATTTTTTTCGTATAATGCGTTACGAAAGGTGAATTTGCGCAAGTGCAACTTGAAATACGGAAGATAAAAATACGAAATTTTTGTAAGTTTTTGTTTACGGCGAACAACTCTAGTATATCTCATCAATTTATTGAGTTATCATTTCTTAAAAGTATTATATAAGTTAAAAAAACAAGTGCGTTTCTTGTACTTTCTGTACATGGTGTATATTTAACTTTTGTCACCATTGAAGTTGACATGTTTCCAATGTAACAACAATTGAATTTTGATTTTACATTACTACCGTTATAAATACGTTGTTTTTTTTTATAGAAGAGTTATAAGATGATATTGCTTTGATTGTAAGGAAAATGAGGAAATGGTTGATAACGGGTGATGCGGAAGTTATCGGACAAAATAAAAACGTCAATAACTTATTTATAAATAAAAAAACAAACTACTATTATATTTTTTTTAAATAAAGCATTCATCTTTTAATAAAAATATATTATTTTTTATATGAAAAAACACCACCATCTGCAATTGATCTCAATTTTGCTCTGACGCCTTTCATATGCGACAGTAAAAAGTTTAAATCAATTTCTTGTAGTTTTAGTTTAATGCGATCAATCAAAACCTGCTCTGTTGAAGCTTGCCAATCTTCCTCGTAAACCTTCTGTGCCAAATATCCCCAAAAATTTTCAATTGGTCGTGCTTGAGGCACATTTGGGGGATTGGATTCTTTATCAACGTAATAGACATATTGGTCCATCCAATTTAGAGAATCTTTAGAATAATGAGAACTTGCTAAATCTGGCCAAAATAAATAGTTAAAGTCTCCATGATACTTGTGAATAAATGTAAGAAGTCGTTTTTCTAAACATTCATTAATATAGATTGATGAATTGATCGCTACAGCCTTGGAAGTGCGAAACAATGGCTCGGACATACCACGGTCAGATATGGCTATCCACATTAATAATTTTTTTGGAAATTTCTCTTTTCCTATAAAACGAACACTTTCTGGGCATGTCTTTTTGTTGTTTGTGTAGTATCCAGAATTTCCTGGCATGTTGTCCCCTGCAAAACAAAAGTATTTTTCGTCATCGATGACTAGAAGCGATTTTGTGTTATAGAGTTGGTTAACTAGTTTCCTGCTTCTTTTCTTTGCCTTTATTTGTTGTTCTATAGTGAATTTTGGAGTCTTTTCACGTTTTCTATATTTAATATTCATTTTTTTAACTGACGACCAATTGTCGATTGATTTACACCGAATTTAATAACTATTTTTCTCTGACTGACCCCTTTTCGATTGTTGACAAGTCTCGTTAATTCGGCTTTCTTTTCTTTAGTCCAGGATGTCGGACGACCAGGGTGCTTTCTATCAGAAAACAATTGAACAGTTTCAAGTCTTTTTAGGTTATCATATATTGTACTTCGAGCAAATCCTTCCTTTTCAAAATGATTTACGATTTTTTTTTTTAATATTAGGTTTATTTACAAAAAACATTTTTAGTCGCTTTCGAAAAGATTCTCGTTCAGCTGCATTTAACCTCATTTTACCACAAAAACTGATTACTATGCTCAAATAATAATCAGTTTTTGTGATAAAATCAAAGATAAACCCCAAAAACTAATTATTATGCTCAAACAATGAAATTAGGATTTGTCCGATAACTTCCGCATCACCCGTTATGTCGGTTTTTTAAAGCCTTATAGTAATTCGTTATCAGAAATATCTTTGCTACCTTGATAATATTTTACATTAAAATAAAAATTTTCAGACGCACAATCAGGTGGTCTATAATAAAAGCTTAATTATTTTTTTTATAGATAATTAATGTTGAAGACTCAATAGTAGTTGGCCAGGCTAGCAAAATTGCAGCTTATCATTAATTTATCTCCCATAGTGCATAATTTATCTCCCATAGTGCATTATGAAGGAAAAAAGGTTGATTACCTTATCAGACGACAAAAATAACAGCCAAAAGTAATTTTTTAAAAGCATTTTTATAACTAAAATTTATTTCATAATTTTAGTCCATTTTCAAATTTTTTAATTTGGGACGGAAAACTTATTAAAACTTTAAAGAATTGTTATTTTCTTACTTTTCGACTTTAGCACAAAATTTTTACTTTGAACTTCTAGGTATCTTTTATTCCATAAAATTACATTTGTTCCACCATAAAATATCAACGCAAATACATTCTACAGTATTGACATTAGAGTTACAGAATAATTTTGCATAAAAATGTATAAATAGAAAGTAATAAAAAGTACAGAAAAATTTTAACAGGCGATTCTTAGTTTCCTTTAATTTACAGTTTAAAGTTGTTACATATCTTGCTATATTACAAAATGAACTTATCTGTTTTACGAAAAAAACAAAAACAATACTATTATTAAATAAAATATAAAAGAGCTAATCAAAAACTATATCCTAACCAATTGAGTAAAAAATATTTAGCTATATTAAAAAACTACTAATTAAAGTAACTACAACTCATCTTTAACTTTCGATTTCAAATAGTTCACTATACTTTCGGGTTTTACGATACCTTCATAATTTTCAACAAACTGCCCTTTTGAATAGTACCTGATTGAAGGAAAAACCACAACTCCAATGCTGCTGCAAAATACTAAATTTGAAATAAGAAATTGTATAAATGTAAAACTGCATGAAAAATAATCTTACGACTAAGTGAACTTAGCGTTAACTCTCATTCTTGCGTTTTTTGACACAGAACTTTTAAAACAGTATAAAATATTGTTAACGACAGAAGATTCAAAGTTTTTTTTATTAATTATTAATAATAATCTTTTGTCATATTTAAAGAATAAATTCTTTACAATTTGTTTTTTCAAATATTTATTAAAAAATATATTAATATATTAAGTAAAAAGCATTAGATTAAGTATTTGGTTGCTTATTTCTATTGTTATTGTTACTTTTAATGTTTATATGAAGTACATTTGACACACAATGTTACAACACACTTATCAATAACTTCTTGATTTCTTAAAACTGAAACTTGATCCTAAAAATTTATACACAATTAAAAACTAAAATTGCTTGCAAAAAATGTGATGCAAGATTTTCTTCAAGGCAAAGTAAAAAATAACGCTTATGCTGAAGCTGATGTTGTTATGCTGAAGCAGTTGATGTTATTGTCAAGAGAAAAATATTAAAACAATATTTTTTGTTTAAAGGGTATTGAGACAAACGTGGAGAACCTATCAAATCCTGCTGGTGTTATAGCAAATTGAGAATGATTATTAAATAAAGTAAAATTTTTCCTCTTTTGTTTAGATATGCCAATTCTCTAAAAATCACTTCTCATATGCTCCACACTAAATGAATGCATTAACTGAACCAAACCGTTCTTTTAGTTAAAACCCAAACAAACAAACAAAAAAAGAATCAAACCAAACCAATTAAATTATCTTAAAAATAGAAAAAAAGAAACCAAAATCCAAAAACATCGTCAAGAAATTACCAAGATATGGTTTTTACAATTATTTAATTATAAAAATCATCTTTGAAAATGATTTTTATAATTAAATAATTTGAAAATGATAAAGAATGCACTCCAATATAATTCGTATATTGTGATGATCACATCAAATTGCAAAAAAGATATTCTAACAGTCATCGCAAAAAAATAAAAAAATAAATAAAAACGCAAAATCCAACATAACCCAAAATTAACATGAAAGCATATATAACGTTGACCACTTTAATATAATAAAAGTAATACACAAATCATCATTTTCACCAAAACTACACTCACCATCATTTTCATCAAAACTACACTCACCATCATTTTTATCGCAGTTCATATAAAAATGTATTACACTTACCGTCATTTTCATCGCAGTTAATAGCAGCAAAAGCATATAATGGTTGTGTGGAGATACGTGAAGCTGCTTGCATAACACTTCCTCGCATTTCAAAACAACCATTACACCCTAAAAAAATTTACTTAACTTAAACTTTATAAATTTTGTATGTTTCTTTTATATATATATATATATATATATATATATATATATATATATATATATATATATATATATATATATATATAACTATATATCATGTTATATATATATATCTTATACTTCATATATTTTTGATGTAAATTGCAAAACATTTTGTCTTTCTGTTAAAAATTAAGTACAAAAAAAAATCTTTACATTTGACATAAAACATAACAAGAACATGGGTCTTTTCATTCAGAAAAGATTGGAAACCATTTGCAGATAAATGTGTGACTTGACTAGGCATGTCTGACCAATCAAAGTTGTCAATAGAAGCTTGACGACGATGAAGAGATTCTTTTTGTTTTTTCATAAATCTTATGATGTTTTCTACAGAACGATCATCACTAAACTGTTCTATAAACTCTCCTTTACTATATATAAAAAAAAAAAATTTATATCAACTATGCAAAAAATATTGATAATTTTTTTATAAAAAAAATATAATCATTTTAAAGCTAAATTTTATCAAAAAAATCAATACCTGTAATATCGCACTAAAAAGTAAAAATAAACAATTTAGTAAAAAAACAAAACAATTAAAAGTTGAAACTATAAATTTAAAAAAGTATGATTAATAACTTACATGTAGGATATGCCTTCACACCTTCCTTATTTGCTAACTCTACTGCTTTAGTTGCATCGACTGCTGCTAACACACCAGGAAAATTTTCTTCCTTTAATGTATTAGCTGCCTGCATAAATGCAGGTTTCATTCCATTACAGTGACTACACCAAGGAGCATAAAACATGATAAGTACATCTTTTTCAAGAATAAATTCTTCAAAAGAATTTTGGGTTATGTGGTGTACAGCTGATGGCTCGTCTTTCCATTCTTTAACAGCAGACGGTCCTTTATTTTTTTCTGAAGCTCTAAACAGCACAGTAAAACAATTAAAGTAAATTGAATATAAAATTAGATGATTATTTATTTTGTTCCTTGTTTTAAGAAGTTCTTTACTATAACAATTTTAATTATACTTTTTCATATAATCAACAATTGATTCAAATGAACGATCCCCTTCATACTTTTCTAACTGATGACCATTTCTAAAAAATAAAAACATTTCTATAAAATAAAAACAACTAGAATGCAACAATAATAACAATAATGTAATGATTCAGATAGCAAAAAAATAACCCATTAAAAACATATAAAACAAATAAAACCAATAACAATAATAATAATACAATAACAAACTAATAAAAAAACAACCAACAATAAACAACCAGTATTAATATAAGAATATATAGCCAATAACAACATATATTGCAATAACAGATAACAACAATATATTGCAATAACAGATAACAACAATAACAACAATATTGCAATAACAGATAGCAATAATATTATCACAAACAAAACCAATGAAAATGAAAAAAACCTAAATATATAAAAACACAAGTTTGTGTTCAAAACCCATAAATAATATCAACAACTATCAAAGGTAGAAGAACCCTTGATAAGTAATAGAGTGGAGCAATTTTCATAGCAAAAAAAAAAAAGTTCAAAAATAAATATTTTTGTGACACAAATCGATGTCTATTAATTGTAAGAAGAAAGTAAAAAAATATTTTTCAATTTTGATGAGATCTTGCAGTTCCTCTTAGGATTCTAAATTCTTGACGGGTCCTAATACTTTTGAATTTTTTTTTTCTAAACCATATCAACCTTGGACTAAAAAAAAAGAGAAAAAAATGCTTGTTTTATAAATCCAATCCAATAATCGAACAAGGAACCTCAAGAACTTATCTAAATTGAAAAGAAAAGAAAAGCAAGGCTCTTTTTTCATTAAAAGACATCGACTCGCAGCTCAGGCAAATCAAATTTCAAAAATTTTTAAAATCACTCCACCCTAATAAGAAAGTTATGTTTGTATGTTTGTTATGAACTAAAGGTATGAATTTAGTGAATATGCTATTGAAATTACAATTAGCCAAGTTAACATTTAACATTGAAGCTAAATCCGCAACAAAAGTATTTTTCTTTAAAAAGATACAATTCTAAACTAAGGACTTTATTAAAATTCACAAGGTCATTCTTCAACTTATAACAAGTCGTGTTATTTTATTTTTCAAAAGACTACATAAAGAAAAGAGATAACTTTTATACAGTAATTTTTGAAGAAAAATACTAAATAAAGGTTTGTGGAACAAGAGATAAAAGAAAGGTTTGTGGAAAAGAGATAAAAGCTCTCTAGAGCAGCAACTATGCTAGTATTTGTAAAAATGAAAAAAAACTTTACAATAATGAGACAAAAGCTCAAGCTTGGAAGCAGGTCTAACTATATTCATGATTCTTTAAAAAAAAGAGCACCATTAGAAAAACCATCCTAAATATGACAACTCTATTCCATACAAGGACAAATAAAAGATTTATGGAGATAGAGAATGAAATCAAGAGTAAAAAAGTAGCAATTAAATGAGGCCTTAAAAGATGCATACTTTACAATAATTTGAATCTATGGCTTTTATTAGAGGTTAGCAGTAAAAGATAATCAAAGAAAACTTTAAGTTAAAGATGATGATGATGATGGTGACGATGATGACAATAATGAAGATGAACAAGTAAGTTACATTTACAATTTTAATTCTATTAAATATTTAAAAAATCGTAATAATTTTTTTAATTTATTTTATAAATTTACCATTGTTTTAGATTATATTAAACTTTATATCTTGCATATACAAACAATATTTTATATCTTGTATATACAAAGAATATTTTATATCTTGTATATACAAAGAATATTTTATATCTTGTATATACAAAAAAAAAATAGTGATTCAAAAGTTTTTTAATTAATTAAAGCATCAGCAACAACATAATTAATCAGCAACAACAAGTTGAGTACCAACATCAGTTGTTAAGAATTTTTAATCAACATTAGAAAGTCGATTTGTCTATTATAATATCTTTGGTATTTGATTTTTTGTTAATAATATTTTCAAATCTTCATGTTTTAATGAAAGTGTTTTTATCATGCAATCAAAATATAATCAAACTTTTTTAGTTTATTCTTGCTTAACAAAAAAACAAAACAAAAACAAAACAAAAAAAATTAAGATATTAATAGTATTGTGATTCTACCCACAACAACAATAAAAATGAATTAATAAATTTATAAATAAAATTAATAAATAAAAAAAAGGATACCAAAGAAATATTATCAACAAATAATTTCCATAAACCTGTACACATATACCAGTTATAAGAATTGACTTACTTGAAATACATCACTTCATATGCCAATATAAAAAATCAAAAAATAGCAAGTAGAATAAATTTTTAAAAATTATAACACATGATTACATACGCATATATAACAATCATCATGAACAAAGTTTAAGAAAACAGTTTCCAAATAAAACACCTTTCTTATTGTTAATAACAAGCACAAAACATTTTGTTTTTAAAATATTTTTTGAATCTATAAGAAAATATGTGTTAAAAGAAGACTTTTAACTCATTCTTATAGAATGAGTAAAAAGTCTTACATTTGAAATATTTTTAAAAGTTGAGCTAAAATAAGAACTCATAGACATTTTAAATGTTTTAATTTTCAATTTGAACTTTTATTTTTATATTGTTTTCTTTCTGTAATTTTTGTAATTTCTGTAATCATCTATTCAATAATAATAAGTGATTTTATTCAAAGGAAATAAATTATTCATTTTTATTATTTTTCGAATGTTGTTTAGAGTATTCAAGCTAGCCAATCACATGCTTTTTTAGAAATAGCTTTAATACAAGTCAAAAACATACAATTTGAATCATTCAACAAATATTTAATTTTTTTGTCACACAAGTAAACAGGGTGGACTCAAACATTTAGGATATAGAGACAATTACATAAATTAAATAGTCATCCAAATTAATAGAATGTAACCACTCTAATTAAGTATAATAAAGCATTATCAACTTAATAAATAAACAAGTTTTATTATATTTTTCTAATGTATTAGCTGAACTTATATTTAGGGATGAATTTAGCTGTACATTAGGGTGGTTCATAGTTTTCAATTAAAAAAAAGTGATTCATTGCAATATTGTTAATGATCAAATGATGTAACTCAAATATTGTTTATTAACATAAACAAAATTAGGGATAACTTTGGATAACTTGTGTTCAATTGAATCCTTTGGACAGCTTATGATTAAGTTTGATGATAAAACTTTATTACAAAATTTGTATTGACATAACTAAAAGACAAGAATTATAGTGAAAATCATTTTTTAAATGTCATTTATATTTAATATCCAATTATATTTAAATACTGAAGACATTTATATCTAAATGTCATCAACTCATTTGCATCAAATGTCATTGTAGAACTCAATTCTAAAGTTATAATGTCTGAAATGATTAAAAATATATTTATAAAATGATAACATTGAAATATTTCTAGACCATTAAAACATTTTTATTTTATTTTTGTATTCGCATGTAAAATAACAATTTAGAAAAAAGATTAAAAATTTACTTAGATTCAAAACAACAAATATAACTTTCAACTTTTGTCAATGTGATTTGAAATTAAAATGGGAGTGGACTGAAGGAACCATGTACTAAAACTATAGAAGTTTCTTTGTTAACATATCTAGAAAGTAACATTGTAACACTATATATTCATTTTGATAAAATCCTCTTAATGAGAATATTCTTCAAGTATGAAGTTTAAAAATCCAAAACATTGTAGTTATTACAATATATGTAATATATACAAATAGATTAAAGATTTTTATATTGAGGGGAAAAATACGGTAAGAACTAGTAAACATCTTTTTTTTTAACATTTTAATGTCTTTATGTTTATTGCAATAATCATTACAAATCTAATACTCAACATTTCTGGTTTATGAACAGTCTATTGAAAGATGTAATTACGTACTTAAAAAAGAAAGATGTAATTAAGTACTTAAAAAAGAAAGATGTAATTAAGTACTTAAAAAAGAAAGATGTAATTAAGTTCTTAAAAAAGAAAGATGTAATTAAGTACTTAAAAAAGAAAGATGTAATTAAGTACTTAAAAAAGAAAGATGTAATTAAGTACTTAAAAAAGAAAGATGTAATTAAGTACTTAAAAAAGCTTTTCAATTATTATTTATATTTATATATTATTTTTATTAAACCTATTTTTAATGATCTAAGAACTTTAATTTCTATTTTTATGTCTAAACATTTTTGGATGTAATTAATTTTCACAGGCTAAAAAAAAATATATAGAAAAAGAATAAAAATATATGTAAAAATATGTAAAAAGTAAAGATAAAGTATATAACTGCAAACTTGATGAATTTTGGTTAAAAATGTCCTTTTTTAAAATTGTAAAATGACCCGGCTGTACAAATTACAAGTATTGTATATAGATAGATACAAACACATTCAATAAATGGTTTAACTTCTCAGGAATGTCTTTTTATGATTTATGCAAGTTTTTTACATTAAAAATTTCTACTTTCTTTTTAAGTTCAACCTTATCTATAGTTATAAATTTATATCACAACAGATTTTCAGCACAAAAAAAAGCAGCAGTCAGTATCTTATTTACTCGAAATAGTGGTTAAAGATAAAATAGTAGTGTAGTTAAAGATGAGTTTATGCAATTAATGTTTTTATGCAAACTTAAAAAATAAAAACTGCAAAATATAAATTACTTACAAGTTGGGTATCCCTGTAAAGCTAAAGCTTTTGGAACAACTTTATTAACAGTGCAATCAAAAGCTGCTAGTTTACCAGGAACCTAGTAAACAGAAGTAAAATAAACCACAGAAAAGTAAAATATTTTTGTTTTTTAACAATTAATTACCTCTTCTTTAAGATTAACATATTCTGCAGCTTTCTCATAGGCTGGCTTCATACTCTTGCAATGGCCACACCCTGTACATTAGTTTATATTGTCCTAATTACTTGATTACTTATATCTATTATATATCTATTTATTTTAGGAAAAAAAGCCATTAAAAGGGGGAAGATAGTAAAAAAAAAAATAAAAAAAAAATAAAAAGATATTTATCAAAAATTTGCTTACAAGGAGCATAGAACATAACCAAAACAGATGTATACTCTGCAACAAAGGAATCAAATGTGTCATCATTAAGATGAAC
The DNA here is from genome assembly GCF_038396675.1 of Hydra vulgaris. Classification (NCBI taxonomy): domain Eukaryota; kingdom Metazoa; phylum Cnidaria; class Hydrozoa; order Anthoathecata; family Hydridae; genus Hydra; species Hydra vulgaris. The sequence goes on along the minus strand of NC_088930.1, from coordinate 21,245,382 downwards.
AACAGCTGTGTTTTCATTAGACCAACTTTGTACTGGTGGTGTAGAATAACGAGAACTAAAAATTAGGTAATACAACTTTACTAGTAGTAGAAAAATAGTTCTTTGAAAAATATTTTGAACGAAGGCTTCTATTTAAAAACTATTTTATATGGAATTTTATTATTATTTTATATATATTATTTTTATATCATTATATATTATAAAATTATTTTATACTTAAGTGATGCATTATAAATCATAAGCAAAAAAATTAACTTAATTTTACAAAATTATTAATTTTATCTTTAAAGTTATAACATAAAAATTTTTTCATGAAAAACAAATTCACTTCCATCAAGTTTACAAGCTAATAAAGTTGGTAGTCAACTTAGCAGTCTTAAAAAACTATAAATTGTTAGAAAAACATAATGCTGGGAGAGAATTTCATAGCACTAATGTTTGAGGTAAAACAATAGATAAACAAATGTGTTTTAAGGATGAAGAAAAGGTTACAGTAAAAAGATGCACTTAAGCTGAATGATGAGTTATGCAGTTTGAGCAGCACTCATGGTAGTATTTGTAAAAAAGAGAAAGAGATGCAACCTTATGACAATGGAAAAGAGGCTCAATCTTTAAGCAGGTTCAATTTCTTCATAAATGATTTGTCTGACAATTTTACTTTTTTATAATACATTTTTAAAATTTAAAAACACAGATTTAAAACACATTTTCTCTGCTATAACTTAGGACTAATTTAGATAATAATTTGGAATGCAGTGGTCAGTAAATTTAACTTGAATAAACTTACTTTCCATTAACAATTAAAGTAAAAATCTTATTATTCATTCTAAAATGAAATTTAATGAGTTCACCTTTGTTCTCTAAATCAAATTTTTTTAAACTTTTTCCTTTCAAACCTTTTTCTTCACATTATATATAGAGAAAGTCCATATGCAGTTTTAAATTTGTAAATATGCAATTTTAAATTTGTTTAAAAAATTGAAGTTTAATAGAAGTAGAAGAAATTGGATATATTCAAACCTGTTTTAAAACTATATTGCAAATTAAGCAATTTGTAAGATAAAAATACATCAGTAATACTGGTATTCAAAAACTCTTAATACAAAAACAATATAGTATTAGGAAATGATATCAAATGCATGCACTTTCATTATTCATTTTAAAAAACTCACTTTTTAACAAACTCAACTATTTGTGAAGAAGTTCTTCCTCCCTCATAGTCTGCATATTTTTCACCATCCCTATAAAACAAGAGCTCAAATAAAATAAAATAAAAAAACAGCTTAGGAAAAAATTTTAAAAATCAAAAAGTATAAAAATGAAACTTACTTAAAGAGTTTAACTAAAGAAGATCAAGCAAACAAAGCATAACCAATGGATATAAAAAATCAAAAAAATATTAATATAGTTAATATTAATATAGTAACTACAAACTAAATTAATTTTTATTTAAAAACTAAAAAATTTATCAAAAAATAAAAATCTTTTAAAACTTACGTGTAGGGTAACCATGAACATCATACTTAATACATGTTGCTCTGTTAACAACACAGTCTATAGCAGCAATTCTCTCTTGAAGCTGGAATAATTAAAATGACGATTATAATTAATAACAATTATAGAAGAGTACAAAAATAAGAAAAATAAAAGCAAGTAAAGTCAGATATATGTAGTAAAAAAAAAACAATAGAAATATGTACAATTTTTTGTGAATGAAATATATTTGCAACATTTTGGTAATCACTTTTCATCTTATTACAATGGCCGCACCCTAGAAATAAAAACATTATTAATTTCATTGTTATTACTAATAATTGTATTTTTAAATTATACATTAATAACATATGAATAAAATTTATATTATTATATTTAATTATCACTATTTTCTAACACTTTTATTTCAAAACTATTTTAAAATATTAAAAATTTTTCTGCCTACATGGTGCATAGAACATTATCAAAACTGTTTTTGTTTCCTTAATAAAGTCAGGAAATGTAACATCATCAAGATGGATGACATCATTGGAATCCCAAAATTCATTCTTTGTTGTTGGCACCTTCTTTTCAGTTTTAATACTAAAATTAAATTTAAAAAATTATTTTTTAGAAATTAATTGGTTTCCATGACACTTAATTTAATATGGTTACTTAAGCAAATAACCTCTTAAAATAATCTAATTTAGTTTACCTACAATTAATTTATATTCAAACCAATGTTAATATTAGTGAGAGTTTACAAAACACATTTTTGAATGATAAATATCAATAAAAATTACCTGCTCAAAAAAGTGATTATGTCCTCTTTAGACCGCCCACCATTATAATGTGATACCTTTCCATTATAGAAATGTTTGATAGTTGGATAACCTGTAACATTCTGTTCATTACACAAATGTTGGTTCTTAGTGCAGTCTACAGCACACAACTTATGATTTTTATACAACAACTCTTCAGCAGCTTCTGTATAAGCCGGTTTTAGTGCTTTGCAGTGGCCACACCCTAAAAAGATTATAGGAATAATGAACAGAAAAAAATAAATTTACACAAATATAAAATATCTATAGAATTTTTTTTTTTTTTTTTTCATGTGAGTGTGTATTGTCTATAATTGTTAAATGTGTTGATTTTAATTAGTTTATTCTTGTTAAAACTATTGTAACCATCAACAAAAAATAAAGTTTTAAAAAAAAAAAAAAAAAGAACTTACATGGAGCATAAAACATAACTAAAGCTGACGGATTTTTGCTGATAAAGTTATCAAATGTGTTAAAATTTAAATGCACAACATTAGTGTTAGTTTCACTCCATTCTGGCTCTACAGGTCGACTTTTTTCAATTATTGGTTCCTCTGGATTTTTCATAAATGCAATAAAATTTTCTTTAGTGTTTCCTCCTTTATAAACAAAGTCTTTCTTTCCATACAAAAAATACCTAAAGTATAGAATAAAGATGCTCTACCAACTTTTAAATTTATACTTTACTAATTATATAGCTAAAATAATGTCTGCTAAACTTTAGATTAAAGTTGATACCAAAGCAAAACAGTTAGCAACTACTGTGTGTCCATACAGATTTAATTAAACAGTTCAATAACAACATAATTAAAATTTTTTGATTTTGATTCAAAAGTTTTAGGCATTTTTAACTTTTATTGTAATATTTATGCTTGTGTTAACATACTATTTTGGTATGTTATTTTTCAGTCAACAGTTACTGGCAATAACATAGATTTGTTTTCATTTAACAGTTACTAGTAATAACCTTATGTTAAAACAAGCACTCGCTTATTTTAACATAAGGTAAGAGTAAACATTGGTTTTGTGGTTTGAATTTACTTATCTAACAAATAAAGCAGAAATTGGAAGCTAATTATATGTGTTGATGAATTATTTTTTTCCCTAAAAATACAGAATTGAAAAAATTAGTATATATATATATATATATATATACATATATATATATATATATATATATATATATATATATATATATATATATATATATATATATATATATATATATATATATATATAAACATGTTACATATTGACTCCAAAAGAGGAAAGAAAATTGTGCCACAGCATCCATGCTTAAATTTTACATACTGAATACATTTTTAGAAATAGTTGACTCCAGAGATAAAAAAGGAAATAGACAAAGATGTCAAGTTAAAGTAAAGTCTTCTTGAGATATCAAGTAAAAGCAGGAACTCAAGTAGTCTGTAGACTGGGAAGCTTGTACTCTGATATTTTCTTAATCAAAATTTTTGTCAATGCATAAGTAAATGTGCCTTTTCCCAGTTATAATGTTAAAGTATGCATGTCCTTTCCTGGTTATAATGATAAAGTGGCCATGGTGAAGGAAACTTACCAAGAAGAATGAAAACTCAGATAAAAAAACTCATTTTATAATGGGTAAAAATAGGAGGAACTCATGAACCCTAAATCTTCCTAGTGGCAGCATTATTGTCAGGAAGGGCATTTAGAAGCAAAAACAGATTTGTTTTTACTTTTGAATGTCTGAAGATGGCATGAGAAAGACTTATGCAAATCATACAAAAGTAAAATTATAGTCATTAAAAATTAACCATAGACTTAAAAGGAATTTAAAAGAATAAATGGGTAGTGTTTTTTATGTATTTTAATTAAACAAGTTTTAATGAAAGTTATTATAAACTTCAATACCTAAATGTAGGGTAACCAGATACTTCATAGCTTTTACAAAGTGCATCGTGAACTGTGCAGTCAACACCTGCAAAAGTAATCTTACGATCATCTTTAAAATATTCAGCAGCAGCCTCAATTTCAGGTTTAGCTTTCTTGCAATGGCCACACCATGGTGCATAAAACATCACTTTAAACAAGAAAATTATACATTTATACTAATGTTGTTATTAGTGTTATTATTATTTTTATTGTTATAATAGTCATTATTTTATATGTTTTGTTTTTATTTTTATATAACTAAATTTATAATCAAAAAAATTATTAGCTTTTTTTTATAACAATAAAAATGAGAGGAAAAAAAAGGCAATACTTTAGAAAAAGTTTATATTTGGGAAAAAAGTCAAGTATTTGAGAAAAAAATTAACATTTGAGGAAAAAGTCAAATATTTTAGAAAAAGAAAAATCAAAATAAGATTGAAATTTAAAAAAGCCTTTCATTGGAGACTTATTACTTTAAAACAAAAAAATTTTTTGTCTCCTCCTCCTCCTCATTATTATCATAATGAAAAGCTTTATAACAGGTTCTACTTTAATACTACATCTCTACTTTATTCTTGTACGAGATCCTTTTTTTTTATTTTTATTTTAATTTATCTCCCCAAGGCATTTTATTACATCTCTATACTTTATTCTTGTACGAGATCCTTTTTCTTTTTTTTTTTAAATTTTAATTCACCTTCGGGTAATTCCACATCAAATCACCCAAAATTTAGGAAATTTTGAACCATGGGTCCTCAAATTTTTTAAAAACTTCTTTGGCTGTTGCATCTTAAAAAGGAAAGTTAACACATAAAATTTCAGCTAAAAATGTTGAGCGGTTAACAAGATACTGCAATTTTAAAATTGACCTGGTTTCCCAAAATGAACCGGTTTTTATAACATTCTGAAAAAACATTTTTCTTAAAAAAATAAGAAATAAAAATGGCAAAATTATGAAAATAAATACATATAATGTTTTTTTGATGCTGAATTCAATAAATGTACTTAAAATGCTGAAATATAAAAGGAACATGCTTAAAGTTAATAAAACAACTAGTTTCTATAAACCAACTTTCGGGCCCAATATCTCAAAACACCCCCGTCAAATTTTTTTTTTTTTTGCTGGTAATATTTTCAGCTGCTTATAATCTTACTAGGCACAAAAAATCTAACTGGAAAAACAACTGAAACATATGGAACTTTAATTTCAAAGATATATCAAATTTTCAATAAATTATTTAAAAAAACTTGCAAATAGTATTCTGTAAAATATGAAATTTAGTTTATAGACTCCTTAAAAAAAAAAAAAAGTTTGTTATATTTAAGGAAGTCTTAATTATATGATAACTTAGTTATTTGATCTTAACAACTGAAAAAAACATCCTGTTTTGTTTTTATATAAAAACTGATTAAAAAAATTTTGACAATTATATTTTGTAAAAATTTGCAATAACTAGTTTATAAAATGTTCAGTTATAGAACAGCATTTATTGGTAAAATTTTATTTACATTTTAACAAATTAACAATTTTATACATATATAGATTTTATATATATATCAATATATTGGCTTAATGACATCAGATGCATGCAAAGGCCAACAAGATGTTATTGAAACTGAAAATTTTGATGAAATTATGAGCTTGATAAAAGAAAAAATTCTATGTTCTGACAAAAGGACCATTGTTCAACTTCTAACACTGGCACCCCAAGTTGGTCAATATTAGAAGTATAAAATAACTTTGCAGTAAGGTCAAATTATTATATTTCAACCAATTTTGACAAAACTTTGTGGGGCACCATCTCTGATTTTCCTGATTTTTACATATCATTATCTACATTATATAGATAGGTTAAATTTGAAATTTCAGACTTCCAAGTGCAACGGTTTAGAAAATATAGCTTTATAAACACTCCGCAGTGACCCCCTTGATTTAAGAATTGTAAAAACAGGCTACTTTAAAGCCTCATAACTTTTTTCTAACTTTCAACAAGTGTCTCATTTTTTCTAGAAGTGTTTTCTGGGTAGTTCTGTATTAAAAATACTGGTTTTTGTTAACTTGTATCATATTAGGAAAAAATTATAGCCTCCTCAACTTCGAAAAAAAATTAAAAAATGCTTAAAAAGGCCAAAATGAAATTAACTGTAGTACTTTTCTATTCTTCAACAAGTCCTTACAGTTTCGTTTTTTGATTAGCTACTCTTATCTGCAAATAGGCAAAAAATAAGCCGCTTGTTGCAGTTTAGAACTGAAATATATCTAAAAATGTATTGTCTGTTTGCCAAAAAAGTCCCATTTTCAGCCATTTTGAAATGCTCGTAATTTTTTCTAACACTTTGTATTGATATAAGATTAACAGCAATTTAGACCATAAGATTCAACTATCTGAAAATGCAAACATTTTTTACTTGTTGCATTCACAACAAAAATGGCAGCATTTTAAAATAGCCCTACTTTTTAATTATCAAGGGTTGGATGCATTATTGGTGCCCCAGTGCCCCCCCCCCAACCTGTCTATTAGCATATTCAATGGGTGCAACTGATTATAAATTCTTTTTTAAAAAAATAAAAGATATGATTGATTCCCCCCATGCTGATCTATTTTTTAACCTGGGTAGGGGCACAAATAAAGGGGCAATAACTAGTAAATAGTGATACTTTAAACATATTTTAAGTTAATTTCAAAATTCAATTTACAGCAAAATTTTGTTTCTGTAAATTAAAATGCTAATAACTGAATAAGTGCAATCTCCAAAAGTGGAAATGAATGAATGAATGCATGAATGGCAATGTGAAGTAGAACAATACAAATAAAACTTATATATATATATTATATTTTTAAATAAATAATCTGACTACTGATCTATATTTCTAATTTACAGCTCATTCACATTTTCTTAAAAATAATAATTCAAATTATGCAATCGTTATCATAACGATTGCATAATTTGAATTATTATTTTTAAGAAAATGTGAATGAGCTGTAAATTAGAAATATAGATCAGTAGTCAGATTATTTATTTAAAAATATAATATATATATATATATAAATAAATATATATATATACGTGTGTGTATATATATATATATATATATATATATATATATATATATATATATATATATATATATATATATATATATATATACGTGTGTGTGTATATATATATATATATATATATATATATATATATATATATATATATATATATATATATATATACGTATGTGTATATATATATATAAATATATATATATATATATATATTGTATATATGAGTTATATATATATATTATTTGTATATATATATATATATATATATATATATATATATATATATATTATGTTTTTTATTGTATATGTATATATATAACAATATATATATATAAACATAACATATATGTATATAAACATAACATATATATATATAAACATAACATATATATATATATATATATATATATATATATATATATATATATATATATATATATATAAAAATCTGTTTCATATTTTAAACTTTGTTTTTGCAATTTTTTTTTCTTTATTTGTTTGTATCTTAGTTTTATTTATAAATTTATTTAGTAGGTTCAACAATAATTTAATTCGATTCAATTTTTTATAGTGAAGAAAATAATGAATTCTTGTTCTATTGGGATTGAACTAAAGTTAGATTGTCATAAAAATACATACTGTGGTCAGTCTGAAATTTTGGAAATATTAAATGAGGAAAAATACTTGCTGACCTTAAGAACTGGAATAAAAAATAATAATCTGCATAGAATTTGTACTCATCATAGTCTACAATTTATTAAATACTATCCAACATTTTATAAGTCATGCTGTGATCCTCTCTCAATTCATTTGAAAATTGTTAAAAGAAATCTGACAACTGTCACTTTGGAGCATAATCAACTGAACTTTCCTTTAATTCCTGGGAAAAAAATATGTTTTAGTTGCGTTAGAAAAATCAAGAATGTTGAAGCAGTTGAGGAGAGAAAAGATCCAGATTATGTGTTACCTGATAACTCTGTTATACAAATTGATAACCTAAATCCTTGTCTTATAAAATTTGGTTTGTCACCAATTAAAAGATCATTAAACATGAGAATGTTACAAAATGATAATAAAATAAAATAAAAAGTTAAGTTGTTAAATGAGTCTTTGAATTTATTTGAACAAGAAGTGTCACAAAATGCTACACTTAAAATCTCCACTTTAGATTATCTAGTAGAACAGCTAAAAAAAAAGTTTCATAATAAGAATAGTATTTCAAAGAAAATAAAATTACTCACCTTAGTTCCTGTCCATTGGACCATTCAGGAAACAGTTAATGAATTTAAAACAACACAATATATGGTAAAGCAAGCAAGAGCTTTGTGGGACAATAAAGGAATCCTTGGTGAAAGATCAACTGACATAAGAAATTCAAAAAAATTGACTTCCGAAGTTATAAATCAAATTGTCAACTTTTATGAAGATGATAGTAATAGCAGATTATTGCCAGGAACCACGGATTATATTAGCATAAAAACAGTTGAAGGAAGAAAGCACATTCAAAAGAGACTCATATTATGTAATCTTTCAGAGCTATACCAAAAATGGATAGAAGAATCAAAGTCTTATGATATAGTTAAGGTGGGATTAACATCATTTGCTCTTTTAAGGCCAAAACACTGTGTACTTGCTGGAAAATCTATATAATGTAGATAATGATATGTAAAAATCAGGTAAATCAGAGATGGTGCCCCACAGGCCATTGGTTGAAATATAATGATTTGACCCAGTAACAGAATACCAAAAAATATTTGCAGTTACAGAATACAGCAAAAATGGCTAGACAAATTTTTAATAAAAAAGGATCATTAGCAATCTCTCTGTTGTATAAAGGTAAAATCTTACATGAAAAAATAAAGGATTCTGTTAAATTTTTGTCAGAATTCAAAAGAATGTCCATAAATAAAAAAAACTGCTTTTGTGTAATTTAAAGGAACTATATGCATTATACAAAGAAAACAACCTTGAAATACAAATAAGTTAAGTTCAAAATTTGCTTCACATAGATCAAAGTGGTGCATTTTGCCAGGTGTAAGTAGTACACATTCTGTTTGTGTTTGTTCTTATCACTAAAATGCTATATTGTTAGTAGATGCCTTAAATATTGGACTAAAGTATAAAGATTTACTTTCAAAAACCGTTTGCTCAGTAGGAAACAAAGAATGCATGCTTTCACAGTGTGATAATTGTCCTGGTTACGGGTGATGCGGAAGTTATCGGACAAATCCTAATTTTATTATTTGAGCATAATAATTAGTTTTTGTGGTTTTATGCGTTGGCATAAACGTTCTATAAAATATAAACTTTATTATTTGAAACACAATTATTTAAAATTTAAAAAAATTAATTAAAATTTTAGTTATAAAAATGCTTTTAAAAAATTACTTTTGGCTGTTACTTTTGTCGTCTGATAAGGTAATCAACCTTTTTTCCTTCATAATGCACTATGGGAGATAAATTATGCACTATGGGAGATAAATTAATGATAAGCTGCAATTTTGCTAGCCTGGCCAACTACTATTGAGTCTTCAACATTAATTATCTATAAAAAAAATAATTAAGCTTTTATTATAGACCACCTGATTGTGCGTCTGAAAATTTTTATTTTAATGTAAAATATTATCAAGGTAGCAAAGATATTTCTGATAACGAATTACTATAAGGCTTTAAAAAACCGACATAACGGGTGATGCGGAAGTTATCGGACAAATCCTAATTTCATTGTTTGAGCATAATAATTAGTTTTTGGGGTTTATCTTTGATTTTATCACAAAAACTGATTATTATTTGAGCATAGTAATCAGTTTTTGTGGTAAAATGAGGTTAAATGCAGCTGAACGAGAATCTTTTCGAAAGCGACTAAAAATGTTTTTTGTAAATAAACCTAATATTAAAAAAAAAAATCGTAAATCATTTTGAAAAGGAAGGATTTGCTCGAAGTACAATATATGATAACCTAAAAAGACTTGAAACTGTTCAATTGTTTTCTGATAGAAAGCACCCTGGTCGTCCGACATCCTGGACTAAAGAAAAGAAAGCCGAATTAACGAGACTTGTCAACAATCGAAAAGGGGTCAGTCAGAGAAAAATAGGTATTAAATTCGGTGTAAATCAATCGACAATTGGTCGTCAGTTAAAAAAATGAATATTAAATATAGAAAACGTGAAAAGACTCCAAAATTCACTATAGAACAACAAATAAAGGCAAAGAAAAGAAGCAGGAAACTAGTTAACCAACTCTATAACACAAAATCGCTTCTAGTCATCGATGACGAAAAATACTTTTGTTTTGCAGGGGACAACATGCCAGGAAATTCTGGATACTACACAAACAACAAAAAGACATGCCCAGAAAGTGTTCGTTTTATAGGAAAAGAGAAATTTCCAAAAAAATTATTAATGTGGATAGCCATATCTGACCGTGGTATGTCCGAGCCATTGTTTCGCACTTCCAAGGCTGTAGCGATCAATTCATCAATCTATATTAATGAATGTTTAGAAAAACGACTTCTTACATTTATTCACAAGTATCATGGAGACTTTAACTATTTATTTTGGCCAGATTTAGCAAGTTCTCATTATTCTAAAGATTCTCTAAATTGGATGGACCAATATGTCTATTACGTTGATAAAGAATCCAATCCCCCAAATGTGCCTCAAGCACGACCAATTGAAAATTTTTGGGGACATTTGGCACAGAAGGTTTACGAGGGAGATTGGCAAGCTTCAACAGAGCAAGTTTTGATTGATCGCATTAAACTAAAACTACAAGAAATTGATTTAAACTTTTTACTGTCGCATATGAAAGGCGTCAGAGCAAATTTGAGATCAATTGCAGATGGTGGTGTTTTTTCATATAAAAAATAATATTTCATATAAAATAATATTTTTATTAAAAGATAAATGCTTTATTTTAAAAAAATATAATAGTAGTTTGTTTTTTTATTTATAAATAAGTTATTGACGTTTTTATTTTGTCCGATAACTTCCGCATCACCCGTTAAAGAACCCCTCACCAAATATTTGTATAAGATTTTTGGAGAATATAAAGATGATTTTGAGATGACTGTACAAGCAATGGCAAACTACTGATCCTGCAACACTATTGAGTTTAACAGCAGATTTTCCAACATTTGTTGAACTATTAGTATCTTGCTTTGAAAAGCTACAAGCTCATTCTTTTATTGCTCACTCTCAATCACAGTACCTTAACCAACTAAAACAAAATATGGATCAATCAAACATTATCATTATTGGCGACTTTGCTGAAAATTATGCTTTTGTAGTCCAAGATGAAATACAAAGCTATCATTGGAACACCCAACAATGTTCTTTACATCCATTAGTGATATACTATAAAAACGATAAAGGTGTACTGAAACATATTTCCTGCTGTTTTATATCAGACAACATACATATGATGTAACTTATGTGTACAAAATATTCCAACTAATCATACCAATATTAAAAATAAATTTTCCCAATCTGTCCAAATTACATTTATTCACTGATGGTTGTGCAGAACAGTACAAAAATTGTAAAAACTTTTACAATCTATGCCAACTAGAGAGCGAATTTGCCCTTAAAGTTGAATGGAACTTTTTTGCCACGTCCCACAGAAAGTCACCATGCGAAATAGGAGAAGTACAAGTAATATGGGAACAATATTGTGAACTATTACAAACACAGTCAAAATAACTTACATCTTCAATACCTTAAAAAATCTTGTATATTTAAGTCACTTTTTAAATTACTACTAACTTATTTTTATTTTATTTACAAATATTGTTTGGGAATTTCTTAAAAAAGTAACACATCTTTGAAATTAAAGTTCCATATGTTACAGTAGTTTTTCCAGTTAGATTTTTTGTGCCTAGTAAGATTATAAGCAGCTGAAAATATTACCAGCAAAAAAAAAAAAAATTTGACGGGGGTGTTTTGAGATATTGGGCCCCAAAGTTGGTTTATAGAAACTAGTTGTTTTATTAACTTTAAAGCATGTTCCTTTTATATTTCAGCATTTTAAGTACATTTATTGAATTCAGCATCAAAAAAACATTATATATGTTTATTTTCATAATTTTGCCATTTTTATTTCTTATTTTTTTAAGAAAAATATTTTTTCAGAATGTTATGAAAACCGGGTCATTTTGGGAAACCAGGTCAATTTTAAAATTGCAGTATCTTGTCAACCGCTCAACATTTTTAGCTTAAATTTTGCATGCAATATTTTTTTATAGTTAGGAATAATGTGTCAAAATATAACACAAAAAGAAGACACATGCTTCAATGGACTGGGTGATTTGATGTGGAATTACCCCTCCCCAAAACCATTTTATTACATCTCTCTACTTTTTTCTTGTATGAGATCCTTTTATTGTATTTTTCTACTTTATTCTTGTACAAGATCTTTTTATTACATCTCTCTACTTTGTTCTTATACAAGATCTTTTTATTACATCTCTCTACTTTATTCTTGTACAAGATCTTTTTATTACTTCTCTCTACTTTGTTCTTATACAAGATCTTTTTATTACATCTCTCTACTTTGTTCTTATACAAGATCTTTTTATTACATCTCTCTACTTTGTTCTTATACAAGATCCTTTTATTGCAAATAAATATTTTTATTTTTAATAATAATTCAATAAAACGAAAAGGAGAAGAGAAGAATAAAACTAGATTGTTACCTAGAGATCTTTAATCTCTTCTGCTTACCCTTTCTCATTCAATTCAGAGGTTTAAATATATATATATATATATATATATATATATATATATATATATATATATATATATATATATATATATATTTAATATTTGTTGCTTAGACCAAAAATAATTTAAAAAAAGTTTATATTTATTAAGGCTAATAAAAAAAAGGGGCTGACTCACTCCCAAAAAGGCAACAAGCAACCATTTAAGTTGTGAGTTAAAAGAAAGCAAAGAAAAAAGTTAATGAGCAAGAACTGAAAAAAAGAATAATTTTCAGGGTTTAATTCGTTAATAAAATTTTTATTTCATTAACTTTAATTAACAAAAAGAAAATTGTATGGCTTAGGGAAAAATAAAGATAGGAGAGAACAAAGCATTAATGTGCATGGAAAAACTAGATGAATATAAATTTTTCAAGCAAAAAAGAACAGTTATAGTGAAAGAATGCAACTTTAATGCATGTCAAGTCATGCAAGAGTGAGTTTAGGTTAACGAAACCAAATGGAAGTGACGATAGGTTCATGTCATGGAAGTGATAAAAGGTCGTATCAATCAATCAATCTGTGTCATTAATAGAGGTGATGATAGGATGATATACAGAGATGAATAGGAGATTTGTATACATAATTAACATGAGAGGCCAGTACTGAAAGATAATCCAAGAAGAAATAAGAGAACTCAGTAAAACTGTGGCCATTAATATAGGAATATTAACTACACTGTAATCAGTAAATAATTGAGTTTCGTTTGGGATAAAATTTACCAGCTATTCCTAAGCTGTCACATTAGAGAGATCACATTTAAGATCTGCCTGTTTTTAAGAAGAAAAAAAAAAGCTGTCACATTAGAGAGATCACATTTAAGATCTGCCTGTTCTTAGAAAAAAAAAAAAAAAATTAAAAAACTTTTCTAGATACACCTTATGAAAAAAGCTTATGGAGACAACCAGCATGCCAGACTTTATTGAAAATTTTTAATATGTCAAGAATAAAAGCCCTTGTCTCTCCACTTCTCTAATGTCTGATAAAATCTGTTACAACAGTTAACAAATCAGCTATAGAATAAGATGATTTAAATCTGTATTGATTGTCAGAGAGAAAGTTGTTAGACTCAATATGAGATAATAGAGGTTTGTTAATTAAAAACTTAAAGAGCTTGCTGGTTGCAGAAAGGAGACTGGGTAATTATTAGGAAAACTAATCATGTAATCGCTTCAGAGTTCAGAACCATGAATGCCATATGTGATTGCAAAATAAGATTCAATTAAGCACTTCTTAAACACTTTAAAGAGTATTAAAGAACACGGGAGAACACATTCATAAAACTGTGACAGAAATATTATCCAGACCAAATGCTGTATAAGAGTTTAGCTGAGAAGTTTTTGGTAAAAAGCTGATTTGAATATTTTACAATGGATATAGCTCTTTCTCTGGGATGTCAAAAGATGTGTGGTCATTAATTGATTCAAAATGAATTAGAAGAAAAGCTCTTTGCAAGTAGTTCTGATTACACTTAGGATAGGTAATAAGATCATACCTGAAATGAAAAGAGATGAAAAATGAAATCTTATATTTGAATTTGTTAATGAAATTGTTTAAGATTTTTCGAAAGGTTCTAGAACGTCTGAGATAAAATATCAGAAACTTTTCGCATCAATTTCTTGCAACAAGAAAAATTGTGTTTTAAAAAAAAATGAAATTTTGATTAGAAATAGCTGCTGTCCAAGAATGGTGGTTCATATCAAGTGGTGGCTTGACATGAAACTGACAAGAAAAAAACTTAAATGAATCTAGGAGATCATGTAGGAGGCACAATTTTCAGCAAGACCAAAGACATCAGCCCAAGGATTATCACAAAAAAAAATTATAAAAATCAGTTTCAAGATCAAAGTATGATGATGTCTGATGAAGAAAAAAGTATCAAAAAGTTATATTAAGATTATAGCATTGTTCAAATCACCCAAAGAAGAGCAAAGAAAAACTGAGAACTCAACAAGCTCAATGGCAAATTTATATGCAAATATATCCCCAGGCCTAACATGTGACTATTGGAGTCTATTTGAATCAGAGAACAATAGCCATCAACACTGAGACCCGAATAAATTAGTCTCATAAAAAGCAGTATGTCTGGTGAATTTTATAAGAGGTAAAACATAACAGATGAAAATGACTTTAACGACCATGAATCTAAGTAACAGATAGAAACAACTTAAATTTTTATGTAAAATATTTTCATTAGGTACTACAGACATGCTTTAAATTATTAGTGAACTTGAATCTTAAGCACCTTAAGCACCCTAAGCAATTAGTTAAGCGCAAGTCTTGCTAGCTGATCTAAGAATCTTATTAGATTTATACTTATATTAGGAGATAACACATAAAAAAAAGAGATAAGACAATTCAGAGTTTATTATCCCAGACAGAAAACAATGTAACACAGGTTAACACCTATTCCAGACTGTTAGATATAAAAGAGATGGAAAGCTAATCAATAAATTTTTTTTGCATAATTCTTTGCCCAAAAGCTTTCTACATAGAGAGTAGTAGCCAGATGTCAACATCTGCCTAAGATAAATAATATGATTGAGACACTATTTCTAGTCCTCAACAAAGAGCCTCAAGACATGGAGTATTAAGAATTAAATTCTCAGAGTTACAAAATGTCAGACAAATCAGCAGGACATAAATAAGGGATAAGAGTCCTTGATCCTCATGGAAGAGACAACTAAGAATTTTTAATAACTTAATTAATTGTTCTTTATTTGATGATAAAGTTTAGGAAGTTACACTAGAAACATTGTTTGCCATTTTTTTACTGAACTTCTTTAAAAAAAAAATTAAAAGCCTGTTTTTTATTGCCAAAAAAAAAGAGCAAATTTTAAACTTTGGCCATGCTCAAACCAGATCTTTAACCCTAACTGTGATCCTATAGATGTTTTTCTATCCTTAATAAAATATTATTATTTTCCATACTTAAACCAAACTAAAACCAAAAATATAACTATCAAAATTAGGAAAACTCTTGATTCTAGAGAAAACAATAGATCCTTAGAGTAAAGGCCCTGGTTCCTTAGTCACCAATTTAAATATGTGCCTGTAAAAAAAAGTAGGGTGTATTTATTCAACTCTTTATTTAATGAATAAATTCTTGCCCCAACTGTGCCTACAATAATATCACATTATAACTTGTGGAAAGACTACAAAACTTCATTAACTAATTTAGTATGCATTATTACAATTTTCTTGTCCAACTATGAACAAATGTTTATTAATGGAATTAAATTTTTTGTGCATACAACAGTATGACTTTCTAAGAACAGTGAAAAGTTAACTTTTTACTGTTCTTAGAAACTTTTTATAACTTCAAAAATCACTTTTAAAAAAGACTTTCTTTTAAAAAGGTAAAAGAGACTAAAACTACTTTTATTAGTTATAACATTCAATGTATCTGCTAAATAAAAATTGTTACTTAAGTTTTATTGAAACTTTCAATTATAATATATATAGAAATATAATTATATTTCTATATAAATTTTACTTCAAATTTTTTTAAATAAGTGCACCTAAATAAATCAGTTCAATAATAAAAGATAAATAAGAAAAAATATCTAAAAAATAAAACCTAAAGTATGTTTTCTTGTTTTCATTTCATCTTTAAAATTTTCATCGGACAAATGAAGTATTTCAGATCCAGATGTTTCAGCCCATGGCAAGTCAGCAGGTGGAGGAGGTGGTGGCTCTTTTGGATCCTTCATAAATGCAACAATATCATCAGCTTTGTATGTGTTTAATCCATACATTAAAGTTCCATTGATAAAATACTTAATAGTTGGGTAACTTTTAACTTCAAACTTATTGCATGTAGCTTGTGATTGTGTACAATCGACTGCAGCAAGAGTTGCAATAACCTAAATATAAAATTGTTTCAACTAAAATTATATATATATATATATATATATATATATATATATATATATATATATATATATATATATATATATATATATATATGTATATACATATTATATATATATATATATATATATATATATATATATATATATATATATATATATACATATATATATAATTATAGTTAAAAACGATAAAGAAAAAACTTTTTATTATGGAACTTTAAGTTTCATGCCTAACGGCAATCATCAGCCATATATTACAAAATTAAAAATTAAACGTTAAATTACAATTAGAATTACGGTGGCGTGAGTTCTAATGACTCCATGAAAACACAATTTTAACGTATATGTAAATTTAGTATAACGTATAAATTTAGTATAATACATATATATATATATATATATATATATATATATATATATATATATATATATATATATATATATACATGTATATATCCCTTTAATCCCCACCATGTCTCTGGTAGTACCGCGCTAAACTAGTTTCTCAGCAATAAGTTGATCAATTCTTTCTCACCTAGGATCAGTAAAATTGTCTTATTTCTTCCGTTTGAAAGTAAGACCAGAATAACAAACGAATCTAATGACTCAAATTATTAAGTAAAAAATTTACAATACTTTATTCATAATCTTTTGATGGAACTTAGAATTAAGATGAATACACGTTTTGTTACTTATCCAATCAAGTGCATATGCAACTTCAGATAATAATATATAATACTATGGTCCTACCATAACTTTAAGTGTAAAAATATGATCTATTGGTCTGCTATCCTCTGCAATTGTTTTCTCTTTATGCTTTTAGAAACATTTTTCAATTTTCACAATACTGGTGGGCAACAAATTAATTTCAAGATTTAAAAACTTTTGTTATTGATGTATCAAACTAGACACTAACTTCCAAATAACATATTTTTATAATCCCTGACGTTCATTGTGTAATTTCATGGTGTGTTAAATAACATAGGCGTGTTTATTTGTATCCTGGTTTTATTCCAAGTTTCCAAAAAAAAGTTTTGTTAATACTTAAATCAGTGCTTATTACTGAATTAATGAAACAATTCAGAGACAAAATTAGACATTATTTGGTACTGCTGGCGTGGTATATTGTTTTTACTCCTGCTAGCTGATTTAAATTGTAAATCAAGGTTTTCACTGTTTCTTTAAAGACAAAATCTAATTTATGCAGACAAAGGGAGTGAAATCCTCAAGCATTCCATCAAGGAATTAAAAAAAAGTATTGACTCATTGTTTTAAGAGCACTCTAACTCTTTTCTAAACATTTTAAGTGACCCAATGGAATTGGCACAGAGGCTGCAATCAAAGAACTTGCTTGAAACAATTGCTGCAGATGACTTAAAAATCCAAAAATTTATATGTAAAATTTACATTCATAGTTTGAATTAAAACAAGATTTTCTAGAAAAAATCTTGATTCAGCATTTTTATTGGATGGACTTTATTGGATCCTATTTAATAACATACATACATACACAGTTGTGGACTCACATGGTCAGGAATAGCATACAACGCACGCTATTCCTGACCACGTATTTATTTTGGTTTTGCAACAACTTGACCTGCGTCTTTTAGTTTTTTAAAAACGTTTAAAAAATGCGCTGAAATAAAGTAATAAATTGAGAAATAGCTTTAAATGATTGAATTATATACTGAATATATAATATACTAATATCTAATATAATATATATAATTAATATACAATATACTTTATTATATACTAAGGAAAGATATTATATAGTTAAGAAGTGTATTTTTTACAATGAATGTAAATGTTTTTAAAACAATTTGTACAATTAATTTTATAAAGAACATAGAAAACAATTGTATCAATAAACTTTTAGATGAATACATAAATTTTATAGTCAAAAATATAACAAAGTTAATTTTTATAATGCTTTCTAATAAAATTTCTAATGAAAGTCTTTACAACTCGCTAAATGCTTTTAAATGATATCTTAGAACATTAAATAAAATTTTTATTTATTTCAAAAAAAATTTTTTTTTATGATGAATGTAAATGTTTTAAAAGAACTTGTTTGATTAACTTTATAAACAACGACAAACACCAATGTGTTTCAAAAAAATTTTTTTTTTTAATTCATATTAATGTTGTCAAAAACATAACAAGGTTTTTATATATTGTTTTATAAACTTTCTAATTAAATGTTTTTATACTACCCTAGTCTACCTTAGTGTTTTATATTACCCTAGTAGTAGTAAAACACTTATTAGAAAGTTTATAAAACAACAACAACAAACGCTTTTAATTAAAATAACAAAATTTAATTATTCTTTTAAATAAAAAACATTAAATATAAATCAATAAGGAATATTTAAAAATTTGTGTGTTTCTTGAATATGTTTGAATATAATTTTATAGATGATTTTATTTTATGCTTACTTTTCGATTTAAAAGAGTTTGACTAATAATATAAAAACATTAAAAGAGTATGCCTAATAATATAAAAACATTAAAAGAGTTTGACTAATAATATAAAAACATTAAAAGAGTTTGACTAATAATATAAAAACATTAAAAGAGTTTGACTAATAATATAAAAACATTAAAAGAGTTTGACTAATAATATAAAAACATTAAAAGAGTTTGCCTAATAATATAAAAACATTAAAAGAGTTTGACTAATAATATAAAAACATTAAAAGAGTTTGACTAATAATATAAAAACATTAAAAGAGTTTGACTAATAATATAAAAACATTAAAAGAGTTTGACTAATAATATAAAAACATTAAAAGAGTTTGCCTAATAATATAAAAACATTAAAAGAGTTTGCCTAATAATATAAAAACATTAAAAGAGTTTGACTAATAATATAAAAACATTAAAAGAGTTTGACTAATAATATAAAAACATTAAAAGAGTTTGACTAATAATATAAAAACATTAAAAGAGTTTGACTAATAATATAAAAACATTAAAAGAGTTTGCCTAATAATATAAAAACATTAAAAGAGTTTGCCTAATAATATAAAAACATTAAAAGAGTTTGACTAATAATATAAAAACATTAAAAGAGTATGCCTAATAATATAAAAACATTAAAAGAGTTTGACTAATAATATAAAAACATTAAAAGAGTTTGACTAATAATATAAAAACATTAAAAGAGTTTGACTAATAATATAAAAACATTAAAAGAGTTTGACTAATAATATAAAAACATTAAAAGAGTTTGCCTAATAATATAAAAACATTAAAAGAGTTTGACTAATAATATAAAAACATTAAAAGAGTTTGACTAATAATATAAAAACATTAAAAGAGTTTGACTAATAATATAAAAACATTAAAAGAGTTTGACTAATAATATAAAAACATTAAAAGAGTTTGCCTAATAATATAAAAACATTAAAAGAGTTTGCCTAATAATATAAAAACATTAAAAGAGTTTGACTAATAATATAAAAACATTAAAAGAGTTTGACTAATAATATAAAAACATTAAAAGAGTTTGACTAATAATATAAAAACATTAAAAGAGTTTGACTAATAATATAAAAACATTAAAAGAGTTTGCCTAATAATATAAAAACATTAAAAGAGTTTGCCTAATAATATAAAAACATTAAAAGAGTTTGACTAATAATATAAAAACATTAAAAGAGTTTGACTAATAATATAAAAACATTAAAAGAGTTTGACTAATAATATAAAAACATTAAAAGAGTTTGCCTAATAATATAAAAACATTAAAAGAGTTTGACTAATAATATAAAAACATTAAAAGAGTTTGCCTAATAATATAAAAACATTAAAAGAGTTTGACTAATAATATAAAAACATTAAAAGAGTTTGCCTAATAATATAAAAACATTAAAAGAGTTTGACTAATAATATAAAAACATTAAAAGAGTTTGCCTAATAATATAAAAACATTAAAAGAGTTTGACTAATAATATAAAAACATTAAAAGAGTTTGCCTAATAATATAAAAACATTAAAAGAGTTTGACTAATAATATAAAAACATTAAAAGAGTTTGCCTAATAATATAAAAACATTAAAAGAGTTTGACTAATAATATAAAAACATTAAAAGAGTTTGACTAATAATATAAAAACATTAAAAGAGTTTGACTAATAATATAAAAACATTAAAAGAGTTTGCCTAATAATATAAAAACATTAAAAGAGTTTGCCTAATAATATAAAAACATTAAAAGAGTTTGCATAATAATATAAAAACATTAAAAAAGATCAAAGTTTTAAAGTTATTCAACCTTGACATAATTATAAGCATAATTAAATAATGTTTTATTAGAGTTTGAACTTTTTAGTTTTATATTAGACTTTTTTTAGAGCTATAGATATTAATTTTTTTTTTTTAATTTCTTCTTCATTAAGATTTTGTTCCTTCTTTTTATAGTTAAACTTGTTTATAATTTTCTTTCTTTTGTTGGGATTTTTCAGTGCAATTTTGAAGTGTTAAAAAGCCACAGTTAAGCTTTCAAAAAATAAAATATGCGCGGTCAGATATCGAGTGCAATTGCATACCTTTCCTGTCCATGACTGCATATATATATATATATATATATATATATATATCTTACACTACTTATTTAGATGAGCAGTCTGACGTCATACTGATATAGCCTGCTGCCGGGGATTTCAGTACATACATTGACTGACAAATAGCCTGACTCGCAGAGGAGTGCTACTACATCAACTAAGGATTTGGCATGGGCAGCAAACTTTTCATTCGTTATTCTTCGTTTTTTCTTTTTTTTTCTTCTAAAAAAGCCGTATGGATTAAGATAAGCAAAAAAAGTGAGCAAATGCTTATATAAATACGCTATAGTAGATATATATATATATATATATATATATATATATATATATATATATATATATATATATATATATATATATATATATATATATATATATATATATATATATATATATACTTACAACAAGGCCATATATTTATATACAACAAGGCCATATATTTATATATATATATATATATATATATATATATATATATATATATATATATATATATATATATATATATATATATATATATATATATATATATATATATATATATATATATATATATATATATATATATATATATATATATATATATATATATATATATAAATATATGGCCTTGTTTTAAATAAAAAATACTTAATGCATTAGCTTAACGCAATATTTAATGACATCAACTTTTTTACTGCAATAATATTTATTGCTTAATATTAATTGAGTTAAATGTTATTTAACGGCTTTTCTATTATTAGTATAAGGAAATGTTTATTCATTTTTTTTTAATATTAAATAATTGAATTTAATATTGCATTTAAAAAAATGTTTGATATTCACAAATTTCTTTCCTCGACATTTGCATAAATTAATTAAAATATGTTAAATTTTTGAATTTTTAAAATGATTATTTCTTAGATTTCTAATTGCGGCTTTGCAACTACAAATGATTTTTTTTTTTTTTAAAATTAGAGAGTACCAAATAAAAAAATTACATTAGTTTATTTACTTCATTTATTAAAAATTTATTATTTTATAATTTAAATTATATTGCTGTATATTATTTATTAAAAAATAATTGCTGCGATTTAACTTGTGTTATTAAAAAAAAAGTTTAACTTACATTTTGTATAAATTTTTGATGCAATCGTTTAAAACTTAATTTTGAGTAATAAAAAACAAACTGTTCAGGAAGGAAAACCAAAAAAACAATTTCAATAAAAATGAACTAATTTTTTTTTAAGAAGCAGTAAAATTTAAATATTGAACAATATTTTTAAATAAATTTTAATAAACTTTAAATATTTTAATAAATTAAAATATATTTTTTAAATCAAAATTTAAATCAACTAAATTATATATTTTTTAAATCTAAATTATATACTTTTTTTTTATCAGAATAAAATTATATATTTTTATTAAGTTAGTTTTAAATTAAACCATATATTTTTTATTAGAATTAAATTATGCTTCTATGATCTTTGCTTCAAGCTTAAAAAATCAATCATTGCAATAAAATAAAAACAAAAAAAAAATGAACTTTTAATTTTATTTGAGTTTTTTTCATTAATAAGTAGTGCTTATATCAAACATAATTGTCATTTAAACTTTTTTAACAAATATTTTTACATAACGCCATTCAAAAGTTAATGAGACTTTTTTTAAAATCAATTACTTATTTTATCTTAATGCTTATAGAATAATTTGAAAGTTAAAAAATTATAAAAAGTGGCTTAACTGAAATCACTTACTGCTTACATAAAATTGCTTAATGCGTATGTAAATCTCTCTGTGCGCAATGCTTTAATGAAACAATTCAGAGACAAAATTAGACATTATTTGGTACTGCTGGCGTGGTATATTGTTTTTACTCCTGCTAGCTGATTTAAATTGTAAATTATAAATATATATATATATATATATATATAAATATATATATATATATATATATATATATATATATATATATATATATATATATATATATATATATATATAAACACAGTGCTGGGAGTATTTTAAATACCAAGTATTTAAAATACTATTTTAAATACTTTTTACTGTATTTGCACTTGTATTTTAAATACTTTTGTTGGTATTTAGTATTTGTACTTAAAATACTTTTTATTAGTATTTTGTATTTTATACTCATTGAAAATACTTATTGAAAATACTTATAATTCAAATACTGCTTAAAGCATTTACAATACACATTGTTCACTCTGTCGCTGTTTATTCTGAAGTGTCACTTAGCCACTATTTATTCTGAATTATTTCTTGTTTTATTTATCTACCTTGGTTTCATTTGGGTAATTATTAAATTATATTGCGGGAATTATTTTAAATTAAAGATGGCAGCGAAAATAAACAGACTTTTGCGGTTAACAGTAAAAATAAAAAGACTTCTAGTGAGCCATTGACAGCGACCAATCTCAATGTGACCACTGACAGCATAACTGAAAATTTTGAAACAAATGGTGCTCATCAGGAGTGCATGTTGTATTTGAATGATAAAGATACAAGGTTGAATGCTCTGAATAAGTATAAGACTGTTCGGTCACTGTTTGTCAAATTCAATACCACTGTACCATTGTCGGCTCCAGTTGAACAACTGTTTAGCACACCGGGACAAATACAAACGCCTAGGCATTTGTATTTGTCCTGGTGATGTATTTGTATTTAAAATACTTTTTTGTTCCAGTATTTGTATTTGTATTTAAAATACTTCAATAAAGTATTTTACCCAGCACTGTATATATATATATATATATTTATATATATATATATATATATATATATATATATATATATATATATATATATATATATATATATATATATATATATTATATATATATATATATATATATATATATATATATATATATATATATATATATATTAATGCATATAATTTATTATTTAAAACTATTAGTTAAAAATTATGTTTCTTATTTTTTCTATATAAAAAGTTTCTCAAAGTATATTTACTAATGCAATTTTTTGATTAATAAAACTGAAATATTTTCATTATATATCAAAACTGTATTTTTGTCAATATCATAAAAGATATCAAACCTAAAAAACTTACATTCTCAGCTTGCAAAGTTATTGCTGCATTGACATATTCTGGTTTCATTTTTTTGCAGTAACCACACCCTGAAAACATTTACATTAAAAATTCAGTAAAGTTGTTTTATTTGTTTTGTTGTTTATTATTATTATAAAGTTGTTTATCATTATTTTTTATTGAAATGACAGATTTTTTGAAATTTTTGAATTCAATTTACAATTTCAATCAATAAAAATATTTTCTGTCAATGTTTCATTTTTATACATTATTATCTTAGATCATGTCATTAAATTTTTAAGACTTATTATGTCTTAAAAATTTATACATGACTTATTAGTTAATTAGTATTTTTTTAAATTATGAAAATTAATATTAGTGAATAATATAAATACTAGTAATGAAAAAATCAAAAAAAAAAAAAAGGATAAGGAAAAATATGAACAAATGACAACATACATGGTGCATAAAACATAACCATTGTGGATACGCTTGTTTTTAAAGTGCTATCAAAGTCATTATCATTTAGATGAGTTATTTCAGGAGCTTCCCAATTATCACCTTGTTCTTCTTTTGATACAGGTTTAGGACTAACAATTTTTTTTACATAATATTAGATTATAGGAATGTTGTTTTTAAATTTTTTAAATTATTTTAAATGTACTCACTCTGCCAGCCATGTCACAATACCCTCTTTGTCCATTTTACCAGAATATCGAAACTTTTCATTTCCATCTCTTAATAGTAATAATAAAAATAAAATAATCTTGTATACAAAATAAAGTGTGCAATATTCTCGAAGAAGAGAAATATATAGTACTTTAGTAATAAAAACTTATCAAAACTATTTTTCGAGTTTTTTCTGGAATAAGTTTATCAGAAGCAGCTGTAATTTTTTTTTATGAGCAAACTGTGGAAAAATTTAATGTCACAAAAAAAAGTTTTTTTTAACCTTACATAAAATATTATCAATGTCATGCTTAAATAGCTGTCTGCTTTTTTAGTATAACATTTTTAGAGGCTTGAGAAAAAAACAATTGTAAATTATTTGCTTTTAATCATTTTAAGAAAAATATAAAACATTGAAATAAAATATTTATTTTGCTAATAGGCCTTTCTACATAGATCATCCATATTTCGAAAATCCGGAAAATTGTTTGGATAAAATATCCAGAAAAAATCTAGAATATGTTTTCTCTTATTTTTATTTTAACTTCGCTTCTAGCTGAGTTGCTTTACATTTTTTTTCAAACTTTTCATAATTTTTCTGAGTGATGAGTGAAAAAGCTTAAAAAACAAATATATCACAAAAATATATGCCTAAACTTGTATGTATGGAAAATGTTATGGATATCCGGAAAAAATTAAAAGTTGAAAAAAATATCTGGAATTCCGGAAATATCCGGAAAAAGATTATCCCTGTTTCTACAATAAATGGAAAAAGTCCATGCAATATTCCAACATAAGCTCTAATGCCAGCACATCCACGGCTTTAGTAAATATATTTACTGAGGGTTTGGGCTTGCGAAGGTACAATATATATATATATATATATATATATATATATATATATATATATATATATATATATATATATATATATATATATATATATATATATATATATAGAACATTTATTGCTGCAAAAAATATTTAAAACATAAATGAAAATAGTTAGTTACTCAAAATAAATAATTGTTGGATATCCAGTAATATTAAATTGATAGCGCACATTATAGACATCAGGTTTATCAACATCCATTGCTGCTAAAACCTAAATAAAAATACTTAATAACATATATAACAACATAATACATATATTTCGCATAAAAAAATTAACTTGTTTAAGCTACAAGAATAAAATAAATTACTTCTTTCATTAAAACTAGTTCAGAGAAAATTATAAAAATGTCTATAAACTTTTTAAACATAAAATCTTATAAATATTGAAATATAATGAAAACATCATTTAAAAAAAAAACTTAACATCTTACATTCTATAGAAACATATAATGTATATAAACATATAAGTATGAAATAAAATACTATAAATATATTTCAAAAAAGAAAAAACTCACAGCTTTATTCTTCATCGCATCAGCAGCACCAGCATATTCAGGTTTTAACTTTTTGCAAAAACCACACCCTAAGTTACCAAACCATTTTTTATTTTTAAAAGTGTCCTTGGAAAGCAGAAAAAATTTATCAAATTTTGAAAGAAATATAACACAAATAATATATACATGGTGCATAAAACATGATCAGTAACTGGCCTTTCTCTTTTTTGCGCAATTTGTTCAAGTCCTAAAAGCAGAAATTTATATACTAAATAAAAGATATTCGATTACAAACATAATTAAAAATTTTCTATAGCTTAGAGTTTTTCAGCGCAATTTTAAAATTAAGTTTTCTGGGTTTTTAATATTTTTCTCAACAAAAAATAGAACTTTTAGAAATTTGATTTGAATGTTGAAAATGCTTTTAAACTTACTTTACCAAAACAAAAAAAGTAGAACCATTGGTTAGAACCATTTTAAAAGCGAGACAAATTCTTCTTATAAACAACTTTGATATAAAGGTATTAACATATTATTTCATATATATTTTAACATATATATTATATACTTTCATATATAATATACATCATGCATATTATACACATCATATATATTATACACATCATATATATTATACACATCATATATATTATAACATATATATTATAACATCATATTATAACAATATATATTATTAACGTATTATTAAAAAACTCATTAAAAAGAAAATGGACTGGCTCTTTTATATTCTTTTATATATGATATATATAAAAGAATATAAAAATATGTGAAACTTATATGTGAAATATAAAAATATATTTTATTAATTATATTATGTTATGCTTTCATTTATTATAATTATATTTAATATAATGCTTTATTTCATTACAAAGCATTATAATAAATTATTTATTATAATGCTTTATTATATAAATATATTTTATTAATGCTATACTCCATACTTCAATGAAATTTTTGAAGAAATAATATGAAGACTTGTATCAAACAAGTTGTATATTTTTAATTTATGGCCACCTTTAGATATATAAGGTATACAAGTCAGCAATTGACAAGTTTTAAACAAATCAATAACTATTGATTATTATAAATTTAAATCAAAGAAATATTTGCAACCTTTTTTTCAATTCTTTTTCTAAAAAATGTGTTTGAATAAGAATCAGCTTTTATATCTTTTTTATTTTTTATACATATAAGCATAAACATACTGTGCATTAAAGTTTTTAAAAGCTTTAATGAATTATAATTTTGAACTCTACCTTCTCACTGTTTATATGTACAACATTTTGAGCACTTTGATCCTCTTCCCAAGGAGCATCTCCAGTTGGATCCAGCATAAATGAGACCATTGACTAAACCATAGAAATAAATTTGCCAATACCTTTATTAAATCAAAAAAAAAACCTTACCGGCGCAAGAACAAAAGATTTGAATACCTAAATATGAATTAAGGTGAGTATTAAGAACATTTTCATGAAACTAGGACATTATTATGGAGCAACAACAAACTTGAAAAACTGATTATTTTATTGGGTCATAAAAGTACACCAATTTGATTTGATAATGCTGATAATATTATATCAACTTGTTGTAGTGTATCAGTTTGTGTGTTTAATGTGTCTGTAATAGTGTATCAATAATAATCATTAATTATATACTAGATTGATTATTTCATAAATTTTGCATTTAATGCTGTTTTCCAGCATATTGAGATATATAGATATATAAGTATAAAGATGTATATATATAGATATATAAATATAAAGATGAAATGCGTAAAAAGAAAACCTTTTCATTTTCTTGTCTGTCATAATCTTTGTTGAAGTTTCCATCTCTAGAAATTAAAAACAGAGTTTCAATTAGAAAAAGAATAAAGTATAACTATCAGTTTACTAACATATGAGGGTTTTTAGTTCATAAATTAAATTTTTAAACAGGCACATTAACTCCATGGTCTACTACTAATTGCATGTGGATAATAAAACAAGTAGGACACATGGGTTGTTTAATAAAAATAAAAAGTTTTATTCAGAAAGAAAAAAAAACTCACTTGTAATGTCTTAGTTTAATAGGTTGTGGGTTGACCTCATACTTTTTGCAAAGTTTTTTAGTTTCTTTGTTTTCACTATTAAATATCAATAAAAATATCATTACATTAACTTAACGGTGTTAAATTTTTTTTTGGTAAATATTAATAAAGTTTTAACCCGCAGTTAATGTGGATAATTGATCCTTTTCCTTTAATCTCTTTTGATACATTATCAAGCCATTTGAGTGTTTTAACAGCAGATTTATCTAAAAATCAAAAACTCACTAATAAATTTTGAATTCATAATGTTAAGAAATATCAAAAATTTAAAAAAAAAATCATAAAATATTAAATCAAAAAAAATAACTATAAATATTAAATGTATTAATTTAAAACTTTAATTTAAAATAATTATTAATAACATGTTAATATAATTAACAATAAATTCATATTAACAATATGAATTTATCTCTAATGCATTATATATATAAATATAAATTGAAAACGCCAAGTTAAGTTTTTAAATTTGTTTTTAATTTTTAATTTGTTAAAACTTTTTCAAATAACATTAACTACAGAAACATTTTAGCTCCTAATTGTTGGAGTATTTTATTAAATCTGAGTCTTTAGATGTCATTGCACTGTTGAGATTTTTAGCCTGCTTTTGAGCCTTTTGCATTGGACTTTTTTAAAGTTGGTTGATTCTTTTTCATTTGCAAACACCTTGCAGTTAATTAGTTTTGACTCAAATCCTTTATCCTTTATTTGAATTTTACATTAACTAATTCATACCTGACTGATTTTATTCATACCTGATATCAAAAAGTTAATTATTGTATCTCTAGAGATTTGTAAGTAGCTCTATTATAAAAAATGCTTTCTGATTTACATTTTGACAATCGCAGCCCTTGGAATTAGAAAAAATAAGGTCGGTAGTAACTTGCCGACCTTAATATTAAAGAGATCGAAAGTATATCTATATTAGGGTGGTTCTTAAAACAACATTTTTGAAAAAAACCTGTTCCTACCCCTTTACTTTGTTCTATATAATACTTAAACACTAGGTTTAAAATTTTTTTGAACAAAAAATTATTTTAGGGGTAGCTCAAGACCCTTAAAAATTTGACTGGTCCCTAAAATTTTGAAAATAAAAGTTCTTCTAAAGTATGTCAACCTGGTACTCAAAAGAAGCGAAATTATATAAAAATTTTAAAAATAATAATCAATTTACAAAAAAATAACTTTTTTCTTAAATAAATGCATAAAACTATTGTTTTTGAGCTGAAAATAAAAAAAGTCATTATTTTCAAGTTTTAAAAAAATAGTTTTTATAAACATACTTTTTTTGTATTATATAGAACAAAGTAAAGGGGTAGGAACAGGTTTTTTTCAAAAATGTTGTTTTAAGAGCTACCCTAATCTATATACAAAATCAAATTAGTCATTTTTTTAAAAAAAATATTAAAAAATGCAGCAAATAAAAGATTTTATAACCTTTTTAACAGCCATAATTTAAATTTTAAGTTTTGTTCTCTTTGCAATAACAAAAATTTTTTTTACTTAGTTTTTAACAATGTACTATTTATGACTAAAGGTTGTTTTTTTTATATAAAATTTTGTTAGTGTATAGATTTTTATAACAGCTCGTTTAGATTAAAATTTTATTTATAATATATTCTTTTTATTCATAACAACAATATTTGAATGATTAATTATATAACTTAACTTACCATCAGATGAATAAACTGTCAACAAGTTTTTATGTGTTTTAAGTATTTTTTTGTACTCTTTGATATCATCAACTGACATAATATACTTTGTGTTAATTTTGCTTGCAACAACTCCCACCTAAAAAAAATATATGACATATTTAATAAAAATGCAATGGTTGTAACTATTATATATCTAAAGAAAGAAAATATTAAAACCTCTGTTTCAGGCACCAATACCTCTAAACACTTATAACTCTATACTACTGTGGGTTTAGGTTGGCTTTATTCTAATGTATTTTTTTTCTCATATAGATATTTTAAATACCAACTTTCAACATGGAAGTAAAAAAAAATAATGAAATAAACTAAAATTAATTTGTGTACTGAATCCCTACAGGTGTCTATTTAATATATAGAAGTTTTATATAAACAGTTAATAAAAACATCAGTTTTGTTCAAAAATATTCTTAAAATGTCTTCACTTTTAGTACTATGTAGATTTTTATTGTTAATTAAAATTTATTAAAGGATAGTAGAGGTTTAAAGGCCAACAGTTAGTCAAAAAACAGTTTAAACTAAAATAGCAATTCTTCATAATTTTAGTTTTTATTTTGACTCTATTACCAAAAGAACTACATAGCTTTCAGCACTAAATTCAGAAATATTTTGCATAAAAATATATCAAGGTGAAATGCCTTATCTGCAACAATTTTATTATTTGCATCATCTATTCTATTCTTCATCTATCTCTGCAACAATTTTATTATTTGCATCATCTATCTAAGGCAAATATCACAATGACGGCTAAGAAAAATCATCTATAATTATTTATCTTAAAGTAGTCGAATTTAATTTAGGTTTAAATTAGGTTAGGAGAAATTTGGATGAAGTCCTAGGAGCTTGATTCTCTCCCCTCTCCCCTCTCTTTCTCCCTGAAATTGCCACTGCTAATCCAGGCTTGGGCAGGAATGGTGTTCGATTGAGGGCTACTGCTGACCATACAAATGATTTTATTTTTTGACAACTTGACCACGACTGTTTAGATGTTTAAATGATTTTTAAACATTTTAGAAATGTGCTGGAAATAGAAACGCTAGCTAAACTTAAACTAGGAAGAAAATTTAAAAAAATAAAAATGAAAAAAGAAAACAACTCCTTATGAAAAAGAAAATATATAAGCACTAAAATAAAACTCAAAAAACTTAAACTCGAAGCGAAAATTACTTTTTGATACATTTTTAATTGCGCTCAAAATAAATTACTTAAAAATTTTTCTTTCAAAATGCTTTTAAAATTACTTCTAATGATTGTTTAATAAATAAACAAATTTTATTTAAATTACTAAAAAGTTTTATATAACACATCGCTCAATAAGTCCGTAGGATGACATATAGATGGCAACACAAATACCGAATCCGTATTGTTTTTAGAAAGTACCAACCTTCAAACGATATCTGTCAAAGTTTCATGACAATCGGACCAATTATTTATCAAGTTAGTGTGTGAACGATTGAATCAACTTTTGTGAATTGAAAAAAATGGAAAAATCAGAATTTCGTGTGCTCATTAAGCATTGCTTTTTGATGGGAAAAAACACTGTGCAGACCAAACAATGGCTTGATAAGTGTTATTCGGACTCCTCTCCATCGAGGCAAATGGTTGAAAAGTGGTTTGCTGACTTTAAACGTGGTCGTGCAAACACCGATGATGCTGAACGCTCCGGTCGCCCAAATTCGGCAGTTACTGAGGAAAACATCAAAAAAATCCATAAAATCGTCTTTCCGACCGCAAATTGAAATTGAAGGAGATTGCCGAGGCCATAAAGATATCAGAAGGCAGTGTGTTTACAATATTACACGAACATTTGGGTATGAGAAAGCTTTGTTCGAAATGGGTGCCGCGTTTGCTAACACCGGACCAAAAACAACAATGAATCGATGATTCTGAAGCATGTCTGGCACTATTTCACCGAGATAAAAAGGATTTTTTGCGTCGCTACGTCACAATGGATGAAACATGGATCCACCATTTCACTCCTGAGTCAAATTGACAGTCGGCTGAGTGGACACCAGCGGGTGAAAGCCGCCCAAAGCGCCCAAAGGCTCAAACTTCTGCTGGCAAGGTTATGGCCTCCATATTTTGGGATAGCCATGGTATATGGTTCATTGATTATCTTGAGAAAGGTAAAACGATCAACAGCGAATATTACATGGCATTATTGGAACGATTGAAGGCTGTAATTGACGAAAAGCGACCGCACATGAAGAAGAAAGAAATTCTCTTTCATCAAGACAATGCACCGTGTCACAAGTCAATGAAAACAATGGTAAAAATGAATGAATTACACTTCGAATTGTTGCCCCATCCACCATACTCGCCTGATTTGGCCCCCAGCGATTATTGGCTGTTCTCAGATCTCAAAAGGATGCTCCAGGGAAAGAGATTTGGATCGAATGAGGAGGTCATCGCCGAAACTGAAGCATATTTTGAAGGAAAAGATAAATCGTTCTACAAACATGGTATCGAAAAGTTAGAGAAGCGCTGGAATGACTGTATCGCCTTAAAAGGAGACTATGTTGATGAATAAAATCAAACTATGTCAAAATGTTGTTGTTTTATTAGCTATCCTACGGACTTATTGAGCGATGTGTTATATATTATTTTTAAATATTATAAACATTTATTTTTTACTAAAAAGTCATACAAAAAAAATTATTTAAAAAAATACTATAGTCTTTTTAAAATAGTATTTAAAATATATTTTTTCATTAGTCATGCTGATTAGCTAGACAAGTTAAAAAAAAAAAAGTTTAAACAATCTCTAAATAAACTAATTCTTTGTAAAAATAGAAACAAACAAAAAAAAAAATAAAGCAATTAACTCATTCCATTGCAACAAAAGGTTTAATTTAACTTGTTCATAATTTAAAGTAACTTAAAAAATCATAATTTAAAGTATCTTGAAAAAATCATTCAAAAGATTTTTAGAAAGACATGGAGAAAATAGATTCAAACAAATTATTATGTTTGAATTTATCATAAAACACGCCTACATAATGCCTAAATATGTTTATTTTAAACAATCACTGTAATTATTGTTTTTTTTTTATTTAAAGCCTTCGTGTAAAATAAAAACTTAAGAAAAGATCAACAAATAAAAGTTATTTATAACGTAACAATTTTTTTTTATGGCATTTAAATTGTTAAAACATCAAAACCGCCTTGGTCAAATTGTAAAGAAAAAATATATAAGCATGGTCAGTTACAGCATGCGATCACACAGCGTTCCTGTCCAATCCTGCTAATCATATAGACTAACTCCTAAAGAGTACATATGTTTCAGTTAAGAGAGACTGCAGTACAGAGTTGTAATCACAATATTAAAAAAAAGCTAGCCTCCACAACTGTAGTGGCCCTTTCCGCCTTAAAGAAGGTGAATAACATTAAAAAAAAATTGCATGCCAAATATTCACAAGTGTTTCATACTTGACAAAATTCTTTATTTTAATTAACATTCTATTTCCTTAATGTAGTTTGTTTGGAATGGATTTTATTTATTGGATAGCATAAGATTTTCAATAAAAAAACAATATTTAGTTTTTGACATTAATTCTAAAATTGAGTTTTTTAATAGTTTTTTTTTTTTTTGCTATTAAAGCTTATAGAGTACTATTTCAGTTTTTTGGCATTTAAGGATATTTTATTACAAATACTGAACCAATTTGATTTACAACTACTGAACCAATGATGCTAGATCATGATTCAGGTATTTATTTAGCTTTTTTAAAGATTTATCTACTATTAGCAAGTTGATATCAGCAAAATGATATAATTTTGAGTACTTAATCATCATGTG
The DNA here is from genome assembly GCF_038396675.1 of Hydra vulgaris. Taxonomy (NCBI): domain Eukaryota; kingdom Metazoa; phylum Cnidaria; class Hydrozoa; order Anthoathecata; family Hydridae; genus Hydra; species Hydra vulgaris. The sequence continues at coordinate 21,211,193 of NC_088930.1, read as the reverse complement.
TTTTTTTATCTATCAAAAATAATTTAAACATGTGTCCAATGTGTTTAAACTATTTATATAGATAAAAAAAGAAGCGCATCCTATATCATATTATAAAATATTTAAAAAATTTTACTTACACAAATGGTGGTCAGTAGGAAATGTAAATACATTGATAGCATTGATAACACAATCTATATAGATAGAGAAAGCAGTATTCAAATGAAATAATATCATTAATAAAATGTTTATTAATACAGTGTTACAATTAAAAAAGAGCAATCTCTGAGGCGTTATATATATAATTCAATTATATACATTTTTTAAATTATATTTTATAATATAATTCAATCATATTATAATTGAACTTGGCAATTGGAAATTTGACTTTTAAATATAAAATTAAAAACAAAATTGTGTAAAAAAAACCCTTTTTCAATTAAAATAAGTAAAATATTTTGAAAATCGTCATCTTAACGTATCCCATTAAACCAAAATAATAATACTATAGATATTTATCAATCTACAAATTTATCCTTAAAAAGTTTTATCTCATGAACATGAGGATGTTTACGTGTTAAGTTATTATTATTTGTCTCGTGTGGTCCGAAATAATTTTTTTTTTTTAAATTTTGCGGATAATTCATAAAAAATGTCTCCTATTTAAAATTTCAAAAATCAGTGACCATATCAAATCAGTAAATTAGTGTGACAAGCGCTAAAACCAGAGCCGACTTAAGTACTTCTTGGTCTCCAGGCATTTTAGGTATTCTAGCCTCTGATGGTTAGTAAACGACCTGGGCTGGTAATTGACCTGGGTCAAAGCTGGATTTATGGCTGAGGCTGTATAAATACTAATGCATATTGATATGATATATAAAAATAAGTCGATGTGCACCAATATTTATGCAGTCCCGTCCGTAGAACTGACCTTGGCTACAGTCAAACACCAGCCCCGGTCGTTTACTACTGCTAGCCTGCCGGTATTTAAATTTATTAGCAGTTTAAAAGAACAAAAATAATTTATTTGTTACGCTACGACTTTCAAATGATTCAAATGATATTAAACATGCATCGAACGCTAAAACACAAAAACACGTTGTTTGATGAAATTTTTATGGCTTCTGTTAAAAGTGGTTAGTATAGGTTTAAAAACCTTTCATTGCCATTTTAAGCTAAGAAATGCTAAAAAAGGAAAAGAAAAAAAAAAAATCCAAGTTTTTAAATAAAGTAAGGAAAGGGAAAAATATAGAAAAAGAAACAGAGTTTACAAATTACAGAAAGAAAAAAAATTAAAAAAGAAAAACCCATAAAAATATCAAAAGACAGCAACAAACAAAAAACAAAGAAAAGAAGAAATTTAAGAAAAGAAGTTAAAAGCAAATTAAAAGAAAAATAATTTAAATTAAGAAAGAAAACTATTTTTCACATTAACATAATAAGATTATTTGAAACAAATAGCAGAAAAATTTCAATGTTTTTTATAATGAGGATATGTTTTTTGCTATATTCACTGAATCAGATCTTTTGTAACAGATTTCATAACAATCTTTTAATAAGCATTTCTTTTTTGTTTTTTTGTTTTTTATTAACGCTATTTTTCATTAATTAGAGAAAGTTTATTTTAAAAACTTATATATGGTTGAATGCATAGATGATATCTGCTATGTCAATAGCCATTAAGATAGCAGATATCAACTCTACATTGGTGAGCCTAAGTTTTGAGTTAAAAATTGGCTTCCATATGGAAGCCAATATCAAATTTTCTATTTGAACAAAAGAAAAATCTGAAAGAAGTTTCTGACGTATTATAAAATGAATAAACCAAATATCATACTTTAAAAAAAATGTATGCCTAATATATTACTTGATTTTTTTTCTTATTCTTAAACCTCTTTATCGGCAATTAAAACATGAACAAGTTTTTTAAATTTCAAGTACTATTTTGCTTCTGCTAAGTCTCTCTTATATGGAATGAAAGCTCTCAATATATTTGTCGCAATTAGACAAAATAACGCTTACGCCTGTACAGCATAAATAGATAACATTAAAATACATTAATTAGTTGTAACTGATTAATTTATAATTGCACATTCTAAAATCAAGTGCAATATCTTTCCGCTATCTATATAGATAGCGGACAGAAGAAACACGGACAGAAGATGCCGAGTTAGAAAGATAGAATAAAGTTATATTCGATTTTTCTAACTCGACTTCTTTTGTCTGTCATCTTAGTTTGTCAAAACGGTTATGATGCTCTTTAGTGAACTGAAATCGTCTTTGCGGGCCTTGGTATGTGGCATCTATATCGCAACTAGCCAGAAGAGTATAAACCACAACAACACCAATAGATAACATTGAAAAAAGTTTAGCAACACAATGACTTTCTTATTTTATGGTTTTAAAAATGCGTCTTAAAGTTAAAGATCATTTATTAGGAAGTTTATTAAAACTATTAATTGCTTTTTTAGCGTTATTTTATTATGATTTATCTTGCAGAAGTTTTATTTTTAGTTTCATTATTTTATGTCTATTAACAACCAATTTTATTCAGATCTAAACGCAACGAAAGAATTTTAAACACAACGAAAGAATTTTAAACACAACGAAAGAATTTTAAACACAACAAAAGAATTTTAAAAGATTACGCTACTTTTATTTATGTTTTTTATAGAATGACGTCTTGAAAAAAAATTTTAATCAAGTTTTTTTGATTACCTAATTTCCCAAACGAGAAGTTCAAGTTAACCAAAGAAATTTGCTGAAAGAGGCAAAAAAATGGTTCAATTTTGACAAAGTTTGAGTTATACAAGGTTCAACCTAACCGGGATATTTTAATAGTAATCAATTAAACGATTTCAGGGGACCAAACGAAACAATTCGAGTTAACCAGTGTTTGACTTACTGGGAATTAACCGTAGTTTTAAATACCACTAAAAACTTTTCTGTTAAGAATGTAATTTCAATTTTTTGATACAAATTGGAGTATCTTTACAAATATAATATCATTGTATTAGTAATTATCATTAAGGCGGTCAACCCAATGCAAAGGAGTTTCTTTAACAATGAAATTCAAAGATTTTTTCAGAAGTAAAGAACCCTTTTTAATACCCTTTGGTATTTCGGCTACTTATATTTTAACTTATTTATAAGTTAACCTTTTATATAACATAACCTTTTATTAATTTGACTGGTATGTTTCTAAATTTATAGATATATTGCATATTGGTTTCTACTTTCATCGGGCAATTCTCATTGGTTAATGACAAATTTTTTTTTTCCGATATAAAATTGTAACTTGCGTTTTAAAAGTTGTTTTTGGTTTTACTGAAAACTAAGAGGTATGTAAACACTCTAAAATAACAGGAGGTAAAAAAATCTTTTTCAAACAAAAGAAACTAATAAAATATAAAATTATTTAAAGTAAATAATTAAATACATTGATTAAAGTGATCATGATGCCTACGGGGTAAGTGGCATCAATTTCATATGGGTAAATATAATTAAAGAAAATAATATTAACTATAATAAAAACAAACCAATAAAATTAAATGAACATTAACCTTGTATAACTGTGCATATAAAAAATATATATACTGAAAAAAATTGATGGAGCAAAAGAACTAAAAACAAAGAGTATATCTGTTGAAAAGCTTATTTTAATTTCCGTTTGAAAAAAGTCCGTTTGAATTAAAAATAAAATGAATTCGGTGATTTTATAAACTACTCAATTGATTTATCATAAAGAATTTTTTATTTAATAAGAATAATTTTATTTAATAAGCTTGTTCCGATTGTAAAAAGAAATTTGTTAAATACGAATACAGATATTGTACTTTTTTTATTTTTTCGTGTAAAGATTTCCGAATGATTTTTACAAGTTAGGAAGTTAATTATTTATGCTTGACTGATTTAGATTTTAGATAAATGATAGTTTTTGTTTTGTTTTCAATTATTTTTAAGCCCTTTAGTTATTCAAGGACACAATACGTCTTTGGGGTTAAGGATTATTTTATGAATAGGGAAGTGCGCGTCATAGAAGGATTTAAGTGTTTTAAAAAAAAGAAAGTAGATCAGGTTTTTATCATATTTTTTTAATCATCAAATTAGCAAACATGTCAGACATGTCAGGCTTATATGAGGTTTCCCATAATAAAAATACTGAAGTTCAAAGATGTTACTTTTGAATCTACAGATATTTTCTGTATTTTATTTTTTATTTATTTTTCTTCATTATAAGTATAAAATTTATGTGAAATAATATAAGCTGCAAAGTAACTAATAATTTTCACTTGTTCACTGCTTGTTAAAATTTATGTTAAGATTGGATGTTAAGTTTTCCAAGAGAGGTTTCCAAAAATATTTAAAATAAAGGTTCGAAGAGATGTAGTATATTATAAAATAAATTCACACGCATCAAATAATAACAGTAACTCGTATAAGAAACCATTTTTATATTGCTGATTGTTATTTAGTACAAAATATCCATCATTAACTCCATCATTTAATCATCAACACTAATTACATTTATAATCATTAAAAATTGACTCTAAGTTCTAAAAGTTGATTATTTTATAGTAATTATCCTCGTCGTCATTTTTTATGTAATGAAACTCAACTTTATATAACTGACACTTCCATTTTTGTTTTCAACACAGTTTGGTTAAAATTATCTATACTTCTTTTAGTAAAATATTACTTGCCTTTAAAAACTTTTTTTAATGTAGTGAATAAATCATGGCATTTTTTTCAAAGAACTTCATCTTTTTACATCAATATAAGTTAATATATTGAAACTTGAAATGTTTACACTGTTGATGTTCTTTTATTCAGCGCGATGCAGTAAAACGCGAAGCACAAGATACGAAAAGGCACCCAGCGTCTATTTTTCAGATGCGGAGATATAAGCGTTTTAAGCAAGAGAGGTCGAAGTCAAAGTTTTTCCAGCAGTTTAATTATTATTTAATTTTTAAAAGAAAATATAAATAGGAGCTAAGGTTTTATTAGAGAAATTACTTTTAAAAAAGTAGGAAGTCTGATTACTGTACTACTACCTTAATAAGTTTCTTAACTGTTTGACATAATTTGTTTATTTGTAGGGGAGACCGGGGATAGTTATTGGCGGGATTAAGTTGACGAATTGCGTTTATCTTCAGAATCTTTCATAGAAATGACCATAAAATATATGGAACCTTCCTAATTGGCATTTCAACTTTTACTAAAAACTTTAGTGGTTTACGCATACGCATTAAAGATTCGGGATTTATGTGTTTTTGGACAAAAACGTAACCTTTGGAGCATTGCTTCATATTAACTTTGCGAAGAAAATGTTAATTTTATTTTTAATAATATTATTAAGAAGAAATTTAAAAAGGAAGTTTATTAATAATATTAATAAATGTCGTTTTTGTTACACACAGTGGGCCAGCAATGGATAAAAGTTAAAATTTTGATATGTTCATTATGTCTATATGCAATGTTCTATGTATACATATCTAATTAAAATTCTGGAGTTGTGTAATTATATTTGTTGTTATAATTCCTAATCATCTTAACGGCTTTATGACTTGCTAAAAATTTGATAAAAATTTGATAAAAATTTGACAACTTTTTTATAATTTTGTTAACATTGTTACACAGTTTTTTAAAATTATTTTTGCATAACAACAGTATTGATTGCAATCAAATAACCTTAGTAGATGGTAAAGTGAAAACAGCCTTATCAGTTGAGACCAATGCATCACAGTCCTGCTGCAGTGTGGCAGCATACCAAAAAAGACGAACAATATTTAAAAAATGGCAGAAAAGAATGAAAATGCAAACTACTATGGTCTACAGTATGGCTTGTCATCATTACATGCATAGATTAGAAAAACGAAATGCTGTCTTCACCTTGCTTACAAATTGGATAAAAAAAGTAGCTGGCGCGTAGCTCAAAAGGAAAGTTATTTGTATCATCAAAACAAAATAATTCCAAGAAACTTTTAAAAATTGTAAATATTGTTAATATACTAAGCTGTACTACTAACTTAGCTTATGTAATTATATATTTAAGGTGGTAGCAGGGTAAAAAATGGCTATTTTTGGTAAAATTTTGAAAATACTAAAATGAATGTTTTGAATTCTTAAATCTACGTATTTTAATATGCGTTTTTCAAAAAGTCGAAAATCTTAATTTTAATCAAATTTGCCCTTTTTTAAAGGCCTTAGCAACGCTTTTCTCCGATATCTCCTAAACCAAAAAAGCAATTGATATTATATTAAGCTGTACATTTATGGTTAAGTTTATGTTACTATATAATTACAATATATTGCTTTTAAAACTTGTTTTAGCTTTTTTGCAACTTTTTTTCTCACTAAATCTTAATTTTTCTGAAAAAAAAACTTTTCATAGAAAATAGAACATGGGCTGAAATTTTGCAGATGTAAACATGAACATATTAGAAATTTTGTCTATGAAACAAAATTTTTTAATTTTTTTTTTAAACTTATTTTTATCATGTTTCGGTCCCAAACTTCCCTTATTTTTTATCTTAAAGTTTGAATGTCAACTTGGTAAAATTAAAAATTTTTAAAAAAATTCTGTTTGATTGACAACATTCTGAATACATTAAAGAATTCATGTTTAAATTTTCGAACAGTTTTGACAATTTTTGAGTTAGTTATATTAGATAAGAGAATCGGCAGTTTTGGGGTAAAATAACACTAATTATGCGCATAAATAATTACGTCATCACTCAGAAAAATTTTTTTGTACTGTTTTATACTTTTTTTATTCATTAATAGAAAAGAGTTAAAGTCTATTGATAGTTTTCAATTTTTATTAAAAAAGTTGCTTTTACCCTGTTACCACCTTAACTGCCTCTTTTAGGTGGCTCATTTATTTGTACATAGCTACCCATTGTATTACATACCACAAAGTTTGTACAAGATATTACAACACGGGCATAAGGTTGTGAGGAGATGAGGAGAATGGTTTTACCGATTGGCATGCGCTATGAAGAGGCACAAAACAAAGATTGCAAACGTTTCCCTGAAAACTACACATGCACACTTAGTTGTTCGAAAACAAACTGTAATGTATAGTGCCATTTTTTGTGCTTATTAGACCCAATAATTAGCAGCATGAAGTAGTCAAGTTCTCAAAATTTGCTTCAGGCTCCGACTTCCAAAAATATGATTTCTTATTTTATGCATGTATGTTTTATAAATTGTTGATGCATTTCAAATTGTCAATGTTTTTTTGCACTATTTTTTATTTTGATTATTAATTACGTTAATCTTTACCAAAATAAATTACCTTAATAGTTAAATGTTATTTAAAATAGGACGGTTGAAAATCTACCTTTGTGTAAATAAGGAAAGAATTTGGTTGTTAAGGAATATACCCATAGCAACTAAATGTGAACTGAAAACCGCTTGTATATAAAACCGCTTGTATATAAAGTTGCTATGCAGAATTATCCAGAAGTATCCATAGCAGACAAATATAAAATTAATACAGAAAAAAAGCGCAGACCTTATATTAAATATAAGATCTGCGCTTCTTATGAAAGTGATAGTTTTATATTTGTCTGCTATTGATACCTAATTTTAAATGAATTACAAATTAAAAATTTACTAAGTTCGGCATGAGTACTATAGTACTCATGCCAAATTTAGTAAATTTTTAATTAGTAATTAATTTTATCCATTTAAAGTGAATTTTAGTCCACTGTGTTACAGTAGCATTTTAAAAAACTTTTAAAATACATTTGATATTTTGAAAATATAGAAACGTTTTCTAAAAAAACTATTTTAAATAAAAATTAGTAATATCTTTTTCATTAAAAGCTTATGAGAGATTTTCTCAATCGGTCTCTCTCCGTTACTGAAAGTTTATACTAATTTTCTCAATCGGTCTCTCTCTCCGTTACGTTTGTCCGTTGAAATGCAATCATTGTATAATTGATATATACAACGCCTTTTACTAGTAATATAAACACTGCAATCCAGTTTCTACTTATTTACTAATTAAGTTATCAAAAAATGTTCAATTGAAGTATTTATTTATATTTCAGTTCAGTTATTTATATTTAAAATTATATCGTGCTACAAGCATTTCATCTGTAATAAGTAGAGGGTAAATATTTCTTTTTATTAATGATAATCATATAGCGGTCCGTGACTCTCTTTTGCGCGCTAAAATGTCAAAGTTTAAAATACTTTTACATTGAGATAATAATAATATTATTGATAAAATTTAAAAATAGCTTTCCTCATGCTAATGGACAAAATTTATGGAACATATCACTTGATAATATTTAAAAATATTTAACAAGCAGATTAGTGCAAAACCCAATCTATTATATACATGCTTAATAATAAAACTATGCATATTTACCAACATTTTGTTGGTAGTGCAAACAGAAAAATTATTTTGAAGCACAAGATAGAAAGAGATACTAACTCTATTAGGTGGTGTTATTGACACAGTTGCATAGAATTAAAAATAAGTTACAAAATAATTATAAAAAGTAGTTTGATTATTGGTATTTTAACAAAATTTTATTGAAAGCAATTTCAATTTAAAAACAAATTTGACGAAAAAACGCTTTTAAATTCTAGACAACATTTTTTTTTTAAAACTTTCATTGTCAAGATTTTAAAATGAGTATTTTCTGAAAGATTTTTAATAACATTTATTTTTGAACATTTAATAAGTTAAAACAGTTAACAATATTTTTCTTTTAGTTTCATTGGAAATGTCAACATGGACAATATAAGCTCAAGTATATCAGTCTATTTTTTACCTCCCATCTATTTATAATAACTTGATATTCAATTTTCTTAAAGTTAAAAGTCAAGAATTTATCGCCTCTGTAAAAGCAACAAAATGTTAGGTATTTTAAAGCACACTTTTGTCAGACAGAAAGTCAGACACTTTTGTTAGTCAAAAAGTAAAAACCTCTATAAAAAATTTATGTACCTCCACATCTAGAATGTACAATCGCTGCCTGGTGCTATCATCTTAAAACTGTCATTAATACAACTGAACACATACAACATCGTATCGTTATTTAATCCTAATAAATGAACCACAAGATAAGATGCGTTAAAATTGTCACTTAGTGACAGAAGAAAAGGTAGGAATTCTATCCAAAAATTCATGTTCAAAAACAAAATTATGATGATTAGCTGGTACATTGACCTACTACATATTTCGTCTATCCATGATCACCCAGTTTTCATTCTCTATTTCATTTTTTTATCTTTTTTTTTCTGCATGATCAGTTGAAAACATTCAACTGATCATGCAGAATACGCAGTAGTAGAGTTAGTTAACCATTTATCTTTTGTCTTTATAGAAGATAGACAGGATTTTAGATAGGGGTTTTCATTGATCTGTCCAAAGCTTTTGACACCGTAAATCACGGTTTTAGTTGACCTACTGGTAAAAAAAAAAATTTAGTTTGACATTTTATTATAAATGGGTTTTTCTTTTTCTGGAAGTTAAAAGCGGTAACAGAAACTGATTGATCAGCAACTGATTGATTACAAAACAGTTCACCCATTTTTTTAAAACCGTAATTGTTTCTAATTTTTTTTTCTTTTAGGTGCAGCAAGTAGTCATTACGGTCTTATCATGGAGCACCTCGGAAGAACATTTGAAAGAAAGTTTATGCCTCCTTCCTTACCGTGTTATAAAATTTGCCCCAAGGCTCTTTCGAGATTAATTTATTTATTTAATCTTTAAATGGAGAAAAAATTTTTTAACTTTGTTTTTGATATATTTTGCGTTGAAAGTTTTACACGTAAAAACTGTATAATTTAATACTTTTTTGTCAAAAGTTTATCCTCGCGTATCTTTGTCAAAAGTTTATCTTCACGCTTCACGTGTCAACCATAACGTTTTTGGTGTCACTTCTTCTATAAGACTTCTGTAAGTGTGACAATCTATATCAATTATTGACTTATTATTATAAACTTTTATTCCCATTTTTATTCCCAAACTTTTATTAAATCCTCGTCTCTGTATGTTAATCTGTCTGTTTACATCAAACCTTGCAATCAATTTTTGAGTCACTTTCTGATGATAGATTTTCTTCAAATTTAGCATACATACTCTTGCTTGATGACAATACAATATTCAATAAATAGTTTTGCAATAAGTCAATTAATTTAGTTAATTTTAATTAAGTTTATTTTTTATATGGGAAGAATAATAATTTTTATATGCGATTAGCATATACAAATTATTATTCTATTAAAGCAAAACTTAATGAAAAATAAATTTAACCGCAATGGTTTAATAAAATAAAAGAGTAATATCAGAAAAAATTGATTGCAAAATTTGTGTCTTACTAACATATAGAAACACCGGGTTTTAAAAATTCGTTTTTAATTTTACTTGTTATGCGTATAACTATTATTGTTGTTGTTATACTACGATTATTACAATTTGTATTATTATAATTATTACTATTTGTTTTATTAAACTTCCTCATTTCATAATTATTACAAAAAGACAATGACTTACAAGACCTCTTTTTCATGTAAGAACTGAGGTTTTTTAGTGTTTATTTACACGAAGTTTTCCTTTGAGGAAAACGTGTACAACAAAGGATGGCCTGTAAATGAGCTTAATTTTAACTATAATCAATTAAAAACAACTTAGGCCTCTCTAAACATTGTTAACTGTTTAAACTATTTGACCTTTTTTTTTATGTAGATCAAATTTGTAGGTTCAAGTTTTTGTAAATCTAACAATGCAATACAAGGATAAAGCTATGTGACACAACTATGTGAAAACTATATCTAACTATGTGACACGAACAACTAAAGCTAAAGAAAATAACTTAATTAGCGATTTTTATTCTTCGGCTTGAATACAAGCCTTCAAGAAAATAAATACTTGTAAAATACAATTATTTAATATATATATCAATATATTGCTTTAATTTAGGAAAAAGTTTGTTCTCAAATTATTAAAACGATATATACAAAGCTCAAATCTTTGTATCGAGTATCGTGCTTGCAGATGCTGCTAACCTTTCTATACATTCGATTTATAAATCTAAATTGATTTATAAATAGATTTATCTAAGAAATATTTACAAAAACTTATACAAAATAAAAGTGTTTAACTATAGCTCAGACTCATTTTCCATTTCTATGTACTTATCTCTTTGCACTTTCACTGGGCCAATTTTCTTCAATTTTCTTGATTTCATATACTTAACGACAAATAGCACGACAATTATTGCAATCACAGAAAGAATGATGAGCGCTAAAAACAAACCATTGCAAAGGATATTGTTATCCCGTTTTTTAGTGTCAGCACACATACAGGCGTAACTTTTTGGATCACCGCAAGAAGTCTGCGCTGCAGTTGAGCCACCATTATTATCTAAAAAAAAAAAAAATTTTAAAATGAATATGTCAAGTTAAACAACTGTAATATACACAGTACGATTTATTTACACAGTACGATTTGAACATGTAAAGCCAGTAGCGTAGCAAAAGGCTTAAGCCCGAAGTAGTTTTTACCCCGTGCGAAAAATAAAAAGCTTTTTTTCTAAAAAAATTTTATAACACGGTAAGGAAGGAGGCATAAACTTTCTTTTCTAAAAAAATTGATTTTTACTATAAAAAAAGGCGCCTTTTTGCTATTTTGACCCTGGGCGCTAATAACCCTTGCTACGCCACTGTAAAACCCAGCATAACTTAATATACGTAAGAAACCCAAAATTTTTAGCCTAATTTTATTTTTACACGTTTTTATTTGTTGTAACATATTAATGCATTAGTTGGTTTATACAAAAGCAATTACCAAACAACAAAATAAAATAAACAATTTTCAGCTTTTTAAATTGTTTAATTAATTTAAAAATTACTACGCTATAATAAAATACTACACTGTAATAAATTACTGCACAGTTGTTAATTACTGCACTGTAATAAATTACTGCAATGTAATAAATTACAACACTGTAATAAACTGCGACACTGTAATAAATAACTTAACTAGATAATACTTATGTCAAATAATTTTACTTGGAATCAAATAAACTAAAATTAAAATAAAATAAATTTACTTAATCAAATTAAATACGATGTAACAATTGACATATCAAAGCAACAGCAAAAAAATAATTAAAATTTTTATAATTATAACCATCCTCTGTACCACTTACAGAGTAGTTAATTTGTGTTAATCTATTCACGTTTTTTTCAGACAAAGGTCCAAATCCAAACCATGCAAATATTGTGTTTGACTTATAAGAAGAATCGATCTATACCTAAGCAATTAGTTGACAAATATCCAAAAATAATAAAGACAAAATCACTAGTGAACAGAGACTCAATTCCTTTGTAGAAAAATGGTAGTTCATATTCTTAAACACTTACAGTTACTTACAGAACTTACATTTCAAGTAAGCGTATCAGATATCAAAACTCAGAAACAATATTATATATATGTATAATATATGATATACATATATGCATATTATATTGTATACAATTACTGTAACTTTTGAAACTTATTACAGTTGCAGATACAAGTTAAAATCAATCTGAGTGATATTGAAACTGCTTTGCTCCAAGTCGAGTGATGTAGCACAAAGACGTTTTGAGAACAATATATTCATAAGAACATAAGATAACAGATACAAAAAATTCTGAAAAACAAATGTTTTTCAGAATTTTTTGTAGTTCTTATATGTCTTCTTATGTTATCTTTTTTGTAGTTCTTATTTGTGAAAAACAAGTTCTAAAAAATTTCTTGGAGGAATCAGGTGGTTGTTTGGTTGAGCAAGATATTGTTACAATGACATCACTGATTTTGTTCCATTGATAATTAGTAAAATAATACTGGAAAACTTTAGTGAAACTATCAATTGATTCTGGAAGCAAATTTGTTTTTCTGGAAAGACGGTTATGAAGATATGTTATTGTGTATTTCTTGTTGATGCGAGAGAGACAGATGTACAAAAAGTTCATACAGGTGTTGAAAAAGTTCAATTTTTTACTCAGCTACTACTAAATTTACAAAATATTACAAAAAAGCTTTTATATTTACAAAAGGTTTACACTTGCTTTGAGGTTGTACCAGAAAACATTTTATAACTTAATAATCACTAATATCTAAATAACTTAATAAAGATCATAGTATTTATATGTGTAATCAAGTTACAAAAAATGTTTTTTTGTAACTCAATAATGTCAAAAAATAAAAAATTGAAAACACTTCTCAAAATAAACCTAAAGAAAAAAAAAAGGAGAGGGTGGGGTGGGGGGAAGGGGCAATGAGATAATGTCAAATATGCAAGTACTAGAATAAAATTGAAAAAGTCATTTTGAGAATAATATAGATGAAAATTGTTTAAGCATAAATTATAAAAATAGCATATAATTTAATCTATTTGTAAACAAAAAGTTTATTTCTAGGTAAACAATCAGAATCTGATTTTATAAAAAGCTAATTTTTAAGTCTATTATATTTCTATTTATTATGTTTCTATTATTTGCTAGTTATGTAGATTTACAAAATTTATTGTTATTTAACATTACTTTGACATGTTACACCATTCAACTGATATCCAGTAAAGCATACACAAGTATATGATCCAATTGTATTTGAACAATTACCATTCTGGCAATTATTAGATTCAAGGCACTCATCTATGTCTAAAAAAAAATTCTACATTTCTAAAATAATTGAGAAAAGAAGGAAAGAATTTCTTAATGGGAAAAAAAAACTGTCAACAAAATGTTTTTACCAGTACACTGTTTTCCAACACCTGTCCAACCAGTTCGACATTTACATTGAGCACTTCCCATTGTGTTTATACAATCAGCATTAGCATTACAAAAAGTTGGGTTATCACATTCATTAATGTCTAACAAAAAACAAAAATCCATAAATGTATTTTTAGTTGGACTGTTAAAAATCTACAAAAAAAAAAAAAAAGAGTGAATTCTTACCATTGCAACTGACAGTACCATTCCCTTCAAATCCATTTTGACAAATGCATGTATAACTACCTATTGTGTCTGCACACATAGAGTTGTTTACACATTTATTGTCAATATTACGCAGGAAATCATACTTTGGTAAACATTCATTAATGTCTTAAAGATCAAAAATAAAATAAAACATAAAAGTTACCATAGCTATTAGTTTTTATAAAGTTTAAAAAAAAAAAAAGTTTAAAAAGTAATTTTTATTTAAAATCTTACTTTCACAGTATTTTCCATTTCCTTCAAAACCTTTATTGCAAATACAATTATAGCTGCCATTCGTATTTGAACAGAATGCATTTTTGTCACATTGAAAATTTCCTTCCAAGCATTCATTTTTATCTAAATAAAAAAATATCATACTTTAATAATATTAACGCATACATCAGTAAAACTTACTAAACTAATTAGTTTTGAGTTTATTTAATTCTCTACTTTTTATCTTCATCAACATATAAAAAAAATTGATTAATCTAGATTAGTCTAGATGATATAAAACAACTTTCTGATGGTATTTAAAGTTTAATGCTATTCTCAGCACTCATCAGCCATATATTTAAACCAAGAAGTTAAAACCATTTACTAATATTAATCAAATACTATTTAAACCCCGTTAAAAAATTTAAAAAGCAATGGAATGAGTTCTGACATTAAATAATTTAGAAAAAATATCTTTACTAATCGCCAGTGTCAAATCCGGAAGAAGGAATCTGTTTTTTTGTCTGCATTTCATCTAGATTATATTGATAGAAAATTAAAACAGAAGAACTGAGATACCTAATCATTCTTTGATTCATTAAAAATTTTTTGCAAAGCTCTGCTTATTAAAATTTACTAACAGATATAGGCTATTGAAGTATAAACAAATTTTGTTTAAAAAGTTGAAATTTATAAAAGCAGAAATAATAGAGACATTCAGAAGGAGTACTTAGACCTAATTCCACTTCTTTTTTCTTATTTAAATTCTTTTTTGTTTTTCTTAATAATTATTTGGTTGTTTTTTTTGACATCGTTTTCAAAATGAAAGATCAAACTTATCATTTTTGGCACATTTTATTATTTCAAAAAAGGTAAAAAAATCTGAAAAAGAACACCAAAAAATATGCGCTGTGTATGGTAGTGATGCATTAACAGAATGCACTTGTCAAAGTTAGTTTGTAAATTTCCATCTAGAAATTTTTCAGTTTAAGATACATTGAATAGTGGTAGATCAACTGAGACTAATGAGAAGATAAAATAAAAACTTAATGTTTGGATTCCACGTGAATTTAAAAAAATTAATTTAATTAAACATATTTAATATACTTTTAAAACAATCAAAATTTAAAAACAATCAAAATTATCAACTTTTAAAAAGAATGATGACTGGCTATGAAAAACAAGTTGTATACTCTAATATTAAATGAAAAAGACCAAAATGATTAGCTATTTCATTTATTTTAATCAACATCAAAAGCTGTAATGGTTGGATTATAAGGAAATTGTGTATTTTGAGCTTTTCCCACACAAAAATCAACTCTACTGTATATATGTTATGTACTCATAGTATACTTTTGGTCAATTTCTAAATACAAGTTGGGGTAAATAGGCATTGTTTCATCTTAAAAGCTTATACTTTTCTGAATCACACATCAAAGACCATCTTTTAAATCATGATTCTTACACATGATTTTTTGATGTTATAATTCTCAGATGTTGTAATTCTCAGACTTTAATAATGCATATCAAGTATTAACTTCTTGTTTTAAAATAAATTTAATAAATAACAAGTAATAACCTAAATAAATTTATAATTTTTTTTTTACCTATGCAATTAACTCCTTCATTCTGCCACCCTTCCATGCAAATACAGTTATAAGATCCTGGAGTATTTATGCATATGGATCTTACTTTTTGACAAATATTTGGATTTATTTCACATTCGTTTATATCTAAAAAAAAATTTTTAAAACTGTTGGAGATGATAAGACCTTCAGGTTCTTCATACTAGGTCAAAAATTTTAAAACACTTTTAATTAATCTTACTTCCAGATATTAAAATTATATAAATTTATTTTAAAAATACATTAAATATTATCAAAAAATTAAATAATAATTCAGTGATTAACTTTATTTGACTATTACTTTTTATTATATATTATAAACAATTTAAGTAACATATTTTGGTTATCTTACCAGTACAATTATTTTTTGGATTAGTACCATTCCATCCAGTTTGACAATTACAATTCCATGATCCAGGAACATTTTCACAAATTGCATTTAGTGCACATGAGGTATTTAGCAAACATTCATTAATATCTAAAGAAATTTTTTGTTTATTTCATTGTTAATTAACACATGTTAAATTACTAAAACAAAGCATTTGAGTAAAGAAATAACAAGTGATAATAGATGTTGTGTTTAGAACACTGTCTTAGATATCAAATATCAATTTACAGTTATCTTTGGCATATCTGTAATTATTTATTTTTACTAACAAATTTACTCCCAACAAGGCTGAAAACAAGCACTATTTAAGCTGGAAAATACTTGGATTGTCTATATGGATTCCATAAGAGATCAGTAGTAAATGACAATTTGAGATAACATTAAGTAGAGGACTTGGTAAAAGTGTTGCTATTAATTAATATAGAAGTAACAACAACACTGGACTAATTATTAACAGTGAACTGGGTTTTATTTGGATTAAAAAATTCAGCATGCTAGACTTTATCAAAAACTTTAAATATGTCAAGAGCAAAAGCCTTGTCTCTCTACCTCCATCCAATGCACAAAAGAAACTTTTTGTTACAACAGTTAACAAGCTATAGAACAAGAGAATCAAAATCTGTATCGATTGTCAGAGAGATAGTTGTTAGACTATCTCTCTGACAATTAGAGATTATAAGTTTGTTAATTAAAGACCCAAAAATCTTTCATTTAAAAAATAATGACTGATTGGACAACAGTTTGAGAAACCATATTATTCTCCAAAATTTTAGAAATTAGAACACCAAATGATTTTTTCAGCTGGTAGGAAAACAACAGTTATGCATTAGTTAAATAGTTTAAGAGTATTGAATGAAGTTCTCAACTTTTGCAGGACTAGAATGTTGTCTGAACCACAAGCTATTAAAGAGTTTTAAAAAGACTCATATATTAAAAATGGAATGTCAGACTTGCCTTTGGTAATGTTAAAGATTTTCCAAAAGTCTTTAGAACCAAACTTCTAAGATAAAATACAAAATTTAGTAAACTTAAAACAATGGAGCTTGGGGTCAGACCACACATTTTTACATTTATTTCATGCATTAATAAAAAGACATTTGTTTTCAAAAGTGTTGTAAAAAAGATAAAGAAAATGTTTAGAAATAGAAGCTGCACAAGAAGGAAAAATCATGGGGTAGACGCTAGTAAAATATGAGTAAGGCTGAACTTGAAACCAACAAGAAGGAATAAAAAATATGCCTGCCTAAATCCAGGAGATTATATAGAAGGCACAGTTATCAGCAGAGAAAAGGAAGACATCAGCCCAAGGACCATCATGAAGAAAATTGCAAAAGAAATCCCAGCCAGCCTTAAGTTAATAGTATGAAATGTGATAGGTCGAGTTTGAAGAAGATAAAATGAAAGTTTTAGTGAGCTTATAAAAAAGTCAAAACTGCTTACAGGAGAAAAAGAAAAGCTGAAAAACAAGGAGGAGAAGCAACGTAGGATAAGTATGTTTCAATATTTTTATTGTAAGCACTTTGAAACAATTTATATAAAACAATACATTTACTAAGAAGGGCCATTGTAAAACATGTGTTTTTAAAATATACAAGAAAACATTGAACTTTCTTTTTAAATAAAAAGACTTTTTAGAAAGTCACATGAACTTAAACTTTAGAATGCAATCTAAAAAAAAATATCTGTTTCTTACATTTAAAAACTATTTAGTTTTATTAACTTATTTTTAAAATAGCACAAAATTTATGACATTTATCAATAATATTTTATAAAAATTTTTAGTAAACAAAAAATCTTACTTTAAGTAAACTATAATTTAAAAAAAAAAAAAAAAAAAAAAACACTAAATAAATAAAATAAATTAAATAAAGAAAAAAAAAACACTTAATGTTGAATGCATAAAACATTTTAGCTTAAACTTAAATTGCATTTATATAAGCATGAATGTATATATAAACATTAAAGAATTTAAAAACTAAATAAAAAATCATCTTACCATTACACAACTGACCATCACCAGAAAATCCAGAGTTGCATTGACAAAAAAAACTTCCAGGAGTATTAAAACAAGTCGCATTTGTTGAACAGTTACTCATCTTTAAAATGCATTCATCAATATCTTAAAAAAACAAACAAGTAAAATAACTATTAACTTCTTGACATAATTATCCAGATAACGTCTTGGCATGATTATCTAGATAATTTCCTAACATAATTATCCAGATAATTTCTTGACATAATTATTCAGATAATTTCTTAACATAATTATCCAGATTAATTCTTGAAATAGTTATTCAGATTAATTCTTGAAATAATTATCCAGATAATTTCTTAACATAATTATCCAGATAATTTCATGAATAGGCAAAAAATTTAGATAATTTTATGAGATAACTATTTATAATTATTCAGAATTTTTCAGACTTTTCATTGATTAATTGGGTATAGTTTTTTTTTTTAATAATAATTGTTTTAAATTCGTTCTCAACTATAAATTTCATTTTTTTCATTGCACTTATGGTAAAAATGATATCTTAAATTGTTTAAAGTCTTGGTGTAAAATCATAATTGACGTTACACACGCCAAATTTTATACCACAAATAACTAATAAATAATAAAAAATAAGTACAAAAACCTAAAAAATAGTAAAAATTACAAAAACTTATAAATAAATTACAACGGGTAACCAAAGTTAACAAAATATCAAAGTAGCTGTTAAAAGCAGTATAATGAGACTCAATGGTTTGAAAATACTCTGATCTATCTTGAAAGCTCTCATGCATGTTTTGATATAAAGTATCGATTGTCTCAAAAAATACTAGCTGTTAGGTCTAGTATTTTTTCTGCACTGTGATTGGATGTCTAGTATTTTTTTCTGCACTGTGATTGGATGTCTAGTATTTTTTCTATAGTGATTGGATGTGATATGAATAGCCTTAGGTCTTTACATGTTCTCTTACTTATCTACCCACAACTAATATAAACTAATATAAAAGGTACATTACTTCCAGTGATGTACCCAGATACTAGGAAATATAGGAACAAAAAGTTATGCTGATGCAAAAATAAAACCATATTACATTGATTTAGCTGAAGAAAAAACATTTAATTCTTTTAAATTGAAATTAAACATTTGGTGTTAAACAACAAAAAAGATTTTAAAAGAAGTATTTTAAGTTCCAATTTATTTTTATAATTAGGTCAAAATTACTAAAGTGAAGTTTTTAACTCAATTGCTAATTCAGCAGTCTATGACATATGCTAATTAACATTAAATTTATTGTCCATCACTCCTCAAATATGTGGTTTCAGGCAGTTTTCATAATGCTATTTTCCTATTTAAATATTAAAAAGTCGAAGCAATTTTTAACATTTGAATGACTTTTTTTGCGCTAACCTGTTTTTACAGATCTGAATATTTTTATCTTAATACTACCACAAGGTAGATGATTTAACTACCACTAGGTAGATGATTTGTTCAAAGTTTAGAAGCTCCTCTTTTTCTTACCCACAAAAGGAGTTTTATATTATTGTTTTTTTTCCTAGGTAGGTTTTCTTCACTATGGCTAAGAAGCCTCACCTCTTCCATTTTGTTTATTGATCTATTTAATACATTTAAAATGGTAGTAACGAAATATAGTATACAAATCAACATATATTTTGCAAGCAAAAATCATTTTCAACTTTAAATACTAACTTAACTACTGTTAAGTTATTGGATAAACCTTTAAAAAATACACTTTGCAATGTAACATGCTATATGGCAAGTACACTTTTTAATAACAAGTACACTTTTTAATGGTAAATACACTTATTAATGACAAGTACACTTTTTAATGACAAGTACACTTTTTAATGATAAGTACACTTTTTAATGACAAGTACACTTTTTAATGACAAGTACACTTATTATTGACAAGTACACTTTTTAATGACAAGTACACTTATTATTGAAAAGTACATTTTTCAATGTTAAATACACTTTTCAATGGCAAGTACACTTTTTAATGGCAAGTTCACTTTAATGGCAAGTCACTTTAAATGACAAGTACACTTTGTGATAAATAAACTTTTCAATGACAAGTTCACCTTTAATGACAATTTTTTTTTCTTCTGTATTTTTAATAAAAAGATTATTATTTTTGAGATTTTGATCCAATCTTAATTCTTACACCTTTTGCCACACTGCTTCTTACAATAGCTACTTTAAAAGACAGTAAACTAGTGTTAGGGTTGACCCAGGTTGCTTTAACATACTTTCCACTGACCAATGATTTATTTCTGATTAATGACACACTTTTTAAAACATAATAATTATTGTTAACATTTAACATGTTTAAAAACCAGTAAAAAATCATATATGAAAAGTATTCTCATTGAAAAATAAAAATTTCAGAAAATTAAAACATTTGAATAATTTTTATAAATAAATAAAAGTAAACAACTTTTGTACCATATATATTAATGCAAAGAGAATTGGAAGAAACATTAATGTTATCTAACTGAACCACACAGCTATAGCTACCACTATCATTGATGTTTCCAGCAATTCTTAAATATCCAATATTTTCATGTTGTATATCAATAATCTAAAGAAAACAATGCAATTGATTACAAATGTTGTTAATAATCATTATCTATTTAAAATCTAATAAAAAAATTAAATGGTTGAATGATTGCATAAAGGACTGAACTTATAATTTTATTTGGGTGTTAAAAATTTAATTTCAAACAAAAATGTGTTACCAATTATAAAAAAAACTCAAGAACTAGTCAAATTATTTCACTATTTTCCAATAAATAACAAATTTCTTTAAAAGAACATAAAAAATTTCGCCACAACCTTGCTAATACACTTTTGACTTTGAAATGAGGGGGGCGAGGAATACGTAAAAAGTACCATTTATAAAAAAAAAGAAAAAAAAAGGTCTCTAAAAACTAAAATTGACCCGACTGAATTGTGTCAAATACCTGACTAGCTGACTAAGTTCGTCAAAAAACCAACTTTAACTTAAAAATCACCATTTTTGAGGGGTAAAACATCCCCTTCCACCACACACCCTCACCCAAAAACCGCCTTTGTATGCAATATGTACGCATAAAAAATCTTTGTCTCTTTAAAAAACTCTACAAAAATAATGCACAATAAAATTTATTAATATAAAAAAGACTTTATTCTTTGTATTTTTATATCTAAATATTCAAAGAATATTTAACACTGTAGTTAAGAGAAGTAATAGCTAGAAATATGTTACACACAAGCTCAAAAGACAAGCTAACGCGGAAAACATCTACTTTTGTTGTTTTGCAAACGTAATGTAAGTAAAAGTAACGCATGACAACTTGAGCGTTTTATTGTTGTTTTTTTTTTAAATGTGCGGTTCTTAAATTGACTATAAAATTTGACTGTGTGTTTTTTGCTTGAAGGTCTTTATTTTATAATTTTTCTTTAAAAATATTTAAAGAATACCCAAATACTACAATGATAAAACACATATTTTTGAAACAAAGAAATGAATTTTATAAAACTATAATAACTATGAAGTTCATTGCTATAAAATTTTTTTGAAAATTTCCGGAAATTTTGAGCAAAATTTCCCGGAAAATTTCAACCCTAGTTTCTAAAGAAGTTTTTGCTGTAACTTTTTTAGTGAGCTGCCTGTATTCAATGCAAAAAAAAATTGCTAATTACCTTAATTTTACTTCAAATCTTAATGACTACTGTTTCCAACTTTCCAATACCAACCACAAACTCGAAAGTATCTTAAATTACATCCAGACTAGTTCCCATCATTAACCAAGTATTTTAAACAGTTCCCAATCTATTGAACATAGATTGTCATCAAACTCTACACCAATTTATAAAGAAGCGTTAGCATAAGTCTGGATATAGCAACTCCCAATAGCAATCTCCAATAATATCTCCATTTGAATCCTCTTAATAATAGTCATAGACACAAACAAAACATCATGTGGTTTAATTTACCTTTTAGTAAAACTATTGTTACAAAAACAAGAAACTTTTTCTTAACTTTCATTGACTTCATATCACAAGCTCCACAAGATTTTTAACAGAAATACTGCCAAAATAAGTTAAAGCAATATGCAAAATATTAGGCTCTTTATTAACTTACACCATCAACAAAATTTACTCAGTAATAATACCCCCAATGTTATAAACAGCAATCTTATTATAACATTAAACAGATCCCTATTATTATAAAAGTTTTCCAAAAGTATGTTATTCTGATTTTCAATTAAAGTGAAGTTATATAAAAAATTTAAAATTAATCACCATTTTATAAAATTTATAAGATTTTATTCATTTAAAAATTTTTTTTATAATTTTTTTTAATAAGTTTTTTTATACAACAACTATTATTTTTGAAATTTTAATCCAATCTTGATCCTTAAACCTTTTGCCACAACAACAACCCTTTGCTTCTTTCAATAGCTACTTTAAAAAAGCAGTAAACTTGCGTTAGGGTTGGCCCAGGTTGCTGTAACATACTTGTCACTGACCAATGATTTATTTCTGACAAGTGACTCACTTGAGCCACTTTCAGGAAGAATTTACCTGATGCCACTAGAAAGATTAAAATGCAAGTAGGGTTACTAAGTATATAAAGTACGCTTTTATAAATAATACATGAATTGTACGATTATGATGAATTTTTGATGAAAATGAAAGCCTTTATAGTTATATAAATTTCAAGGTAGAAATTTTAAGATGAAAGAAATGAAAGAAATTTAAATTTTAAGAAGATGAAAGATGAAAGTCTTTATAGTTATTTAAACTTTAAGGTACTTCAAGAATTTTTAATTTTTGATTATTTTGAATAATTTTTATTTAGGGCTTTTCCATAAATTATGTCAAGCAATTTTTGACTGTGAATGATATATATATATATATATATATATATATATATATATATATATATATATATATATATATATATATATATATATATATATATATATATATATATATATGTATATATATTTATATATATATATATATATATATATATATATATATATATATATATATATATATATATATATATATATATATATATATATATATATATATATATATATACTAATATCTTCTAAGTTTATAAGTTTAACTATTTGATTCAACTTGAATCAAATAATTAAATATGTGTTTATTATAAGTTTATATTAGATGAAAAAAAATCTAACCTCATTATTTTTATACCATATGTATGCCAAGTTGCCGTCACCAGATGCTTCACACTTCCATTCTTTACTTATACCAACAACCCAAGTTGAGTAATTGGCTGGTGAAAATTTAGTTAGCATAATAGGTCCTTTGTCCGAAGTGTTTGAAAAGGGAGAATTTTCTGACAAAAAAATTATTATTTCAACTTTATCTTTAAATTAAAAGAACTAGTTTACAACATTACACAAATAAAAAATATATATTCAAAATAGTTTATTTGCACAAATAAAAAATATATATTCAAAAAGATCTATTAACTGCCATTTCTGCACTCTTTCATACCCACCAATATGCTCAAAATTACACACATAGATTCAAATAACTTTTATCCTCAAGGGGAAAACTACCAAATAAAAAATTAATAAAAAGTAGGATGTTCTGCATTGTTTAGTGCATTGTTTTATTTGTGGATTCAATGCAGGACATACACTAATGTGAATTTACTACTACAATGCGGTAGTGGTGTAGTGGTAGAGCGCTCGCTTCATAAGTGAGAGGTTCCGAGTTCGATGGGTACATCCCTAGTAGTACTGCGCTCAACTTGTTTCTCCACGCAGCGGCCTTGTTCGTCAAGGTTCGTGTTTCGGAGTTATAGAGTTGAGAGAGGGTTATAACCACAAGTAGCCTTCTCATCTGTAGTGGCCTTCTTGGCCTTGGGAGGTGAATTACAAAAAAAAATAATAATAAAAAAAAAACTTTTTTATAACTTAAAGTACTTATAGTTTAACATTTTAATATATTTCTTCAATATCATATTAAAAATTTTATGTTCTTTTTATAAAAGAATAACATTTTACAAAAAAAACATTTACATTTTTTTGTCTATCTAATAGAAATTAAATTTTTTTTTAATGATAAAAACTTTAACAATAAAATAAATTCACTTGAAAACTCAAAAAACTTTTTTGAAAACTCAAAAAACTCAAAAAAATTGTTTGGTTCATATACTTTCATTGTAACTGTTCATAATACCTTTTATTTATAAATATTTTAATTAACGTTTATTAATAAACCAATAGCAAAACAGTTTTTTTTGTTTTAAACTTTTAAAATTATTTTTTGTGCTGAAAAATATCAAAAATCAAAAGTTCAAAGTTCAAAAACTTAAAATTCTGAATTCAAAATTCACTTTTTTTAACTAAAGTCACAGGAGCCAAATAAACTTTAAGTTTTTTTACCATGTTTTTGTTCAAGCAATAAATTTTTTAAGTTTAAACTCAGGTTTCAAACTAATAAAAATTGTAGAGGAATTTTATGATTTATATAAGTAGTCACATCTAACATTTTTTATTAGTTCAAAAAACTACTGATTTTTCAGCATTACATCAAGACAAACAAGATTTAATATATATATATATATATATATATATATATATATATATATATATATATATATATATATATATATATATATATATATATATATATATGCTAATATGAAACACGCTGATTCCAGTTTTAAAAATCAGCCCCATCTTGGTTAACCCAAAGCAACTTTGCGCAATGTTGTATGTGTGCGTATAGAACCCAACAGCTAAATGGTCTGTATACTTAGTAAGTTTATGAATTTAAGATATTGAAAATCTTTAACAACTTTAAAATTCTTTCCTTTTTTAAGTTGTCTCACTGACATGTAAAAATAACAAGCTTTTTTTTTCTTATAACATTTCCTGTATTTATCAATATTTGACTTAATTGTACTCTTTATTAATAGCTTTTATAACCAAAAACAATTTTCTGTTGGAATATAAACTCCATCTTGATTAGTCAACAAAGAAAGAATGTTTCACATTTTATAAGGATAAAAAGTCAGAGTTGTAGTGTTCTAATTTTTCTGTAATTTTATTCAAAACACTAACTGAAGGAATATCAATGTTTTCATTGCTTATGTATTTATTAGAAGAAATCAAAATAAGTAACTTGTAGTAGCAAACAGTTTCAACAAACTTGTTTTTTTCAAACAAATCTTGAACATCACTATGCACAAAAAATTTTCTATAAATTATCTTGCTCAAGAATTACTATTGCAACTTAATGAGCATAAAAGTCACAAGGTAACAAGCATAGCATATATAAGCTCTTGTGACAGCAACAGCATATAAAATCTCTTAATGGAATTTCTTGACAGTTTTGCAAAAGTTTCCTACTTCAGAACGAGTGAGGAAAGCTTTGTTAACTTTGATTTAAAAGTCAATTTATTTGATAAAAAATTGTGTTTACCAAGATGACAGCTAACTTTGAAACTTCACAAATGTGACATGCTGACTCCTATTTATTAAACCTTTTGGCCAAGGCAGGCCCATTTAAATTATATTTATTGATAACCCTAAATTTTATTTTTTTTAAACGTGGAAAACATCTATTTTTTGATACAAACTTTAAAAAAGTGCCCTACAGTAAGTTAGTCTTAATAAAAAATTATTCTTTTTTGATAATAAATTCCTAATGCTTTAAATATAGCAAAATAAATAATAAAAATTGTATGAGCACAATATAAAAATATAAACTTAAAAAGAGTCGTTTGCTATGTTTAAATCTTTACAAACTGTATATAATTAGTTAGTACATTTTTTATTCTGATGCATTTTTTGTCCTGCTGCCATTATTAACATTTGGTTTTTGAGACAAATAAGGAACTTGAAACAAGGCATATTTATTGATTAAAAATTTTTAAATGCTTAGCATCAGCAATGTATGTTTGTTTAGGTTTAAAAAAAATACAACAACAATTAAATATTCATACTACCCATAAAACATTTTTGAACATTTTTTACATTACACCTAGGGCAGTGTAGTAATATAGTGCCAAGAGCAAGCAGAGGCAAATTATTAAGGCTACCAACTTATAATAAAAACTTTTCTCCTTTTATTCATAATAAAACCCACAATTTGAAAATTTTGATTACACATAATTAAAAGTTGCAAATAGAACATCTATTTTGAATGAGCTTGTCTGTACAACAAAATAACTATATATATAGTTAATTTGTTAATAAAAAATGGTTGCACTTTTCCTCATAAATTATATCTGCTTCCAAAAATAGTCACTCACTATATACACTGCTTTTGAAAAATGATAAAAAAATTTTAGGAAATTCTATTAGACGCAGAAAATATTTTGTATTTGCTAACCAACTACTTGTAAGGGTGTGCTAATCACCACTTGTAAGGGTCAGATTCAAACAGTTTTCATGTATAAATCAATTTCAAATAAAACAAATGTACTCATGGTCAAATAACTGCATGCATTTCAAAAATGCAAATCAACATATGTCATCTCAAAAATGCACTGAATATATAGCTGAAATGGTAATATTTAATAAAACATTAGTGAACAATTCAAATAAATCTAAAGTGGTGCTCTTATTGATTTCATTATCTTTTCCTATTTGTATAAAATTGTGAAAATTTTTTTTTTAAAGTTTACTCACACAGTTTTCAACAAGTGCGAACAAGGATGTGAGTTGAAACAATGATGATGATGATGATGATGATAATGATGACAATGATTATACTTTTTTATTTTATATAATGAGTTATTTATATAAAACCTATAAATTTCATCTTTACATATGTTTATTTTACTGATGCTTTAATTGAAATTTTGTGAAAATTAAAATTTTCCAAAATGTTAAATTTTTTAAGAAATTTAAAAAAAACAAAAAAAAACTTGAGGTTATATTTGAAAAATTTGTGCAAAAATATTATGCATATTGGACCACTGACTGGAAAAAAATGTATAAATCAAAGTTAAAATTCATAATGTCATAATGGTTTTAAACCATTATAAATATATTATGAAACAATATAGTTTTTTATATTTACAATTAAAATGTGAACGATTAGACAAATTATGAAGAGGCCTATTTAAAACAAAAATAAAAAAATATAATGGAAAAAATGTTGTTTATAAAGTCTATGATAAGAAATAATATTTATGTTGAATATTGCGCTTTTATATTATTTTATTGTTACTCTTTTATTATTTGCATTTTAAATGCAGTTTGAATAAAATTGGTAACCAACAGTTTTATACTTTATATATGCTTATTATGATATATTTTATTTTTTTGTTATATTTTATAGTTTTTACTTACAATAATTTTTTTTTCTTGCTATCCTATTTATAACTGATTGCATTTAGTATTATTTAAATATTAAAATCTAGCTGAGATTAGGCACCAGTTTTGTTTACATTCTTATTTAAATTCTTATATTTGACAATAATCTGTAATTCTGTTTAAGTTTTCTAACTTGCTATTAATTTGCTAAATATCAAAACAACAAAAAAAAACAATTTTGTCAGTTTCCAATTCAAGTGAACAATTGTATGCTATTGGCACATACCCATGGAAGAATAGTAGAAAAAAAAGCTTATATATATATATATATATATATATATATATATATATATATATATATATATATATATATATACACACATTTTTTTCCAGTCAGTGGCCCAATACGCATAATATTTTTGCACAATTATAAAGAAAAGCAGAAAGTATAATATACTGCCCTTTAGGTTTTTTCAATTAGTATGTGGCATACGCATAGGTATTCCTTTAGGAATAAGTATACATATATAAACAAGTCAGTACCGGAAAAAGTACAGGAAAATGTTAATGTAGCAATCATATTCGTAATAACACTGATCACATTAAACATAAGTTTACCTAACAATCATTTAGTAACAACACTAATTAATCACATTAAACATACATTTACCTAGTAGTACCAATTAAAGTGCGAAATTTTAATTCAGTAAAAAAATTTAAGAGAACATGTTTTTAATGCAAGAACAAATGTAATATATACATATTATATGCATGTTATGTTTTAGTTAAAATGCTAAAGTACACATTAATAAAGAGAGTCCTCGAAATAACCCCCTTTTGCCCGTATGCACGCCTCCAGTCTTGGACGCCATTCCTCAATTGATTTACGCACGGTATCCATGGATAAAGCATCCCATTCTCTGAGAAGTGATCGCTTGAGGGCATCAATGGAAGTGTGAGGTTTGCAGCACACCTTCGCCTCCAGTTTAGACCAGATTGCATAATCCAATGGATTAAGATCTGGTGATGCTGACGGCCAGGCATTCGTAGAGATAAAATTGGGCACATTGGCTGTCAACCACCTCTGTGTTGTCTTCGCTTTGTGCGAAGGGGCACTGTCTTGTTGGAATGACCATTGTTCCCCATTGAACAACGAGTCATTTAAAGGTTTTACCACCTGCTCTAAAATGTCCTCCTGATAATTTTTTGCTTTTGTTTTTACTCCCAACTCACAAAAATGCAATGGGGTTTTGCCCATTGCACTAACCCCCGCCCAAACCATAACTTGTTCAGGATGGTGGCGTCTGGTGACATATCCAACATGGTGAGGTAATTCTGCACGACTTTTCGCGTAGACGCGATCATTTTGTCGATTAAATTTGGCCTCTATGGTGAAATATTTTTCGTCTGTGAATAAAATTCTGTTAACAGCAGCGGGCCCATATCGAGCAAGAAGTTGAGCACATTTCTCACGTCTTCCTTTGATGTTGGTGGCTGTAAGATAGTGACATGTTTTAATTTTTAATGCCCGTACCTTAAGGTCTTCTTTCAAGGCTCTGTTAATGGTCATACGACTCATATTCATTTGAAGGGCAAGTTTTTTTTGATTCTGTCTTGGATTGCGACGAATTCGAGCTTTAAGCGCTGCAAGCATTTTGGGGGTACGTGCAGTGCGTTGCCTGCCACCACCATAACGTTTTTTGACAGAACCACTATCATTATATCGCTTAATAGTACGATAGACAAAATCCTTTGATATTCCTTTATGCTGCAGCATTTTGAAAATCTGATACGGTTTTCTCTTCCCGTCTAATAATGCTATAACTGCACACCCTTTTCCTTCCATACTATCCATTATGAAAAAATCTACAAATAAACACACAAATAAATTAATAAATTCCAGGAATCTATTCAAACAATACAAATAAATGCGGGAACTATATAAAAAGCACATGCCTGTTAACATGACAAGTTTAAACAAACTTCGCACTTCAATTGGTACTACAGAGTATGTAGCAATCATATTAGTAATAACAATGATCACAATAAACATACCTTTATCTAGCAATCATGTTAGCAACAATGCTGATCAAATTAAACAGGCAAAAAAAAATGCCTACAAATAGTTTTGTTAATCTCAATCCCACTGTAATTTGGTAATAAAAAAGAAAAAGAACTAACAAAAAATTTATTTTAGTTTTAGTTTTTTAAGTAAAAAAAAATAGTAATGGTAATTTTCTTTCATAAATAATTTCTTACATACATAAACAGCGCTTAAGGTAAATTTAGGCAGTAGATAATGAAACATTGGAGGAAAATAATGTTATCTTCCAATAAATTATTAATAATAAATTTTTTTTAGTGTAAAAGATTTTAACTCCATTTAAATGATGTTAAAATCTTTTATATTAAAATAAATTTTAAAAATAAAAACAATATTTTAATTACCTATTAATGCAACACCCCATGAGCTTGTTTGAAGTAAAGTAACATTGGCATTGGAAGATAATTTAATTTTGATCTCCATTTGTGTCCATTTTTTCATTATAAGATTTCCAACTAAATTTATGGTCATCACATTTTGCTGAGCAGTAAAAAAAGTTTGCTGAAACATTGATATTAGTAATTCATTGTCAAGAAACAATCCAGACATCAACTGAATCGAACTAAAAGCAATATTTTCTGATAATTCTGATCAATTTTATTTTACTTTCATATCTTTGTTTACTAGTATACAATTTAATTTAACTTAAAGCAAATATTCATGAATATCTATAAATATTAGTAGCTACTACAATGGTCAATAGTTACACATACATATTAGGGTGTTTCATATTTTATCAACTTTTGAAATTGAACTTGCGAATTGATTTATAAATTGACCATTTATATGAAAATAAGTTTGAGCAAAAAAAAATATATATATATAATTTTTAGGGTCCCTGCCAGTTTGATTTTGGGCAAAATGTTGGGTGTTTTAAATATTCAACCCATCATATATTATCTAAAAGAATAAAAAATTTTATAGGATAAATCTTAAGGTGTCCGCCAGGCATTTAAAACACTCAACATTTTTGCCCAAAATTGAACTGGTGGGGACCCTAAAAATTATATATATATTTTTTGCTCAAACTTATTTTCATATAAATGGTCAATTTATAAGTTGATTCATGAGTTTAATTTCAAAAATTGATAAAATATGAAACACCTAGCTTTGTAGCAAACAATATTACATGCCAATATTACACTCAATAATTATGTTCAACCATCATGAGCAATGTTTATATTTAAATTTAATTTGACAATTATTTAAAATGCTGTTAAAATGATGATAAAGTATTTTTTAAACATTTTTTAAGAAAAAATTATTTTTTCTTAAAAAACACTGTAAGATTATTAAAATTACTGAACATTTCTATTAATACCTTTGCTGTTTCATAAATAGCCCCATATAAAAATTATTTTTTTGAACCAAACTCCTCATATAACGTTTAATAAGACACAGATCCAATAAAAATATTATAAAATAATATAAAGATGACAAGGTATTTATAAAAATGACAAAATATTTATAAAGATAACAAGGTATTAATAAAAATGGCAAAATACTTATAAAATTAGTGATATTTTAGTCAAAAACAAAAAAAATTATATACTGTTTTGAAAAAAACTTACTGGTTACCAAGGAAACAGCTTTTTCGAAGATCAACAATAAGATTTACAACAACCTGATAAGTTCCTTGCAATAGAACTATAGACTGATTTTCAAATGATTGGAATTTTTTATTAAACAATCCATAATAACCTGTTTTATTAAATGTCCATGGCCCAATAGAATACCAATTATCAGGTAGTAGTTCCAAATATATTTCATTTAAAAGAGTTTTTCCAAAACCAAAGTTATTTGTTGTGATTAAATTAGCAATTCGCAATGATCCTATGTCAACTGTTACAGGAGCATCAAACGATTTCAAAACAATAGAGACAGCATCATTCAGTAGTAATTCAGTGAAGCAATTCATTTCGACACTGCAATTTACACCACCATTAAAAAAGCTAGCACAGATCTTTGCATTATTTTTATCGACAAAACTTACTTCAATTGATCCATTTAAGTTCAAAAGATTAAATTTGCTTTTAAGTAAATATATTCCAGAAGTTTTAACAAAATAATCTCCTGAAGCAGAAGTACTCAGTTGATTCTCAGGATCAGACCAACTTTGAAGTGTTATATCTTTATTCAAAACTTGAACAACTTCAGGAGTAAAAATATTCATAGCCCAACTTCGTGATGCCTTCATTTCAGGTAAGTATGACAAAGAAAATGATGAAGCTGTTTTACTTATTTTTACACTAATTATTTCCTTTGAAATGTTGAACATATTAACGCTTGGATCGAATATATTTATAACACACAATGAAATTTGATCTTGATAATTAAAAACAGATATATTGCTGAAATGAAAATGCATCTTTGTTTCCCTATACACAAAAAAAATAATTAAAAAATAATTAATAGTTAAAACACTGTCAAAACTAAAATTCTCAGTATATGGAGTGAACTTCCAAACTGATATATATAGCCACACAATTGTATGCACCCTCTGTGGATGTGCATGCATTATATGTCAGTTGATCATACTTAATAAATATAAAAATTAATTGTTTTTATAAGTAATTATGTATAAATTCAGTAACCTTTTTTCAGTTTTTAATAGAAAAAAACTTTTTATAACTTGCATAAACTTGCATCATAACCTCAAAGAATTTGTGAAGATGCAAGTTATGAACAAAAAATAAAACATAAAAAACAAACTAAATAATAATAATAATAATAATAAAACAAACTAAATAATAATAATAATAATAATAAAACAAACTAAATAATAAACAATTTAAAAAAAATGCAACCAAACTATTTGTATGATATGAAGTTTAAAAAAAATCATTTTTTTAATTTTTTTTTTCTAATATGAATTTTTACCAAAATTAGGCTATTGGTAAAAATATATATGTTTATGTATGTATGTAAGTATATATATATATATATATATATATATATATATATATATATATATATATATATATATATATATATATATATATATATATATATATATATATATATATATATATATATATATATATATATATATATATTTAAATATATAAACCTCTAATATTTAATACCTTTTTTAACAAAATAAATCATTTTAATTCTACTAGATTTTCAAATCAGAACTACATTCAACCCAAAACCTATTGTATAGCCATTAAATTCTTTATTGCAAGTAGAGGACCCAAATTATGGAATTCTATTCCTAATACCAACATCAAAACTACTACTTCTTCTCATACATTTAAAATAAAACTTCACCAAAAACTTCTTACTATTGACAATTAAGTTATTTCTAAATCTCAGATAATCTTATTCTCTTATTTATTTACTTTATTGTTTTATGTTTGTATATATTTTTTATACATACAAGTTTATTTATTTATTTTTTTTTTCTTTTTTGACTTTATTTTTATCTTATTTAATACTATTATTTTTTAATTTATTTATTCTTTTTTTTTCCTCTTATGCGAGCAAGCCGCCTGGTTTTCTTTTTTCTGTTCTTATTTTTATTAACTTAAAATAACTCTTAATCGCATAAATAATTATTGATTAATTACTTTAACATATGGTTCTTTTTATAACTTTTTATTTCAACTCAATTTTTTTGTACATCTTGAGGTTTTTATTGGTTCTTTTTATAACTTTCTTGGTTGGTTTGTTGGTTTATAACTTTCTTGGTTGTTTGGTTAATTACTTTAACATATGGTTCTTTTTATAACTTTCAATTTCAACTCAAAGTTTTTTGTACATCTTGAGGTTTTTATTGTCTTTTATTAAGTTGTGTCATATTTTTTATTTTTTTGTTTTTTGGCTTTTGCTAGTTAAATAAAACAAATATATTTCAATTAATTTTTAACAATATTATAAAAAATTTATCTTATAAAATAACTGCTTGTAATGTGAAAATACGGTGTCAACTATGGGACTTATTGATAAAGCTATTATTGTCTTCTTTTTGCCTCGGCCATGTAAATATTCATTTATACATTTTAGTATTGTAGTATTGTATTGTAGTATTGTATTTAAATAGCGAAATAGTAATTTAATTTAATCCTTTGGCTGTATTAGGCAA
>NC_088930.1:21167500-21172500 GCF_038396675.1 Hydra vulgaris | reverse complement strand
AATATTAATGGAACAAAAAAATATGAGAGAACGGTCACTCCGTCAACTGGACAATTTACTCCCAGATGCCAATGATTTAGGGGCTGCCTTAAATACTTGCTATATATCAAAGTCTTTACAATCACATTTACAATATGATTGTATAGAGGAAATTTAGGTTTAGGAACTTCACAATTTAATTTTGCCCCAGGGCCTGAGCCAGCTTGAAGCAGCCCTGTATGAAAGTATTTATAAAAACCAAATGCATAGAGTAAACAAAAGAAAAAAAAATCAATGAAACACATATCCATTAGTTTAATTAGGAATAATTTTTTTTCTTTTTTGTAGTTATTAAGTGCTCCTAGAAGTTCTTACTGTCTTATTACAGAACACTGGAATAAGCCTAAATAATTCTAATATGCTTTAAATTAGATAAAGCTTTAAAAGAAAAAAAAGTAAACAAAAAATAGGTAATAGTTGTAGTTATTAATGTCATACTTCCTAAAATAGCCAATCACTATGTACACTGCCACCGGCAAATAATAAGCAAGTTCTGTTAGGATAATGTTTTGCCCTTGTTGACCAACACTTGTAAGGGTTTGTTGTTCAATTTAAGTAAACGGTTTTATGTAAAAACTTATATCATTTGCAATTGGAATTATCCTTCCTCACATCTTCATATGTTTAGACTAGTTTGGTTGTTTTCATTTACATTTCTTTTTCT
The DNA here is from genome assembly GCF_038396675.1 of Hydra vulgaris. Classification (NCBI taxonomy): domain Eukaryota; kingdom Metazoa; phylum Cnidaria; class Hydrozoa; order Anthoathecata; family Hydridae; genus Hydra; species Hydra vulgaris. Next base: position 21,171,797 of record NC_088930.1, on the reverse strand, counting down.
TACAAATCATGACCAGTGCTACTAGTCACCGGTGATGACTCATTGATGCCAAGCAGCCTTTCACTGAGAAGGAGTTGTCGTATTGTTTTATCGCAACCGTATAATTGACATTCCCATTAAAGTTAAACTATGTTTTAAGTTCAGGTTGTAGTGAAGATCTATCTATATCAACTTCTGAAACGCAAATACCTGAGCTGGTTATTTTTGCAATCTTTTTGAGTGGTTTGAAGAGTATGATACATTTATACATAACAATATTTAAACCAAATTGATGTTACAGTCAACTAATAATGTGTGCTATTACACAGCCAATTCATAAATTAAACAAAAACATAGTGCAGTTGACATATTGTAGGTATTCTGGCAAAAAACATTAACTCAAAAATCTCTGTTGAGAGAAATCAATCATTTAAGTTTTCTTCCATTTTGAAACATTTATAATCTTATTAAACTGCATATGCTGTTGACATTTAAATACACCATAATGCTAAGTGTTTATTTAAGAAAATAATTTTAGCTTTTATTTTTTTTTAATTTAAAAGCTTTAAGCCCAAATAGAACACCCTTTTTATGAGTTAATGCTAAATGTATTTTTATAACCAGAGATGAGAGAAGATGTTTTATTTAACTTAATGTACTTAACCAGTTTGTAAAGCATAGTAAACTTTATAATACTGCATCATTAAGTCAAAATTGCCAAATTTCGACTTCACGTCTTATTCTAGTATACCCATGATATGCACTACAATGAACAAGGTCAGAACCCTCAAAATAAGAAAGTGCCATTGAATATTTGGCAGCCAAATATTTGGTATTCGAGAAAACCACTATTCCTGACATCTCTGGTTATAATAGCACATGCTTTTGTTTTTAAACAAACAAACAAAAGATTGGAAAGTTAAATCGAATAAAAAGATAAAGGTTTTTAGAATTTTCACTAGACTAAATTGACTTTTAGTCAATTAGTTGGAAGTCCATGAATGATTAAATTGAATATTTATTTTTTCTAAGTCAACTAATTTCAACTTTCAACTAGTCAACTTTTCATCGATTTATTTGAAGTCGACTTTAAGTTGATTTATTTGAAATCGACAGTAATATTAAGAGAATAATTTTATTTAGAGAACAAATTTATTATTAAAACAATTTAAAAAATTAAAATCAATATAAATATAACAATATATATAAAGTATAATAAAAAAATAGAGGAACTCAAAAATATTTTAATACATTCCAAGCAAAGCTTTTTTTTTTTTTTACTGTTTACATACATCAACTAACAAATAGGTTAAACATGTGAGAGGTGCAACTATATCAAATGAAAACTTGGTCGAACATGAGAGGAGTATTGCCACATCAACTGACAATAAAGTAGAACAAGGGAGGAGTGCTACTACATTGACTGAGTGTTTTAATTTGGGCTGGCAATCTATAAATAAAACTTTTTTTCAAAACCTTATTAACTTTTTTTGATCATTCTCAATGATTTAAAAAAAAAAAAAGATAAAGTTTACATTTTACAGTAAAAATTTAAGACAACTAAGCAAAAGCATATATATAAATTTATATATACATATATATATATATATATATATATATATATATATATATATATATATATATATATATATATATATATATATATATATATATATATATATATAAAGTACCAAAAGCTATAAAACACAAAAAACCATCGTCATCACCAAGTTCTCTAAACCTATCATTCACTAACAATTGTGGTCTTTGAAGTAACTTTTCTTCTGTTGAGTCTTATCTCCTGCAAAGTTCACCAGACCTACTTGCTCTTTGTGAGACTAATTTGAGTTCAGCTGTCTCATCTTGTGATCTTAGTGTTGATTTTTATCTTCTTTTAATTTGTAAAAACTCCAATAGTTACATGCTTCGCCTGGGCATTTACATTTGTTGAGAAACTAGGTTTGTATTCACAGATTATTCTTCTATGTGCTTTCGTTTAGCACCACTTCACTCTATCGTCTTTCTCTTTGCTCTATATAAGAGCGATATAGTATCATCTCGAGACTGCACTCTTGAGATATTCATTTTTTCTGATCCTAGTCAGTACTCAGTTTCTCCACATTCACCCTCCCCATTCACTGGCTTCTGATCACCGTTTGATCTCTCTAAAACTATTATCTCATTTTTCTTCATCATCTGAATCTCCCTACCATTGTACCTATTACAACTACCTTAAAGCTGACTGGGACTCTTTCTGTGATTTTCTTCGTGATGGCCCTTGGGTATAAATCATTAGTCTTCTGGCTGACAAATGTGCTTCTTACATATCTTCATGGATTCAGACTGGCATGGAATCTTTTTTTCCCTCTCGACAATTCCAAGTCAAGTCTCACTCTTCTCCTTGGTTTATCTCACATTGTGCTGCTGCAATTTCCAAGCGAAACTGTTACTTCCATATCTATCAGCAAAACAATTCTCCAGAAAATAGACGCCTGTTTATCACTGGTAAAAACCATTGTAAATGATTTTGTCTAACGCCAAAGCCTGCTATTCTCAGGTTATGAAATATCATATTTCATCACAAAAATTAGGCTCTTCTGACTTCTGGAGAATCTTTAACAATATCAATAATAAGGGCAAATCTGTTATTCCACCTCTTTTGTATGGTTCAGATTTTGTCACCTCATCCTAAGATAAAGCTGTTTGCTAAAAAATTAGAATTGTTTGCTAAGAACTTTTCATCAATATCATTTCTTCATTCCACTAGTTGCGTTCTACCTGATTTTTCCATCAAACTGGTTGATCCATTGCTTGACATTTGTATTACACCAGCATCTGTATCTAAAGTGATTTCCTGATTAAATTCTTCTACAGCTTGTGGTCTGGACAACATACCTGTTGTAGTCTTGCAGAAGTGTTCTCCGGAGCTGTCACATATACCTTCAAAAATTTTAACAAGTGCTTATCAGAGTCTTGTTTTCCAGCCTGCTGGAAAACCGGCATCTATTATCCCTATTTTCAAAAATTCTGGAGAGCGATCTAATTCGTCTAACTACTGTCTTCTGACAGTAGTTAGACTGATCAGACTTCTTTCTATCATAAGTAAGGTTTTTGAATCTTTAATTAACAAACACTTGATCTCTCATGTTGAATCTAATAACTTACTTTCTGATCATCAATATGGATTTTGATCTTCTGTTCTACAGCTGATTTGCTAACGGTAATAACCAATAGGTATTATCGTGAATTAGATAAAGGTAGAGAGGTTAAGGCCATCGCTCTTGGCATTTCTAAAGCTTTTGATAAAGTTTGGCATGCAGGTCTTCTCCATAAGCTTTTTTCTTACAGTGTATCTGGTAACATCTTTATGATTATTGAATCCTTCCTTTCAAATCGTAGTATAAAAGTTGTTCTCGATGGACAGCACTCTTCTTCTTATTCTGTAACTTCAGAGGTTCCTCAAGATTCTATCCATGGCTCTATACTCTTTTTAATCTTCCAGATATTTTCACATCTAAGGTGGCATTGTTCGCTAATGATACTACCATTTATTTTTGTCATGATAAGAAGACAACACTCCCTGATTGCTTGGAGGGGCATTTGAGCTTAAAAAGGATCTCACTTCTGCTACAGCATGGGGCTCACAGTGGCTGGTGAACTTTAATTCAGATGAAACTTAATTTTATTGAGCCAATCGCTATCGCAATAATTTAGATTTTATATTTGTGAACGGTAATGTACTCAATGAGTTATCTACCCTTCATCTTCTAGGATTAACTCGTACTTTCGATCTTCCATTGCAAAATTAGCATCTGCTAAGGATGTATCTCTTTATTGAGCTCGACACTTTCTTACTCCAGACTCTATTCTCTATCTCAATAAGTCTTAAATCCAGCCTTGTATGGAACACTGTTGCCATGTCTGGGGCAGATCTTCTAATGATGCTCTTTCTCTTTTAGACAAGGTGCAAAAATGCATTTTTAACATAGTTGGACCTGCTTATGCAGCCAACCTCCAACCATTATCACATCATCGTAATGTTGCTTTTTTTTCTCTTTTCTACAAATACTTGTAGAAAAGAGAAAAAAAAGTTAATATTGTGCCATCTACTAAAATTCATCCTCATTTTACTCACCATTCAATTAAGTCTCATCCTTTGTGAATGTTCCTAAATGCTCCAAAAACTCTTATTCCTCTAGTTTTTTTCCTCGAACATCAGCTCTTTGGAATTTGCTTCCTTCATCTTGCTTTCCTGATTCATATAACTTGCAATCTTTTAAGTTGTTTGTCAATTGTTATCTTGCGCTACAATCTTCAT
>NC_088930.1:20955000-21165000 GCF_038396675.1 Hydra vulgaris | reverse complement strand
TCATCAACATCACCTACAACAACATTTGAAACTGCTATATACAAACCATCTTCACTAACTGTATACTTATCTTTCCAACTACTTAAGCCATTTGTAAAATCATATAACCCTTCAAAGCCACTTCCACACAAGGTTGTCCAGTCTTTAAGTTTATTTCTATCAAGATTCGCCATGTGCATTGAACTATCTAATGATGCATGAAATCCAGGGTATGAAGAGCTGGTTTCTATAACAGCAAAAGTAGACTCTTTATTGATAACAAATTTAGTTATGTTTTCTCCTTTAATAGCTATAGATATAGGGGTCACCTTGGAAAGTTTATATACACCAGCTAAACTAATTCGATAGTTTTGTCCATATATAGCATTTGTTAATTTTCCTTGTGATTTTGGTATTACTCGTTTCTCTGAAAAAATTACATTAGGTTCTTGAAAAAAAGCTATAGAAAATGACCCAAATAGTGAAATATTTAAGAAAAGTGAAAAACTAAGGTCTGTTGTTACATAAAACATCCCCACACTTTTTGTATTAAAACTTTTTCCATTTTCAATTGTTGATGATAAAAACTGAGAAAAGTATAAAGTGTTGTTCTGAGTAATCCAGTTACCAATAGCCTGATAGTTTGTTGTATCTAAAATTAACAAGTTTTTTTCAAGACTGGTATGAAAACCATTATTTACATTATCCTGTTGATTCATTAGCAAAACAGACCAACTACTTAAATCACGCAAGTTGATTCTGGCACCATTAGTCGTAAGTTCAATACTAAGAACATCTCCTACATTCAAGTGTACAATTTCATTTAAGTTTACTGTTGCTGTTGAAAAGGGAATTTCCTCAATGCCCATACTAAATATCAAAGTGTCACTTGCATAAACATCTAATTTTATATCATAGTCAAACTGAAGAATTGTCAAAATAAGGTTTAATGTAATCATGTATGAACCACTTAAAGGTATTGTAAACTCATATTGCCCGGGTCGAAAGCTCAAAGTACTATAAAAGTGTCCATATATTTCTTCTACCCAAGGGCCTAATGACATTGTAGTTGTTTGGCTATTTAACAAATATTCTGGCAGACTAAACAAAAACCCAGAGGCTGACAAAGGATCACCATGATAGCGAATAATTAATGCTGTATTTTTGCTAACAATATACGACTTTGTCGAATATGCAAGCAAACATACTGTATCACTTGCGGTCAATTTTAAAAAACCTGCAGCACCAACAGTGTTAATATCATTTACTCTAAGAGCACTTACAATAGGAAAATTATCATATTTATTATTAATTGATATTGCAGCTGTTAAAGAATCTTGAATGTCTTCAAGTATTAAATGAAAAGAAACATAATAGATACCAGATGTTTGAATGGTTACAACCGCTTTTGTGTTGTCAAAGGCCAAAACTAAAATTAAAATTAAAAAAAATTAAAGAGTCAATACACAAATAGCTTATATTTTTTCATAATAAAATATTTTTATAAGATATAATAACGCAATACATAACATATATATGTAACTGTTGCATAGTCTAATTTCAATATTCAATTCATTATTTAAATAAACTTCTGCTAGAATACACTACTGATTAAACACGCAAATAGTGAAAATTTGAATAAGCATTAAATTGCATACAAAATGTTGGTTAACTTATGATTCAATATTTCTTGTTATCAACATTTTTTTTATGATCAAGATAAGGATTTTGTTACATTACCATAGGTAATACTTTCATTTGTTCCTGAAGTTAAACAACTTTTATGAATAAAAATTTTTTTTCAGTTCCATTATTTCTTTGATTAATATAGGTTAAACTTACAACTTTCAGGTTTTATCCATCTATTCTATTAAGCAATATTTTAAAACTATAACATTCTGCAATATTCATTTACAATGTTTAAAACTATATTTAGATTTTTAAACATTGTTATACTTTATTTAATATTAAGATAGCCTAACATACTTAAGATAACATAATTAACATAATTTAGGATGGCCGAACATTTCTTCTTTAAAAGATGTTAAAAATGTTTAAAAATCTTAATATAGTTTGAAACATTGTAAATAAATGTTATAGTTTAAAAATGATTTCATAGATTCGAAAAGATCATTGCTCAACAGTTTTTTGAGTAAACTTGAAATTTACCTTCTAAAAATTCATTTACACAAATAGTAAATAAATTATTTAAAAAAATTGATTAAAGCAAGTTCAAAAAGCAGTCACTAAGAAACTTGTGACTGTTCTGGATGTCACTTAATCAAATCTGCTGCACTAAACAACATTGAAGTTCAAAAGGATGTTCAACCTAAAAAATTTATATCTAAAATGAGGAGAAAATTTATTTTTGTTTTTACTTTATATAAGTTTAACAAATTTATTTTAAACAAAAAACTAGCTAACAACAAAGAAAAAAAATAAAAGTAGAGTATTTGAACTATGTTTAATTTCCAAGAACTAAGAAAAATGTTTTCTTAATAATTAAAGCAAAATTTCTAAACTAAATATAATTACCTCTTATATACTGTCCAGCGAGTTGAGATGAGACTTTCCAGCCTGTTAGTGTCTGCCATTTGTTATAATCATATTGTTTTGAACTTACCATTGAAACACTTAAACCTTCTTCTGGAAATCCTATGAAAATGTAAAGAAAAACTATATATATATATATATATATATATATATATATATATATATATATATATATATATATATATATATATATATATATATATATATATATATATATATATATACAATAAAAAATGTCAAGAAAAATAACAACTTCAAAAAAAGTTTTTATTTCTAAAAAGATTTGTAATAAAATATAACAAAATATATTTAGCACTAGAGGACTTTCAATGTTTCATCATCAATACCTTAATTGATGAAAAGTTATACTTTTGTAACACTAATACAAAAATTGTATTTGTGTTACAAAAGTATAACTTTTAATCAATTAAGGTATTGTTGCTATTAGTTATAATTGTCTAATGTTTTTTAAAACAGGTAGTGCAAGTTAAAAGTGTCATGGTTTTGTTTATGCAAATGACATTCATACGAGAATAAATTTTTATCACTTTTAAGTTCTAGAAAAACAAAAAGCTGGAAAAACGGTTCCATTATTTTATTATTTATATGTTGGCATTTATATTCTTTTGATTGTTTATTATTATGTTCTTATATATTTAAAATTTTAATTGTAAAACAATTAAATATTAGACAAAAAAACTACATTTTATTAAAGACATCTCCATAATAATACATAAAAATTAATTAACCCATGCAAGAAGTTATTATATGATTAAAAAACTTATTTGTGCTTATTTGTTTTTGCATTAATAAACTGTGACGTAGATAAACTAGATTTTAATTAAGTAAATGTTGTATTTTCAACTACCCTCAAACTAATAGGAAAATTATAAAACATCTTGCAAACAAAATTGAAAATTTTTGAAAATATTGAGAATAACAAATTGATATATATATAAATATATATATATATATATATATATATATATATATATATATATATATATATATATATATATATATATATATATATATATATATATATATATATACATATATATATATATATGTATATATATATATTCTTTATAAATTTTTGATATTTTTGAGTCCAATAAGAACATCAAGTTTCTTTTTTTGTTTTTTTTTTAATGCAAGCACTGTTATGTTTTATTTTGAATGATTCATATTGCATTCAATTCAACAAACATTTTTTATGGCATTTTATAGTAATATTTATTTTTCATCATTTTGAAAGCCAATGAAAAAATGTCGGATTAGACACACAATGATAGTGTCATACTGAAATAGATAGCTGCAGGAGCTTCAGTACACACATCGAGGTATTTAGTACAACTTATGAAGTATATATTAAAGCATTTAGAATAAATGCTTGTGGTACAACAAACGCTCAAGTATTTGGTTGGTAATAACCCCAGCTTTATTCATACTTTCATCTGCAACTTTGAAAAAGTTTATTATTAACACCATTGTAAAACTTAAGGTAATATATATGCTATAACGATAAATAGCTGTATGGTGGGAATTAAATAAAGCAAAATATAGAGACTTTAATGTTGTTTTATTTTGCATTGGATTCATTTCATTTAAGTGATAGATTGTACAAGGTTAAGTTTTTATCTATCTTTACTCTAAGATAATTGAAACAGAAAAGAAATTTTTAAACACATAATTTCATTTTAAATTTGTTTCTTTTTTTTGTCTTGGTTTTTTAAATTACTAATTCAGTTCTACTTGTATTTAAAGAAATTTTGTTGGCATTTAGCCAGTTGCATAGTTTTTTAGGAACTTATTTGATTTGTTAAAACAAAGAATGTTTACATTATCATTAAATTCTTGGACTTTACATCACTTTATGGCTTAGGTCAAACCATTTATATAGATTAAAAACAATGGGGCAAGCACAGATCTTTAGGGATCCCAGCATTACCTTCACAGATCTTACAGGTCATCCCATTAATGGATAAATTCCTCTTATCCTTAGTAAAATAGTTTGTTAAGTAAGACATTTATATCTACAATATTAGAGGCCAGCACTACAGCAAAAATTCTTTCATCAGAGCATATCTTATGTTTCAAGTCAAACTTAGTAGAGTCTCTACTAAGTCTGACTTAAAACATAAGATATGCTCTGATAAAGGAAATTGTGCTGTAGTGCTGGCCTCTAATATTGTGGATACAATTTCTGAAAAAATTAACATTATGTCCTCTAATAGAGGACATAATTTTAATTTTTTCAGAAATTATAGTACAAACCACAAAAAAATCTAGTGCAGAAAACAAAGTAAAAATTTTGATTAAGCATAAATCTTTCTAGATTCTTTTCAGAGAGTTAAGACATGAATGTATAAGTTGATATTGTTAACTTTGAATCTTATTTTAAATTAAGTATGACCTTAGCAGTTTTTAAGATACCTGGAAATATTGCCTCTGTGAATAAAACAATTTAAAACACATAACTATTTTGGATCATGGAGATTTATAACTATTAAAATACCATCCTTCACTGTGGTTTTAGTAAAAAAGAAGCAAGAAAAAGAAGTTTAAACTAACGTATGCTCTTAAAAAACAGTGGTTCTATTTAATTGCCGAGTTTTAGTAAACATTTTGTTGAATAATTGAAAGGCTTATTGTGAAACAATGACAAGCCACACTTTTTTCAAAAAATGAGTTATTATCATTTTTATAATCATAAATAGTATACGCAATTTTTATTTATTTTTTTTGTCCAATATATAATATCCATTGGTATTTTTATGATGTATAAATTTGAGAGAATAATAGGTAAGCACTGATTTTATAGATTTAAATAAAACTTAAAAGTCATTTTTCTCAAATATTTGTTTTTGTGGCTTGTCATTGTTTCACAATAAACCCTGCAATTACAATAACTAATGATTAAAACTATGCAGCGTTTCCTTTGATTAACTATTTTTTTGCTGTCTTTAAAAAAATCATTTCAGTGAATTGTTGTTCAAAAAAAAAAAAAAAAAAGAAAGACAAAAAACCAAAGTTAAAAGAAAAAAATATTCGAAAATAATATGACATTGCTCCGTTTTTGAAGAAAAAAATAAGAAAAAATTTTAAATTTTATTAATTTTGAGGGACGATATGTGTTTGATTATGACACGATTTTATTTGAATATTTTCATTTATTATGAAAACTCTATTTTTTTCCTGACTAAATGTTTTTCTGTGTGTGACGCGTTTTTATTTGTGTGTGTTATTAAAAATTCATTGTTTGTTTATTTATTATTATTTTTTAATGAAATATTTATATTACTTTTATTATTTTTGTTATGATTGTTGATATTAGGATTTATTATATTTATTAAATCATTGTTACGTTAATAACTGTAGTAATAAAATAAGTACATAACTGTTTGTAACTTTTCTGTCTATGCATAATATTCAATTGTTGTTTTAAAATTAATATTATTTTATTATTATATAACTTTCTTATTATTCTTATAATTGTTAATTTATCGTCATTATTATCATTATTATTGTTAATTCATCTTATAATTGTTAATTTATTGTTATTATTATCATTGTTGTTTATTGTCCATGGAAACTCGTTTTTTATTGTTTTTTTTTATTTTGGCTTATAGCCGACAAGACATACTTCCGAGACGACTTGATATTGTAACGACTTGAGATTGCTTTGATGCTTGCGACTTGATCATCTTCTATCTGTTTTATACTTTCATGGTTAAGTGTAATTTCTTATTAGTAATTTTTTTTGTTGAGATATGATGTTTATATTAGGAGGCTGAACTGACAGAAGTGCGAGGCAGTTGTAAAAACTGGCATAAGTGTTAAGAGACATTAATGCGAACTAGTGCACCGAAAAAATTTGCAAACACTGGCATTAGTTCGCGAATATACCAGTTTGCAAGTTCGCGAACTGGTAATGTTGTCATTGTTTGAAAATTTATTAACTGCAGTTATACCAGTTTGCACTGATGCTGAATAGCAATTATGCCAGTTTTTGCAACTGCTTCGTACCTATGCTAGTTTGCACTAACGTTAGTTCGCACTTATGTTAGTTTCCCCTTGTGCAAGTTCGCACTTACGCCAGTTCACATACATGCATTATGGAAAATCCAATACCACCCACCAGGTCTTCATTTTTTTTTTGCTTTTAAATGAAAAATGGAATTAAAAAAATATTTAAAACAAAAAATTGGAAATAAAATGTGTTTTCGACTTGGAATAAATTGATGCTTATAAACTTGTAATACTGCTGTTAATAAATCTTTAAATTTTCTCGCCATCTAATATTAAAACCATGTTAGGCTATCTAATATTAAAACCATATGTAAATTTATTTTCGTTTAATAATAAATACAATGTTTGGCTATCTAATATTAAAACCATATGTAAATTTATTTTCGTTTAATAATAAATACAAATTGCTGCCGTTTAAAGAAAATTAATATTTATATAAAGAAAAAAGTTTATATAATTTTTAAATCGTCGCATACTAGTCCGAAATTGTCCGTTGCATTAAGAGATTTTTTGACGGTAGCAACCTAGAACCACGTAAGCAGAGAAGAACTGATTTTAGTATAATAAACGAGAGCTTAACTCTAATATAAGTTAAAACTTTATTGTATCTTTCTCCTGACTTTTCAGCTATTTGTTCGGCTAGATGTTTGTGGTATATCGTGCATTCTGAACCCATTCCGCCGGTTATGGAGAAAATAAGCGGCGTAAAGGTTCCGCCTTGGATATTTACAATTCTTTCGTTATAACTTTTCTTTTTTTCATTTTCATGTCTCGTGTATATTTTATCTATAGACGATTCTATTTGTGATAGTGAGTTTGGGTTCGTGACTCGCACATCAATTATTCTGTGCTTTACGCCAGAAACCACGGGCTCGAATATCTAGTCTAGCTTCATCTGCTTCATTTCTTTTTTTCTCAAAAATTTCACCATTTATTTGCTGAAGTGGTGGCTCAATTTGGACATCTTTGCAGATTTTCTGAAGCATATTACTCTCAAAATTGCGTAGGTTGTTATGACGCATAATGAAGAACCCTCCTTTTTTATAGCTCATAGCGTGATCAGCGTTAAATGTTTTCCCACATGGGAACTTTGATGATAATCCTCTAATATCTCGATTGTATTGAATTCAGCTTTATTTAATACAAATCTCTTTCAGTGGATGTACAATTTATTAGCTTGATGCACCCTTTTCTCTTGCTTGTTCTACTGATCTTAGTGTGGTTTTTGACAGTAAATTCAAAAAATTTCAGGCTTTAGTTTTCAGCCGGTTTTTGTTCTTTCTGTATTAATCTAATCTAATATTAAATCAAGTATAACAGTGTTTAAAAATCTAAATATAGTTTTAAACGTTGTTAAATGAATGTTGCAGAATGTTATAGTTTTAAAATAGATTTCATTTCTAATAAAATGTTACTCAATAGTTTAAATCCAAAAAACCTAAAAATTGTAAATTTAACCTATATAAACCAAACAAATAATGAAAATGAATAAAATTTTTCACCCTTGAACAGTGGTGTTTTGCAAAAATAATAAGTACCAGAATGCTTTAAGTTACGAATAATGAATAAGTTTATAATAATGATAAGGTGATAATGATAATGCTGATAATAAATAAGGAGAGAAAACGTACAGAGATAAATTTCATGCAAAAACATGGAGTTAATAAAATTTTATTTGTAATTAACCAAATTCGTTTTAGAATAACAATACTATGAAAAATGAAACTATATTCCACCACGGAATAATAATTCGCAACGAAAAAAAATCAATTCATTTACAGTAATTAGTTGCCGTATTCAGTATTCGATATTAGAACGTACGGTTCGATTAGAACTGTATTTAGCTGTATCGTTGTTTGTATATAAATATGCTAAAACATTACAATTAAAAGATTCTATGCAACTTGTTTTTTTTGTTAATTATAGCATTTATTTTTAGCTGACCTCTTAAAGTGCAGAATTATATTAAAGACATTCTTTAACATTTTTCTAGAAATTAAAAAAAACACGTTTTATTTTACAGACAGTTTTTGCAAAATCAAATTGGATACAACCAAGTTCTTTTGCAGCAAAGACTAACTCATAGAAGCAGGTGAAAAACTTTGTCCACGGTACAAACAGAAGCGTGCGGATGAGGATGGGGAGGGGGATATTGAGGGTGCCTAAACCCCCTAAATTTACAAGTTGACATATTGGTCACCAAAGTCGGCAAAATTGGATCTATAGTTGGCAGTCGGCAAATGTAAGTTAACAAGGACCTTTTTTTTTTCTTTAGATATTAGTCGGCTAAAAAGTTTTTTTTGGCCTTAGTGCGCTAAAAACAGATACGTCACCCTCACCCCCCATCCTCCATCCTGTTATTTTATTCAAAAAGATCAATGCTCAATAGTTTTTTGTGTAAACTTGAAATTTTCTTTCTAAAGATTCATTTACACAAAATTTCTAACTAGCCTAAATGAGAAAGATATAGCAAATTAAATAAGCGGTTATCAAGAAAACTAGTGTCTGCTCTGAATGTCACTAAATCAAATCTTGCAATACTATGCAACATTGAAGTTCTAAAGGAGGCTCAAAGGAAGAGAAAGTTGTGTTTTTAGCTAAAGCTAAAAACTTTCCTTGTTAAATGCATAAAAAAAATTGAAAGTTTCTAACAGAAGGCCGCAACTTCTAATTTTGAAATTGATCAATAAATCTTAATCTATCAGAACAGCAGAAAAGAGTTTTCAGTTTCAAAAAAATTCTAATTTATAAAGAAAAGTAGTTACCAGGGTTGTCCCGAAGAGATCTTAAAGGAGGAAGGGAGGGATATACCTGTTTTTTGCCGACTAAGGCCAAAAAAATATATTAAGAAAAAATATTTTTGCTAATTGAAAAAAAAAAAGGTCCTTGCTGGCAGACATTTGACGACTACGAACTATAGATTCAATATCTTCGACTCCAGTGTCCAATTTCCCGACTAATAATATTCGTAGGGTCTGGACACCTCTAACGCCTGTCCCCTCCCTCGGGACGTCCCTGGTAATTACATGACTAAAAAGTCATGATAGCATTATGTTGTTAGACTAATTTTACCATTATTAAAAACATGATTGCATTCTATTATTAGACTAATGCCTCCATTACTAAAAATATAACTGCATTCTGTTGTTAGACTCATGTTTCTATTATTGCATTAAAACATTTAATTTAAATGAATCCCATCTCCTTAGTAACAATTATAGAATGTTACTGACAATAAAAAAAAAGAAAAAAAAGTGGTTTTACTTAAGTTTAACAAATACTTCACAACTAGAAGGAAATCCACAAGAATTCAAGTTAGTAGTCTTTGTATCAGAAGTTAAGCTAAGCATTAATTGTTAGAAATTAGAAAAGAAATAATTTAATTTTATTCAAAAAAAAATTGCCAAAAAATTTAAAATCAATTTACAACCTTAACAACTCCTTTTATACGTTTTGTATTAATTTATATTTTTCAAGCAAATCTTTGTAACAATTTTTTTTAAATTTTTCTTTGACGTTTAAATTCTATACCTCAGAAGCCAAAGGTCGGTTGTCACATTTTAGAATTTGCTCAGGAGAAAGGAAATAGTAAAATAATTAGTCTTTATTGGCTTATTCTTGATGCTTAAATTAATGTAATTTTTTTCGTGTTCTATTTAATTTTTCTTAAGGCACATGAAATATAATTACACCCGAAAGGTAAAAAGTCGTTTCTGGACAACAGACGTTTTTCCTTTGAACTTTGTGGGGGCACCAGACCTTTTATATTAATCTAACTTTGTTTCACATAGTCGTAGGACATCAGTCTTTATACCTCTGTGTAGATACTGAAAAAACTAAAAACGTCTCATACATAACTCATTTTCACAAAAAACTGGGAAACCGACCTTTGTCTTATGATGTACAGAATTTTTTAGCGAAAGTTTTTTTATATGGCTTTATTTTTTCAAGTTTTAGGTTTCAAGAGACTTTTACGTAAATAATCACGCTGCCACCGCGCCTATTGGTTTTTCGCAATAATGAAATTAATTTATATTCTGGTAAGGGATCGTCCATAAATTATGCAACGCAAAATATACTTTAAAAACAGAAATAGGAGATATTTAGCTCTTTTACGCGGTAATTTTCATTAAACTTAATGGGCTATTCTGATTTTTTATTTAAATTAAGACTCTGCGAAGGAAAACTTTTTTTGTTTATTGGAAAGTTTAAGTTACGTAATTTACGGACGATCTCTAATAAACAAAACTAAAAAGATTAAAAGTTTTTGAGTCTTAAGTTAAATAAAAATCAGCTCAATTAAGTTTAATGAAAATCGCCATCTTAAAGGAATTAAGATCTCCTTCTTCTTTTTTAAAAATAAATTTAGCGTTGCGTTATTTAAGGACGATCCCTATGTTAAAATTAGGGATAAAACAAACGTCATCAGAATCACACCATGTTTCAGTTAAGCAAATTTAGTTAAAAATGTTAAAAGTTTCCTCAATTAAAATTGCGAAAATTTATAAAGCTTTTTTTATATTTATATGAATCACATAAAATTTATCTGGTTAAAGAAATTCTTTTAGTTCTTTTTTCGTTTTCTGTTGTGTTCTTTTGATGTTGTGTTCTGTTGATGTTGTGTTCTGTTGATGTTGTGTTCTGTTGATGTTGTGTTCTGTTGATGTTGTGTTCTTTTGATGTTGTGTTCTGTTGTGTTCTGTTGATGTTGTGTTCTATTGTGTTCTGTTGATGTTGTGTTCTGTTCTGTTGATAATGTTTTTTAATTTTGTTCAATTCTTTATTTTGTCTTTAATTCAATTATTGTCTTTTATACCGTACATTTTAATAATATTAATGATTTATATAAAAAAACACGTGTGTTCACGGCAACGTTTGCGGTATTAGTTGTCACTAGCGATCCTCGAGGCCAAATTACTGTCTTCATTGTTACGAATATTGCTAACAGCCAATTTCTTAACGAAAACGGTTACAGATTTTAGAATGATATATACTCTAGCCTTGTTTATTGATTTAGTTAATAAACAACAATCTAAAATGGTTCTGATGTTACCTAATTACTAGGAAACAAAAAGTATACGATTCAACATGTACACGGTTACGAATAATTAGATGCAGTGTAAGTAAAAAAAAGAAAAGAAGATGCGTACACTAGTTGAGATGGATAAGGAAGAGCTGGATAATCAAAAACTAAAAACTTCACTATATCATCAGTTTTAAGATTTTTAACAATTAGCACTTCATAAAACATCATTAGAAATGGAAGAGGAATGTAACTATGGTTTCTATTTAAAACAGGTGGTGGCTAATAAATTAGATATTTATTTTTTAAATTTCTTTTCAGTTAAATGAAAATTATAAGAACCGGTTTAAAATGATTCAAAAACCGAGTGCGATAACGATATTTGCATTAAAACTTCGTTTTAATGCAAATGTCTACTCTTTGCATAAGTCGTGGTTATGAATTAAAAATCTATGAGAAGACTTGACATTTTTATGTATCTATTAGTGCATACGCAGCACAGAAATTCAGGATTTTAATGAGAAGAAGTTTGTTACTTTAATATAGCTAAATAAAAGTTTTGATATAAACTTTACTATTTATATATAAATAATAAAGATTTACATCAATTATATTAAGATTGTGAAAATTAATATAAGTGAGGAGTTACTTATTAATAATATATTAAAATATTTTATTAATAATAACAAGTTGCTCACTTTAACGAAGATTTTTTAAAAGATAAAAGTTCTGTGAAAATCATATTTTATTGGTGAATTATATTTTATCTTTTAATTAACTTGCATAAATATAGTTTTTTTTTTCTCGCTTTTTTGTTACGATTAGGGATCCAAAATTGTAAATGTAGAAAAAAAAAGTTCTTTTACGAAAATGGAGCAAAAAGTAGAATTGTTATATAACGAAATAGTTATAATAATTATTATTAAACAAACTTATTGCAAATATTTTTAAATAATGCTAAAGATAATTTTTTACTGAATAAAATAATTCAACAAAAAATTGAAAAATTTTTATTTCAACCTATTGTTAAATTTTCGGAAGCATAATAACTTAATTATCCGATTTAATACGTAATAACTACCACTCGACTTTTTTCATTTTATTATTTCATTTTCTCTCAAATATAAGGGTAGAATGAGATATTTTTCAATCGAATAAAGTTTCATTTAGAAAATAATTTAAAAAAAAATTGATTTGTATATATTCAAATACGAATGTTTTTTTTTTTTGGTTGTTGTTGTTGCTGTTTATGCTCTAATAACTTTTATGATTAAGCTAAAAGTTGACTTTCTTGCAACAAGATCTATTACAGTTTAATTACGTTTAATTAAAACAGACTTATAAAAATTTTAAATACATAATTAGAAAATTTTTTTTGATAAAAAAAAAACTTTCTGTGAATTGTGGACTGGATTTAATACAAATTTTAAATTTACAAAATAAATGATTGTTTACACATCTTTTGCTACGTAGCGTAGCAACATTTAATAATAATAGTTAAAAAGATTAAGCAATGTAGATGTTTTAAAGACACAAAAATGTAGTTATAAGGTTAAAAAATAAACAAACAAACTTGGTTGCCATGAGCGTAGTTTGCCTAGATTAGAAAGAAAATCATTAAAAAAGCTAGCCCAAATATAACAACAACAACAACAACAAAAATACTCCATACAAGGATATATGAGATGTATAGATATAGAGAATACAACCAGTAGTAAGAGGTAGAGAACGCAATCAGTAGTATAAAAAGGGCTTTAACTAAACTTTGCAATCGGTTGGATATTTTCATAAAAGCTCATAAGACATTTTGAGAAGACGTATAGTAGAGTAGTAGAATAATTATATCTCTACCAAATAAATTGCAAGGTCAAGTGTTTTAAAAACTATTTTCCTGTTAAAAATATTTAAAAATAACTAAAAAAAAAGAACTAAAGAAAAAAAAATTAAACAGTTTGATAATATAGATTGAGCATGAGCTGAAATTACTCATATAATAAATAATTGGTCTACGTCAGTAGCAAACAATATTGATCAAAATATGCAATGCAATATTGCACCAATATTGGCTAATATTGCATTAATGTTATTTTTCCGAAATCGGACTACCACAATTAGTGCAATACTGTTTGTCAATAATTTGGTTTTTATCATTATACCAATGTTGACATTTTATTTATTTAATAGCATGCGTAGCTTTATCAAAGACTTATGTCTTTAGAGTATAATTTAAACCTATTAAATTAAATATCTTAACAGAATAGTTTCTCTATAGCTTAACATATGAAAAATTAGTTGTGTTAAGTTATGCTGAAATTTTAGATAAAGAAGTTCTTGTAAACCAATTTATTCAATCACAAAAACAAGTTTTAAACTTAGCTATTGTTTATCCGATTAGTATTTAAATGCATCATCAAAAATATATGTACATTGAATTCTTGGTAATATAAGATGTGGCCCGGTCAAAATAGACAACTTACAATAACTCACGTAGAACTGAAAGTTGGTGCACACCTTGGGGGCATTATTATCTTAATGTATTAAAAGTCCATATCCCACCTTTGCAACAAAGGTTATTAAAGATCAAATTTAAAAAAGATGTTTATTTTTTATTTTTCTGGTAAATGGTAAGTTTTTTCATAAAAACAGATCATACAAAGAACATGAAATTACCTTCAAAAATTGAGTCTATCAGAACGTCTAACAGTGAAAATCTCTTCTGTAAATCCCTGATAAATACAACAATTCATTAACTTCTCTAATTGTTGCATATTCTGCAAATATAAGTGCGCAGACGCAGCATATCGAAAATGCCATGATGAGTGGAAATAAGGAAGCATTTCTTTAATGCTGTTCAAATAAACTTTCCAAGCTCTCATGTGTTTAGCTCTTATAAACTTTTTTGCAATCGTCGCATTAAAATATTAAATCCATAGGTTTACTGTAGTTTTTTTTTTAATTCTTTTATTTTTGATTAAACTGATAGAGTAATGCTTCAATTATTTCATTATCTTCAACATTTACAATATCGTTATACGAAATTATGTTATTTATTCGCGTTATAAGACCTTCTTGTGTAATTGAACTTTTCGTGGTAACAATTTGAATGATAACTATTATGTGAAGCGTGTTAATGCCACCTAAAGTCTCTACATTTATATCAGCATTTCTACAACATATTGAATAAATGCGCCAGTTTGTGGTGCTAAGATAAAAGGTAGACCGTAAAAAACTGCTGATGCCTCATAAATCACAGTGTCATTGTAGGATGTACATAAACCAAAGGACGAAATAATTTGTTTAAGACGTTTTGACCAAACTGTCGATAGAGAAAAACTGAGAGACGCAATTGTAATTTCAATTTAAAAGAACTAGGCCTAACAGGACATAGTAATATGACTGATACTTGTACACACTAATTTTAAATGATTAGATTTTAAGAATTACTTGCTCTAAAAAAAAGTCAATGACTTCGGAATATCGTTGTTAATATCTTCAAACAATAGAGTATAATCAGTATTATCAAATGTTAATGATTTGATGTCTTCTCAAATGATTACTGCCACAGGTTTTAAGAAATAAATTTTTTTTTCCTTTATACTTGGCTTTTCATCTCATTTCAAGTGAAAAAAATAGAAAAAAGTTAATTTGCCCAGCTTTTCTGTGATGATAATATTATTACCAAAATTCAATCTTTTCCGTATTTTCATTGTTCTGTTATCTAAACCTGGATTTCTGCAAATATTTTTTAAATTCTTTTAATAAAAACTGACAACCATCATTTCAATGAATGTAAATATTTCTTCCATCTTATCATTTGTAGATTTATCCTGACTCAGGATCAATCGATCATCCTCAGGATTCCTGAGGATGATCGATTTTACCTCCAGTGGTTCGTCTCAAGTATAGAATTATAACTACTATGGTACTGAGCCTAAGCAGCAACTAAATCATATTCATTCTTAATGCGTGCAGTAACGTTTTTTGTTACGTCATCAGACCGACTCCAAGAAACCTTCAAAATCAATTCTTTGAATTCAAGAGTAGCAACTTGATAAATTTTTCGCCGTTTGCCGCAAATAAACAGTATTTTCTTCATACAAACATTGCCTTAAAATAATTTTTTTTTTTCAGAATAACTTCGCTTAATAAAAAAAAACGAGGTAGACTAATTTTGGATGCACCGGCTTGATCCATATGTTACTATCTTTTAAATGCGCCAATTATCTCTTCCAAGAATACAATTACGACATAGCAAATGAATTGTCACAGACTTTTAACCATACAGGTATTCAAAGAGCCCGTCATTTCTATCAACACCTGAATCAATTAAAATCTTCATTCCACGACCAACAACAACTGTTAAAAATTTACTACTAATAAAAATATCTCACAAAACATTTATGTAGTGGATTTGCATTGGCAATTTATGCTTTTTGATCGGTTTGTTGGAGTTTTGCTTATCGGTTACATAATGAACTATTAGTGTATCCGCTTAAAATGGCCGACCGATAACTTTTCAACATGTTTAAAAAGTATTATATAGTTCAAATCGTAACAAGAAACATTGTTCAATAGTCATACGTATTCATTGCAAGGGAACGTTCATTTAAAAGAAATATCGTCTAAGACTAACTGAACGCGCGTCATTTAGTATACAGTAATGAAATACTTTGAGTCTTGATAACTTTGTTCAAAGAAGAAAACTCTGTTTAAGAATTATTATTATTAAAGAAGAAAACTTTGTTTAAGAAATGTTTCAAAATTGTTTGCAGAAGAGTATTTGTTAATTATATTTATTAATCGGAGTCATAAAAATGTTCATTCAAAAAAATTCTACAAAAAAAAAAAAAAAATAATAATAATAGTATTAATGAAAACTAAAATAAATTAATAATCTTAAATTAATAATCTTAAATTTCTTAAAAAAAATAATAATCTTGAAATTCCTAAATTAATAATCTTAATTTTTTTATTACAATTATAAAAACTTAATTTTAATTTAATACAACTTTTTATAGAGCGGCTAAACGATAAAACCACCTTCATTGTTCTTATCCAAGATCAGAAAAAAGCCGCAAGGAACTTATATCAAAAGGTATATACTAAAATAGAAAAAACATGTTTTTTGCTAGCGAAAAAACATGTTTTTTTGCTAATCTATTTGAGTATTTTAGTAATGTGTTCAAATATCTTACATTTGCTTTTATACCAACTTTTAACATTATGCGAATTATTGTTAACCTACCACTTTTGTTTCGACTATTATGACTGGGTTAATTTAATACCTAAATATAATTAAATTCGATAACTAAATATTTATATTATGGGTATTTCCAAAAAAATACGCATGGAAAAATGTATGTGCTTTGTATATTGTTTTTATAATAATATAACTAATCTCCAGTTAACTCTAATTTAATTCTAATCTGTATAAATGTTTTGTAAATAAAGAATGGTAAGAATGGTAATGTTATCAAAGAATAAATTAAGTTTGAAACGGAGTCATGCACGGAAAAATTAGGTTTGAAACGGAGTCATGCACGGAAAAATGCAAACTAGATAAATAAACTAAACTAAAGATTTGCAGAAAGTTACAGGATTGACTTATTATTACAGAGTCACAGGAACTGTATAAATGCAGTCTATGTATGATCACGCATTGAAGTTGCAAATTCATTTTTCTCGAGTTCATATAGTTAGTGTTATGAAAATAAAATGCTTTTGAATATTTTTAGTGAAGTATTATATGTCTACAACTCATATTTAATATATTTTAGTCACCAAATATTTCTAGCTAGAGTTTAGCGTTTAGAAAATCATTGTATATTTTTTAAACTATAGCCTAGAATATGGGAAAAATATTTTTTACAACTGTTTTTTAGGATAATCATATTAGTATGTAACGCTTCATGTGGCAGCGTCTAATTGTATATTGCTTCAAGTACCAGTCTATTGTATATTGCTTCAAGTGTCAGCGTCTAATTGTAAAAACAAAAGGAAAAGAAATTTCGCACTGAAATGAGAATGTTTTTATAACAACAACTCCTGTATGATAGGATTTTGTTTCATAAGTATAAGATTATTTAAATTTAAAAATGAATTATCTAGATGAATGTTGAATAAAATTAATGCACTTGGATCAGTTTTTTTTATGATTTCTAATAAACTAGATTAAAAATTTTTTTTTTTTCTGTGAACGTTCAAGGATTACTGTCTTTCTTGGGCTATGGTATATTTAGTCAAAATGGGTAACGCAGACCTCGTGCTATAGGTTTTTTTTTTAAAACTTTTGCTGTCTTTCCTTAAGTTTGCTTAATGACGCCATAAGTTTACTTAGAAAATATAATTAGTCAATCTTCTGTAATGCCACAAGGTGAGGGATAACATATTATTAGTAAATGAGTATTTTAATGTCTGAGGATATTTTTTATAAAATCATTTTAAAAAACAAAAAACTCAAAAAACTGAAAAAAAAAAGCATACAACAAAAAACATGAATGGTTACAAAAGTGATTTTTTCATTTAGATGTATAAGTTATTGAATAGAATTGAAAAAGTTATTTAATCAAGAAAGCTGTGCCAATCTGAGAAAGGTTATCAAACTAAATATAATCTTGAAATAAAAGACATTTGCCAAGACATTATTTTTCAATAAATAGAATTTTTTTTTTTTATTGGAATTGACTGTCTGACTTGACTACTGATGTTATTAATGCTGACTTGACTACTGATGTTATTAATGCTACTTCTGTGAATTTTTATAAAGTTTAAAACTTAAAATATGGAAATAATCTAACTATCTTGGCAATAATGTTGGAGCTGTCCAAGTATAATTTATACATTCACGGATTTATCGGGTACATATTTTTAGGAGTTTCCTATTTACTATTTTATCCGTTAAAACAGAATTCAATAAACTCTCGCTTACCTATTAAAACGTCACAAAATCCAAATATTAAAAAGCTATATAAAATGTAATCCATCATAAACGACAATAATCACATTTTTTAAAACTCAACTGAATAATTACTGGAAATAATATTTTCAGTAATAATTACTGGAAATCTAAAAACAAACATTTAATGTTTTAAAACCTTCTTGTTGTAGATATATTAAAGTTATAACAGTTTCACATTTAAACTCTATATTGTTTATTTTTTTGAATCAAAAATATATTTGATGAATTGGCATTCAGTTTTTAAATATTGCTAGTAATAATTAATATACAAATAAATTATTTAAATCAGTTTGCATAGTAATATTTGGAATATGAAAGTCTACATTATCAATAATATATTTTTATAACGCTTTGACAGAGTACATACGAAATTGCTGAGATCAGCATAACCAGTGTATATACAATTTTTAAACTTAAGAAGTGAAGCTTTCGCTTTTTTTGTCAGAGCTTTTTTTTTCACACTTATAAATAAATATTTTAGAAATAAGGGAAACAATCGATTAAATGGATGCATCTATTAAATGGGCTTATTCAATAACTTCATTTAAAAAATATTTTCTATGTAAATAGACTCGTTAAAGATGAAATTTAGAATGGGAAAGTTAATTATCATTGCCCTAACTCATCAACAAATTGAAGGAATTTTACACGACACTCTCATTTCTAAACCTTTAAAAAGTCCAATAGAAAATTAAAAAAAATTTAATTTAATTTTCTTTTGCAGATTCAAGAGCTGATTGTTCAATAGCATTGACTGAATCAATCGATACACAAATTTCAAAGTGCATTTCAAGCTTAAATTCAACACTAGAAGAATTTTTCAACATCATGTGACAAAGAATAACGGTGATTCTACATTAAACTTGCTTATTTTACAACAGCAGATAAATATACTAACAAGTAAATATTTAAATTTTAGCTGTTCGTCTTCTACTTTAACGGGTTCATTTTTTTAGTTTTCATTCAATCCTACAATAACAATATCCAAATCAGTTCAGATAGTTCTTCTTAAAGCCAAATCAGTTTAGATTGTTTTTTTTAAAGTTCTTCAAGCATTAGAACCAACGGCTCTAATGCTTAAAGAACATCCTGAAAACTAAGAGTAGATTTAAAAAAGTGAACTATAGTGTTTTTATCAGTCAGCAAATTATCAAAGAATTTCAGAATGAAAACGAGGTCAAAGAAAAGACACAAAAAGTTAAAAATAAAAAAAAGATTTATTTAAATAATCTTGTTTAAAAAATCTTCATGACATCATTCAAAATTTTATTTTTGTTCTGATTTTTGATTTATAGTAATTGAATACTAATATAACTGATAAAAAAAAAAATTTAATAACGGTGCTAAATAAACTTCTAAGTTACGCCAAAATTATTCTTTAAAGTAAACGAGTTATAACTTATATGGGGTTACATATAAATAATAACTCATATAAAAGAACCTTCTTCAATGATTAACAGGTTGCGCAATTCACTTTTGTTTCAGAAATCCTCTTTTCATTGGATTCTTGAAAAAGTCCAACATTTTGTTGTGTGTTTTTTTTTGTGATTAGTTGGAGTCATTTTTTATAAATTGACTTTGATTTTTTCTTGCACCTTTTTACTGCTTCAAAAAGGGTAAGTACAGATTTTGTTAAAAGATCGAAGAAATTTTTGGCGATTATGTGCTGAGTGCCAAGCCACAGTATTGCATTTAATGCATTCTTTCTCAAATGTTTTGTAATAAAGTCAAACGTTTTGTAAAAATTGTAGCCTTTAAAGTGTATTTATTCAAGGAAACTAATTTTTGCAAATACACTGACTAATAAAAAATTTTTTATCCTCCGTCATTTCAGCCTATCTTTATTTGTCTTTATCTTTATCTTTGATAAATTAATCAAAGCTCATTAGCAAGCGATGGCTCCATTCCTTACATGGTTTACAATTTTCCTCAACATGAAAATAGCTTTTCTAAAAAATCTTTATACATACCAATAACTTCAAATTCAGTAGAAAGGTATGAAAGATTGGGTGTAGTTTTTGGAGTACTTTAACATTTGTGTCATGATATTTTAGAATTTCTTTTTTAATCAAACTTCAAAATAACTTATATTTGCTTTCTATTTTCTAATATCATATCGTTTATATAATAATGGAGCAAAATAAAATGAGAGCAGGTGCGCTACGACAACGGGATAATTTATTTCCAGGCCCTAATGACTTAGGTATCACTTTAAATACTTGCTAAATATAAAAAAGTATATGCAATCATATTTACAATGATATTATATAGATAGCATTAACATTTTAGAGCTTCTAGATTTAATTATGCCCCAGGGCCCAGAGCTAGATTGGAACGACCCTGTAAAAATTTTTTTTGAAAATCACAAATTTAAAGTGAATAACAAAAATAATAAATAAATAAAATATATAATCAAAAGTTTAATTAGATATAAATATTGCAAACATGATATGAATTAGATAAAACTTTAAGAGTGTAAACAAAAAAAAACAGTATGTAATAGTTTTCATAGTACATGCTATTGTTATTAAACGAACAAACAGAAATTAAAATTTCAAAAAATTAAATTGAATAAAAAGATATAACTATTTTAAGATTGTAAGTCGACTAAATTGACCTTTAATCGATTAGTAGGAAATCCATAATCGATTAAATTGACTATTCAATTTTTCGAAGTCGACTAGTCAACTTATATCATATATATATATATATATATATATATATATATATATATATATATATATATATATATATATATATTTATATATATATATATATATATATATATATATATATATATATATATATATATATATATGATATAAGTTATATCATATATATATATATCATATAACATCTCATTATTTTTGAAAAGTGAAAGTAAAAAAGAAAAATGTACACTGATTATGATTATGACGTGGTAAAAACTGATCAACGCACAAGATTGGATTCACTTAATAATTTTTATAAAAAAAAATAAATTTTTTACAACATTGTTAAATTTTTTACAGCATTGTTAAGGTCTTTTCAATTATTTGATTGCATTTTCTTCACATTTCTATCTAGCATATTTGCAGAGTTACTGAAGTTAAATGCAACAAATGTTGCAGAAATACAACTCAGACCCTAAACTGTCTTTATCGGCAGAGATTTTTAGATTTCTCTATATCCAACAGTTTACCAAGATTTTAGAGTGATGGTGTCTCCGTTATAACTGGATCAAATACTGGTGTCTTCACACAACTAAAGCAGAAGTTACGTTGGCTAGTTGTATAGCATTGCTTAAATCATCGTCTTGAACTGACTGTAAGTGATACAAGAAAGAGCGCGTTGCGGTAAACCATTTAAAATGCATCACTTATGCACTATATGCTCTTTACAGCACTCATTCATTAAAAAACAAGAGATTTCAGCTATCTTTTCATTTCGAACTGTAAATGGCGTTTTGCACAACTTTAAAGCTTAACATTTGCATTTCAAAAATGCATCAATTGATTCAACTTAGAAATCAAAGGAGAGAGCCTAACTTAGAGGTCTTGCATAGAAACTTGATAGCGTGTCATTTTTTAAAAACCTTGCATTAATTTAAAATATATTTGGAAAAAATTTTAAAATGTTACACTTGGAAAAGCAATTCACATTGTTCACGTCTCTTATCTATTTTCGAAGTGAGAAAACTTAGAATAGGTCCCAAGGTTTCTGAGGTCAAACTGACCATTGAAAATGGTATTTTTTAAGATGTGAATATATCGAAAGGCGAAAATCAACCTATAAATAATCAAGCCTTCAATCAGAAACTGGTAAGTTTTTAAGTCACGCATAAAATCTATTGATAAAAAATAAGTTTTAAGTCACGCAAAAAATATTGATAAAAAATACATCTTATCCCAATTAGAGCAAACTTTTGCATGCTGACTTTTTCTTAACAAAAAAAAAAGTTTCTTAACACAAAAAACTCCACCCCTATGAAAAAGAAAAATGTCGATATCATATAAATATAATTAAAAACAAACAAACAATATCTGTAAGAATGTATCAATAGCCATGCATCTGATTTTTGATAAAACTTAAAATCAAATTTAAAAATGAAATCAACAATCCTATTGTAAAAGTAAAGTATTTCATTTTGATTTATAAAAGGTCTTTTAAATCTTTTAAAAACAATACAAAAAAAAGCAACAATGATAAAAAAGCAGAAAGAAAATGTAAAAGTACAATACAACAACAAAAATTTGATATTACTTTAATAATTATAGCCTCTTGTTAAAAAATATTGTTTAAAAAAAATTGTAAAAAAAGTTTTATTTCAAAAAATCAACTTTTCATTGATGTTAAAACGTACGAAAGATGTTAAAACGTACGACGATCTTTCTTTGGGCAATTTTATTTTTTTCATAAAAGTATGAGTAACCAAAAAATCAAATATTTGTGGATTTTTTACTTTGTGTTTTGCGGTTTGTTTTTTCAAGGTAAGTTTTACTAGTGTCACTACTTTAAAAAAATAACTATTTTCAGGTTAAATGGAACACTGTCATGATTTCCATTTTTTGACATTTAAACGCTATTCATAAACAACAGTTTTTTTACTTGAGAAAAAATACCCAGCCGCTGAAAAGAAAACTCTTGAATATTTACATATATTTGGAATAAAATATAAAATTGTTATATTAAAAAATTCGCTAACAATACAAACAATATTAAAACCATAGCAATTATTTCAAAGCCTGATTTTGGAAGGTACGACATTTGTCTTGTCATTGACTTATTTTAAAACTTTTAAACATAAACGTGCATACCCACATAAACACCTTTTACTAAATGTGAAACACTTTCAGATCTTGGCGATAAGACAAGTTGTGACTTTTTCTTGCCCTGGTTATCTATATTTATATTGAAATATTAATTGTATTTATATATTTATAGAGCAAAACATGAAAGCAATAAATATATCTGTAACATTATAAAAAAAAAAAAATTTACATAAATAATTTTTTCATGATATTCGTAATACTGAGTTAAAGTACTAGCTAAGTAAATAATGATCATAATTATCAATATAATATTTTTCGGTAAGAAAAAAAAAACAAATATTTTTTTATAAAACTTTTTAGTAAAGGCCATTTATAAAAATAGTTCCAACGAAATGAGAAATGATTGACCGTTGTATCTTTAAGTATTTTTTCAGTTCTCCTAAAAAGAAACATAAAAACATAAAAAAACTGTGAAAAAAAAAAATTTCTTGAAACTTTTAAATTCAAGATTTCCAAAACACATTGCGGTATTTTAAAATATTTTAATATTGAAACTTATACAACGCATAATAAATTGTGGATGAAAAGCATCGAGTTGACGAAAAATTAGAGATCAGACAAGTTGGTTAGAGTAGTTGAATCTGGATGGATTTCATAATCCAAAAAACTATGACATGTTTTTTTTTAACGGTTGCTTCTGTAGACATTAAATTTGAATTTTTGTCCCCTGCCTGAGCCAAAAAAATCTGAATGGTTTTAGGCTATGGAATTTAATTTTAACAGAGAAAATACCCATTGTAACTATATTTTTACATTACTCCATTCTCTACCAAAGCATTACTCATTACAACCTAGGCCCGGCCCGATACTTAACCTGGCATGGAGTTCAAGTAGCCAACTAAAATTTACATTTTAGGCCGAGCGTAAATAGGTTATTTTTTATTTCCAGGAAATTGCTTTTTGTTTGCAATAATTTTCTAGAATGTTAAATTTTTACATTTGAAAATATAGTTATATAGTTAAATGGGGTATCGATGTTTAAATATATATTTCATGATTTGGTTTTTAATTACAACGATTAGAAAATGAATTTATTTATATTAAAAAAAAGTTTTGTTTATTTTATTTTTTTATAATTTTTTTGATAGACTTTTTATAATAATTTACGTCTTTTGGC
This sequence comes from Hydra vulgaris, assembly GCF_038396675.1. Classification (NCBI taxonomy): domain Eukaryota; kingdom Metazoa; phylum Cnidaria; class Hydrozoa; order Anthoathecata; family Hydridae; genus Hydra; species Hydra vulgaris. The sequence continues at coordinate 21,140,527 of NC_088930.1, read as the reverse complement.
AAAATTAATGTTGTATTTTATTAAAAAGTACAAAAATTTTTAAGTGCAAAAAGAATTTTCATATAAATAAAGAAAATAAATTTAAATGTAAAACATTTAAATGAAAATCAGCCTAATAATTATTAGATTAAGCAAAACAATTTGTTCAGCATGGTGTTAAATATTTTCGAAATAAAAATTAGAAATTAGCAGAAAAATTTAAGCATTTAAAATTAGTTCGAAATAAAATTATAAAAAAATAAAAAAGTTTCCAGAAGGAGCGTTTTTGGGACCTTTTGAGTCAACTTTGATAAAACAAGTTGTGAAACTTGTCAACTTTAAAAAAACACTTTTTCCTAAAGCAACTGAACATAAGTTTAGGAAAAAATAATTTTGTCAATTTCTTTTAAACTTGTGCAAAGTTAGATTTTGTAGAGAGCATCTAGAAGTTCAGAATTGCTATTTAACATTATTTTGAAATTGCAGAATAAGAACTTTATCATAAGGCCATTGAATACAAATAATAATTATAAATCAAGATTAATTTTTATAATTAGTAATTGTGAATAAAGATTAATTCAATTGCTAAATCAGTTAAGCTCAGTTAAGTTAATATTGATCTGTTTCAGATCAAATTTTTTGATTTTATCTATTATTCCTGGTTTTTAGTTTTTCATTATTTTTTGGTTTTTAGCATTTCATGTACAAATAAGCTCTCTTTATTTACGAGTGAAAGGTCTTTTACTATCAGATATATGGTTGTAAATACATCATAGCAATACCATATGGTTGTAAAAACATCATAGCAAAATAGTTTTCAGAGAAGCATAACAGTGTTGAAAGAAGGCTTTAAAACTGTTATTAAATTTTCTTAAATAGAAGATTTTTAAATTTAATTGTATGGCTTCCATTTTTATCATATCTTATAACCAGGTTGAGAAAAAAATAGAAGCATAAACATTTTTTTATCAAAAGTTTTTGAAAACAATTATATTAGTGTTTTTGAAATTCCTAACTTTTATAAAAATAGATATATAATAAATATATTATAGTTTGCCATTAATGAAAGCATTAAGGGCTGTCCATTAACTATGTCAAAACTTTTCGGAGATTTTTACTTCTTTTCCTCTTCTTGTCAAGAGACCCTTATATGGGTCTGAAGTATAATATATTATGTAATTATAATGTATATATGTATATATATAAATATATATATATATATATATATATAATAATTATAATGTATTATATATATATAATAATTATAATGTATTACATATATATATATTGAAATTATTATTTTATTATAATTTAGTTCATTTGTACCCAGAAAATGGTTTTATGGTTAACCTTGAAAATTATCAGCCCAGTAATCGTCATCATGAAAGTAATACTAATCAGCAATTAATAATATCATTAGATAAATGGGCATTGCTAAATGGATGGCGAAAAAAGCATTCAACAAAAGGTGTTTTTGTTGAAGGGTTTCACATTAAAAATGAATCAACATTTTATGCCTCAAGACCAGGGTTATATTTTGCATCTTTACAAATTCACTTTCAAAAGCCTGTATCTGGTGCCTTTTTCATGACAAAGATATCAGTGACAGCAAATTCTCAAACAAAGTGCTATATAACTGAAGACTTTAATCAAAATTATACAAAAACTCTTTATTCTAACTGGGTTGTTTTAATAGATGAAGCAGCTAGTATTCAAGTGCATATTTTTTCTTCAGTATATATAAGTATTTTGTCAAAATCAAGTTTCACTATGCAATTTATTTGTTCATATCCACACTCGTTAGGTTTTCTAGCATCACCAAAACAGATGGAACTTTTACCTGGAGCTGAAAAACAATTGTTAGTAAATTGGAAAACTAATATTGATGTTGGAAATGTTTTTTCTAAATCAACAGGAAACTTTATAGTACCAATCGATGGCTTTTATTTAATCAGTCTTAATCTTGTTCTGGTCAATGCAAGTGGTGAGATGAATGTTTACTTTAGTGATTGTTATGCCTCTGAAGATATTTTATACCATTCACATTCATACAGTAATATTTCAAAGACTATTCCATTTGCATTGGTTAAAAAATATTTTTCTAAAACAAAATTGACACTTAAAGTGACTGTTGAAAATGGAGGAATTGTTTCGTCGAAATCCCAGTACTCCATATTTTTTATTGAAAGCCTTACATGGAATCCTCTACATGACCACTTTTATTTTTTTTTTAATTTAATGAATGAAGAAGTAGTAAAGAATACAGGTGAGCTTGTAAAGATTACTAGTTGGAACATCAACACAAATTTTGTATACTTTAATGGTGCTTTTCAAATTGCATCTACAGGATATTACTTTGTCAGCCTAAAGCTGGTTATGTTTATTAACGAAACAGCAACAATAAAAGTTGGCTTTTCTTTAAATGGTGAAGAAAAGTCTTCAATTTCTATTAATACATCATCAAGCTCTAACATAATATCTGTTGCCAATGTATTATTCATTATGCAAAAAGAATCTTTGTTGTGTCACATTGAAACATCATCTAGCCTAACAATTTTACCTTTAAGTTCTCTAACAATTTTTAGAATTCCATTTCCGCTTAGTAACTCCTTATATATTAATAATGCTGGGAACAGTAGTCTTCAAAAAATTAGTCACCAAAGGTATATACAATTTAAAAAAGCACTTGTTGGACACCATACAAAAGTTGTTTTGAGTACAGACATGCTTAGTTTAAAAGTTACTCAAGATGGTATTTTTTATATTGTTATAAATTTTTTTAGTGAAAAAATACAAGAAAAGAAATTCAATTTTAGTTTGGTTTACAAAAGAAATGCATTACAACAGAATATCTGGAAATGTGTTCATGAAGATTTATCTTCATGTTTTTTACCTCTTGTTTTGCTACTTAAAACATCTGATTCACTTTCTATTCTTCAAGAGTGCATGTCACCTTTTTACTGTTTAGAAAATGAAATTAGTATTCTTTTTGAAATACAGTATTTAAATATTTTTGAGGACTCTGTTGGGGTATCTCTTGCAAATGAAAAAAATGATGCATTAGAAAAAAACAAAGACCTTATGCTTACTTTTAAAGAGCCTAAGATCCAAAGATCAGTATTTTTTTCAAAAAGTATTTCTTTGCACAAAGATAAAATACAGGTTATTCATCCTGGTGTTTATAGCATTACTGTAGTTTTTAATATTGATGCTAGTGTTGTTTTTGATTTTATGGAAATAACTTTAGAGTTACATTTACATTCTGGTTCTAAATTAAAAAAGTATTATTCATACCAAGCAAACGCAAATTCTAAATTTTTAACAGTTTCAATTGTAAAAATATATTACTTAAACCAATATGATTGTTTGCAATTCTTTATAAAACATAATTTGAATAACATAAATGTAGTCAAAGAACATTACGCTGTGTCAGTTTTTATGCTTACTAATAAACAATCCCAGCTCGCTACCGCTGTGATCTCTCCGACTTTTGCCAAATCTACTGGTGACATTATTTTTACTATTCCAAAATATAGCAAGCCCAGTCAGTTTGTTAATTTTTTATATGATTTTGTTGCTTTGAAAACATTTGTTGCTGTTACATCAGTTGTGTTTCATTTGAAACTAGAGTCATTAAATAATTTTGCTGAACAATTTGTTGAGGTTTATATGTCTAAAAAAGGTCAAAAACTGTTTCCTCATTTTAGTGCAACCAAAAGATTATTTACTTGGTCACCCCAAGTAACATTGCAATTCTCAGGGGTTCTACTTTTTCACTTTGGTGATATTATTCAAATCAACTTTAAAGTTTCAGATGGTTTAAGGTTTGAAGTTTTGGATGGAACTTCTGTTATGTTTGGGATTTTGGATGGGATCTCCGAAAGTGTTAAGTATGCAAGTTATTTTGGATTTTCCAACTTTTTTCTCCCAGAAACTGCACCAATCAATGCTTCAAGTGGTAAAAAATTAATAATTATAAATTTATAAAAATACATATGAACCAGATTTTTGCATAGTTTATAATTTAATTTCCAAAACTTTTTTGTTCTCTTCAAACCAGTTTTTTATAGACTTTTATTTTTTAGTTGTTGGTAAACCAGGTATCTATGTAATTATGTTGAAAATTTCATCACAAATCAATAAAAATACTAGTCAACTTTTAAACTTTAATAATCTTCATGATAAGATTAGTAAAATATGGGATGTGACACAAATAATACTTGCAACAATGAGCAATAAAACAAACGAACTGATACAATTTGTTTGCATTTATTGTGATAATATTGAAATAATGTTTTTGGCTAATCTTGAAAGTGAGGAGAACATAATAGCATCGATAAATGCATCAATGTTTCATTTAAATATTTATGCTGCTTATCATGGGAATGAGTTGAAAAATTTTGAAAGTTTTAACTTCCAAAACAATATGTTGTATTGTAATGTAAAAGCAAAGTTTCATGCTGTGTATGGATTTGAATATCGAGCATATTTTCAAGGAAGATATTTACTTATTGCAAACTTATTTACTAATGAAAACAGGTATAAATATCTTAAAGATTTTAAAAAATGACATCATCTTTTAAAAATGACATCGCCTTTTAAAAGTGATATCATCTTTCAAAAATGACATCATCTTTGATCATCATTCAAAAATAACATCATCTTTGGTCATCTTAAGATTATAAGATGACTTAAGATAAATAAAAGTTTTATGACTTATTTGTTATTTATTTTATTTGTTTAGATTTTTTTTGATATTATAATTTACTTTTTATCTAATTTTTTTTATTACCTAAAAGCGAGTTTTAAATCATTTTTTGAATAACAGCTCAGTTATTCTGGTAATAGATGGCAGATTGGATGATGGAGAGGTTTTTACAACAACTATGATAAAAGAAAACTTGTTTATTCATCAATTCAATAAGCATGTTTTCTTAAATTTGCATCAATTTATGGAATTTTACATTGTATGCACCAAAGAAAGTGAGATAAATTTGCTTAAACAAAGCAATATTGCAGTATATAGAGATGGCAAGTGCTTTATTTTTATTAAAAGTTAATTGGATTTTCATAATGTTTCTTATTAAAAGTTTTTTTTTTTTTTAGGAATTTTGTTTGAGTTGTTTAATACAAACATACCTGTTATATATGTCCAACCTAGCAATGAAAACAATTTTTCCCCACTGGTAAAACACTACCAATGTAAAGCTTATGGAAAAGATTTAAACTACAGATGGAACAAAATTTTAATTGTAAATGAATTTTGAAAATGAAAATTGCTTTTTGTAATATTTATGTTTAAAAAAAAAGTTCACAGAAATAAAATAAAAATATAAATTAATTTTTATTTTTTTCTGTGAACAGAAATGCATGTGAATATTTATTTATCAAACAGATTTTATTCTAAATTATTTTACTTATAGTATTTTTTATTCAGAATTCTGGTCATCAAGTTTTAAATGTATCTAACTCTAGTATGTTAACATTAAGCAGACCATCTGATTCTGGTCATTACTTTTGCACTGCTTCTTCTCAAGGCTACGAGATTGATTCTAGTATTGCCACTTTTTTATTACAAGGTAAGACATATGTTAAAAATATCTTTTTAAAATGATACAAGTCAAGGGGGAGTTTCAATTTAATTAGAATAGTTTTTTGAGTGTTTATTTGAGAGAGCCATTGTGCATGAGACATGTTTCAAATTTTTAGGTAACCTAACTGTAAAACAGCTAAAAATAACCATTTAACCCTAAAACCCTATTAGGTTAACAAATAATCCTATATTAATTGGACTTCAGCAATATGTTAGACATCTGTTGTTTCAATTTTACAAAAGACCAGAGATGTTTTTAAAAATAGCAAATTATGCTTTGGGGGCATCCATAAAGTACGTATGAAGTAAAACCACTGATTTTGGTCCCCATCCTCCTGGTAAACACCTGTATGTTTTACTCCCCTCCTGCGTATGTATGCATTATTTATTACAAAATCAATCTGCCTCTTCCCCAAGTTCTTCTTTTGTTTTGGTTATTTTAATTCATAGAAGTATATAAAAATAAGAATTCTTTCATTTTTAGTTTTTTTTTGTTGGAAATTTTTAAAGTTAAATTGCAATAATTAAAAAATTTATGTATGTTTATGTATGAGTTTAGATATGTGCAAGTCAAATATTAAATTTGGGTATAAAGATGTTCCACGTTGTAATAATTTAACAGAATGTATTAGCAATGGAAAATCATACTATTGTCTCTGTAAGAATGGATACTATGGTGATGGATTTAACTGCAAAGGTTTGTGTTTTCATCAGTAGTATATACAGTTGTAATTCTTGTAATTTAAGCTCCTATAAATCCAAAGATTATTGTTGAAAAAAATTGTTTTATTAATTCAAATCCCTTTAGGGTTTAATATTTAGGATTGAAATCCTATAATTTGAAAACTCTCGAATTCAAATATACTTTGGCACCCCTTGAGAATTTGAATTACACAAGTTTAACTGTACAAAAATGACAAAAAAAAGAAAAGCATTTTAAATAAATATTAACACATAATAATACAACATAATAATTAAGATAAAAACAGAAAGTAAAAATTAATTTATTTAAATTCTAAATGAAATAATTAAAAGATACCTGGCAAAACGAATCTTTCACTTAAATTTTAGATAAAATACTTAAAAAACTGCAAAAATATTTATATAAATTATCAAATAAAATAAATGCATTAAAAATTACAAAACAAAATTTAAATTTTAAATAAGATAATTAAAAAAACAACAGCAAAATGAAAATTTAATTTAATTCTAGATTAAAAATTTATACATATAGATGTTTTTACAATTTTTCATTTGATGAACAAAAAAGATTTGTTGCAATTTAAAAAAAGCACTTTTATTTTTTGGCAAGCGCTTTATTTCATTTTTTGGCAAAATCAAACTTGTTATAAAACTTAGAAATTTGGAAAAGAAAGAAAATTCCAACCAACTCACATGCCTTGGCACCATCAAATGCTCCCATGGTGATATCAAATAAATCTATTGTTTTTTTTATCCAAACTTCTTTATCATTAAATAATAGGGATTTATGTGCTTGACAAATAAAAGATTTGTGCTTGTTAATGATGGTAATATACTGTTCAGCAAAGCAAATAGAGTCAATAAGAAGCTTCTTGTTTATAGAAGGATAAAAGTCAACTTCTTTTTCGTTCTTTGCTGAGTTTATGAGACTATGGATTATTTAAAAAAGTTAGATTTATGATGTTTCAATGTGAGAAACAGTTGGAAGATTTTGTATTGATTTTTCTGAAAACATTTTGATTTTTTAGTATAATTAATCCTCCCTTATTAATATGATCTTTTATTGTTGGATTGTTGTTGAATTTGTTTTTATTGTTGGAATTTTTATAATAAGCTGTATTAGTGTTTGTCATCTTGTATTTCATCTTTAGATGTAAATAAAAGATGACAAAGTTTCTATAAGTTTGATGTCTTATCTGCATATGTGTAAGTATATTTCAATTTTTAAATAGAGGAAACGTCATTTTTTAATTTATTTTGGAAGTTGCATTGGATCTTTCTAAACTGGATGTTTTAAATTATTTCAAATAAATTGTTATCAAATGCACACATATCTTTAATCTTCTGAGGGCAATGCAATGTGTTGATGCCATAAAGTATAAAGTTTTCTTTGATATTATCATTATCATTAGTTTTGGTCATACCATCAGGTTGTTGTTCATGTAGAAAAAAGCTTTCCATCTCATTATTTTGATCAATATTTCAAGATAAAGTATTTTACTATTTTTTTTTTGTTTTTTTTTCTTTGTTATTCTCCTCCCCAAGGTCGAGAAGGCCACTACAGATGAGGAGGCTACTTAATAGTGGTTATAAACCTCTCTTAACTCTATAACCCCTAAATACGAACCTTGACGAACAAGGCCGCTGCGTGGAGAAGCAAGATGACCGCGGTACTACCAGGGATGTGGTGGGGATCGAACTCGGAACCTCTCACTTATGAAGCGAGCGCTTTACCACTACACCATTACTGCATCTACCTATGAAGCGAGTGCTTTACCACTACGCCACTACCGCATATGGTACTTAAATCACCATTAAAAAAAATGCTTCTTTTAATGGTACATTAAGTTTCATGCCATGTGAAAATTATTCAGCCATATTATTTAAAATCATTTAAATCATTAAAAAGGATTTTACTAACGTATTTTGATACCAATTAAATAAACTCTCATTTGACGTGAAAATTGACTTTAGATGGTGTTGCAATGCAAATTTGTATTTTTTAAATATTTTTTAATTTAATGATTTAAAAGAAATATGGCTGAATGATTGCCGAATGGCAAGAAACTTAAAGTACCATAATAAAGTCGTTTTTTTTTCATTTAAATATTTTAATACATTTTGATCTATTTTAGATCAAAACTCTCTCTCTCTCTCTCTCTCTCTCTCTCTCTCTCTCTATATATATATATATATATATATATATATATATATATATATATATATATATATATATATATATATATATATATATATATATATATATATACTTATATATATTTATAAAAATATATATATATCTATGTATGCATGTATATATATATACAGAGAGAGACAAAAAAATTGAGCACAGTGTTACCAGGGATATGCTGGGAATTGTTATTGAAAAATTTCCCTTACTAATTGATTGCTCTAACACTACCGCATATACAACACTACCTACGCAACTACCGCTATACTTTATATATATATATATATATATATATATATATATATATATATATATATATATATATATATATATATAAACATAAACATACTGTGTTTATCTCTAAATAGTCAGTTTAAAAAAATATTACTTAAATATGCATAAAAAAACAAAACTTAATAGCAATAAGTAAATAAAATAAAGTAGAATAAGAAAAACAGCAAAAAACATTCAAAAAACATTTTAAATAAAAAAAACTTACAAGGTTATTTGATTTAAAAAAATTTTAAGTTTAAATTTTTAATAATGTTAAAGTTGAAGTTTCCTGAATTGTTATTATGGTTTTTTTTTGTGTACCTTTCATTTCTTTGTGTTCTTTCCATTTCTTGTGTACCTTCCATTTCTTTGTGTACTTTCCATTTCTTTGCATAACTTTCATTTCTTGTGTACTTTCCATTTTTTATAATTTATATTTTTGAAAAGTATTATTATAAAAGACCAATTGATAATTTTTATCAAATGAAAAAACATAGCGCTTGTTAAAAAAAGGTTTAAAACAGAAACAAAAAGAAGAGGGTTGTCTAAATAAGAGGTAACCTAAAGAATGAAATCCAAAGAACAAAGAAGAATGGTATCAAAAGAACAACAATATCAACATAGCCTAATATTAATGATAAGTTTGACCTTGCTGGAAAAAAATGGTGCAAAATTTAATTATTCTAAACAGAAGAAAATTTGTATATGCAATTTTGAATCCCTAGACAATTCCATGTTCACTTAGTTTGTTGCAAAAGTGTACTCCTGTACAACTTCTTTGTGAGTACTCCTTAGTTATATTTTTAAACTGTCAAAATCATCTCACAAAGCTTGCGCATCAAGTTGTTCTTATTGATTTAGCATTTGGACTTTAAATACTTTACTTATTTCTAGAAAATGAATATATTTTACGAGTTTTTTTAAGGGTTTAAAAAAAGAAATTCTTTTTTCAAAATATTTGAAAAAAATTTACATTTTTTGAAGAAACTGAAAATATTTCAATATAATTTTTCTAGCTAAAACTTATATTTTTTCAAATGAAATTTAAAAATTTTTTTGATTTTGAAACAATTATGTTTGAAAACCAGAAAGATAAAAAAAAAATAAAAAAAAAGTAAAGTGTACTTTGAGAAAATTTAGGGATGTTCTATATTTTCATTGTATACTATACAATCCACTAGCTGAAATTCTATTTTTTATACTGTTTACTACTACTTTTTTTTTTAGATATTGATGAGTGCATGCAAGAAAATATTTGTGGAAAAAATTCAGTTTGTAAAAATTTTAATGGAACATTTTCTTGCTTAAGCAAAATTGATGTTGAATCCATGAGTGGATCAAATAGTTTTATCAATGGATCAAATGAATTAAATAACACATCAAATGAACTTACAAATGGTTCTAAAACGTTAATAAATGGATCAAATTTTCATGGTAAGTGAATTATTTTGTATATATTTAAAGGTTATGATAATTATGATATAAATTTAAAACAAGTTCACAATTCTTCTTAAAGATTTAAAAATAACTAATAGAAAATAATTTCAGATTATTTAAATAAATTTAAATTGTTAAAAATAAATTATTAGGTCAATCCTTGAGAGTTTAACCAAAATTGATATTATTACAACTTAGATACTTGGTTGATGTTATTACAACTTAGATACTTACTTGATGTTATTACAACTTAGTTACTTGCTTGATGTTATTACAACTTAGATACTTGCTTGATGTTATTACAACTTAGATATTTGCTTGATGTTATTACAACTTAGATACTTGCTTGATGTTATTACAACTTAGATATTTGCTTGATGTTATTACAACTTAGATACTTGCTTGATGTTATTACAACTTAGATATTTGCTTGATATTATTACAACTTAGATACTTGCTTGATGTTATTATAACTCAGATACTTTGTTAATGTTGTTACATGTTAAAGCATCAATCAACTTTGTTGCATTTTTGTCAATTGATACTTTTCATAAAGACAATTCAATTTGTTTATAAACATTATAAAAACAAATCTGAAATTATTAGACCTGATAAGTTAAATATGACATTAATTATTATTATTGTTAATATTGTTATTATTATTATGGTGATGATGATGACAATGATTAGTAAGTGACCAGGACCCTGGCCCTGGCCCGGCTAAAAATGAGATTTTTTGCTTTAGATGTAAAATTTTTATGAAGATTGTTATTTTAGATAAGAAACATTACAGGAGCATAGATTTGTGGTACCCTTAAAGTTACTTGAAATTATGCAGTTAGAAAGAAATAATTTAATAATCTTAAAAACTTTATATAAAAAAACAGAATGAAGACTAATTGTAGGATAGTTAGAGAGATCAAAGTGTAATTTAGACTTTTGAAAAATTGGAACCACTTAATTAGCATTTTTTAAACGTTTAGCATTTAAGCTAAATTAAAAGAGTTCTGGAGAACACTTTTTTAAGGCTATGATGGAAATCTTGTCTGGAGCAAAAACCGTAGAAGTATTTATTTGAGAGTTAACTTTAGCATTGAAAGCCATAGTGATTTTGATGTTTAACAATCGGTTAATCTGTTTAACTGGCAGGAAAAGTGTGGCCATAAGCTTCAAGAGTCAAGTTAGAGTAACATTTCTTTGCAAAAAAACTCTGCCTTATTCTGGGGAGAAGTAGAAAGATCAGACCCATGAATTAGAGATAAAATGATAGACTTACTTTAGTTAATGACACTGTTGAAGACTTACCAAAAGTTTCTAGAACCTAACATCTGAGATAAGATACAAGATTTAGTAAACTGAGAATAACAGAGCTTAACATCAGACAGGACCTTTTTATTTTAGCTTCTTTGAATAATAAAAGGACATTTGTTGATAAGAGAGATGTGCTTGTAAAAAAGATGAAAAAAATGATTACTGTTTAATAAAGCAACTGTTGGTGAAAAATGCAGAGTAGAATGAGGCTTGAATTAAATTTGAAGAGAAGGAATAGAAGCTTCCAAAATGCGCTTTATGTATACATATTATGGGTATAAGCATATATGTTTGCTATTTATTTAGATGCTGGCATACAATATCCTTTCATATTTACATAAACTTTAGTATTTATATGGTGTAGTATTTGCCAAAAGAGAAGATGATCAGATGGATGTGTGGTGTGACTTTAACACGACAAGAAAAGGAGGTATAATCTTAGACAGATAAGAATAAAATGTCCTATCAAACAACGTTTGTTGGAGAAGATTAAAGTGATTTAGGTATTAGCATGTAGAGAGGTAACAGCTTCAGGAGAAAATGGTAATGGTAGAAGTAAGAAAACTTGAAGAGAGTGCCTTATATATTATACGAATGAGGTTTAGTTAAGGAAAGAAAATGCTCTAGATTGTTTATATTAGAGAAGCAGCATAAAAGAGGAAAGCTAAAGCCTGATGATAATGATAATGATGATAATGATGATGATGATGATGATGATGATGATGATGATGATGATGATGATGATGATGATGATGATAATGATGATGATGATGATGATGATGATGATGATGATGATGATGATGATGATGATAATGATCATGATGGTAATGATGATTATGATGATCATGTTGATCATAATGGTGTTTATATATGCATATGTAAACAAAATATAACCTGAATTTTGAATTAAAAAAAATACTTTAGGATGCATAACTGTTTATACCGCCCTGGTCACAAACCCAGCCCCAGCCCTTGCTATCACTTACTGATGATGATAATGATGATGATGATAATGATGATGATGATGATGATAATGATGATGATGATGATGATGATGATGATGATGATGATGATGATGATGATGATGATGATGATGATGATGATGATGATGATGATGATGATGATGATGATGATGATGATGATGATGATGTAGATTTATATAGATATATATATATATATATATATATATATATATATATATATATATATACATATATATGTATATAAATATACTTATATTTATATATATATATTTATATTTTTATGTATATTTATTTGTATATGTATTACATATTACAAGCATACAGGGGCTATTCTGGGAAAAAAAATTAGACAGCAGTCCTCCCCCTCCATCCCAGGGAAATTTAGCAGAAATATTGCTATATATAGGTGTTTTTTGCGAAAAAAAACAATATTTTCTTTTAAAATCATAAAATTTTAAAATCAGTGCCCAAATCAACGCCCTAAAATATGGTCGATGCTGTTGAAAATTGTCTAGAATAGCGGTCTTGAATTGGTTTTTTATGTCAAAACTTGTTTTCTCTACATAAAAACATTGACCAAAAATGATATTGCCACAATTCCTAAAGTGTATAGGTCAAAGACAATGGACTTTTTTTTGGACTGTATAATAATAAAGCTGTTGTTTTAGTTATTATTAATAATAGTTTTGGACATTACACACATGTTACATCAGTTACCAAGACAACATGTGTATAAAATAAAAGTTCTTTTGTTCAGATAGATAACAGAACATTATTTATTGTAGTAATTATCACTAGTATGATGTAGTAATTACTGATAGTTGTGTTTATTGTTTTTTATTTTAGCTGGTAATTGTCTTTCTTATTGTCAAACACAATATTTAGTTTCATGGATTGAACAGAAACCATACATAAGTATTGATTTATCTTCATACCAAGTAAATGGCTTAATTAAAGATATACTTGATTTAATAATAAAGGATGTTTGCATGAAGTGCTCAAATATTTTTTTTGAAAGACCTTTAATCAATTCAAAAGATTTATTAATGAAAACTCAATCAAATACTACAGACTTTATTATTTCAAAATTTCAAAGATTTCATGAAGATCAAAGATTTTTACCATATCCATTCATTCCTATCAGTAAGTTTTTAATGAAACATTGTGAGCTTTAACTGAAGGAGTAAACAATCAAACATTTAACTGAAGGAAAAAAATTTTAATTTGATTTTCTATTATTTTAGTTGAAAGGACAAAAGTAGCATTCTTTATGAAAGATGGCTTTTCAACAAGAAGACTTTACAAAATTTGTTTGATCCCATTTTCTTTATTTTTATTGATGGTGTTGATTGGTATAACTATTTGGTTTGTTGTAAGTTATTGAAATTTTTTTTAAGTTTATTTGTTTTAATAAAGTAAATTAAATTTTAGAGATAATCTATTCAAAGTTTGTTTTAGAATTTGTTCTTCTATTTTTCTCCTTCTTCTTTACACATTTTTTCTCTATATTTTCAACTTTTCTTTTCATCTACTACTTTATTTTCTTCTTTTTCAATATCTCCTTCATTTTTTTTTTGTTTCTTCATTTTACTTTATCCTCTCCTTCATCTTTGACTCCATCATCTACTTTTACTTATTCTTTTTTAAATACTTTATTGCTTCCTTTATCCTCCTCCTTCTCATATTTTTCATCTCTTTCCTCTCTTTTAACCATCCCTTATTTTCTTATTGTTTATTCTTCAATTTATATTTCTTTTCATCATCTTCATCTTCACTTTCATCCTCCTTTTTGTTTTCTTCTTTTTATCTTTAAGCTTAACATTTAATTAAATTTAATTTCTTAAACATGTTACAAAATCAAATCAATACTTAATATAGTATACTTAATATGCAGTTATGCAGACAGTCGTGCACAAATAAATTTAAATATTTTTATTAAAAATATTTTATTAAAGGTTTTATTAAAAGATTAAGTAACGTTTTTCATTTAACTCATACAGCTAGTGCTGCTTTCAAACTAAAAATTGATGTCATGACAAAATGATGTTACATAATCTTATTAAACTTATAAATTTAAAAAAATTAACCTAACCTAAAAAATTAACAAAGAGAAGTTTGTTTTGTTATTTTTTATATATATTTTACTGTGATTACCTTCTTAAGGCCAATGGTATACAGTTGAGAAGTGTACTTGTTATTTTTTTTGGTTGAGAATATATATGTATATATATATATATATATATATATATATATATATATATATATATATATATATATATATATATATATATATATATATATATATATATATACTACTGATAAATTGTTTTATTGTCTTTGAAGTTATTTCACTAGAACATACAAAAAAGTTTAGACTACAAAACTTGAACAGCTTTAGAACTTTTACAAAACTTTGAACAAGCAATAGAGAATAAAAACTTAATTAAATTTTTTAAATATTTCTTCCGATATTAAATGGACACTCCTTGAAAAGAAAAAATTTTTTGTTTAATTTTTTCAGATAAAATTAATAATGTATCAACAACCTCTGATCCCACAAATCAGTTTTTCAGTCTTATTTAAGTCATAGTCATAGTAGTTGTAAACTAATGAAATAAAATAATGAAAAACTCAAACAATTTTCAAGCAAGTTTGTACACAAGTTTTGTTTGATACAACCATTTTTAGTTGTTATTGATATTTTGAATAATGTGATATATAAACAACATCTAATTAACTTTAAATGATGTTCATAAATTGATGGAACTTTGAATAAGAAATATTTATTTCTATGAGTTAGTTAAGACTTTCTTTAAAATTTTGGTCTGACAGTTGCCCATTTGGGAGTCATTTTGGGAGTCATTTTGGGAGCTTACAATATTTTGAATCTAAAGCAATAAAACAAGTATTAATTTAATCACCTATTTACTATTAATGATACTTTGATGGCAGTTATGTGTCTTTTTCTAACTTTGATAAGTTAGAAGCTTTTTTTTCTAACTCTGATAAGTCAGAAGCTTTTTTGAGACTTTTTAGCTTTTAAAATAAGGTTACTTAATACACATGTAAATAAAAATAAGGTTACTTAATACACATGTGAATAAAAACAAAGTTACTTCATACACATGTGAATAAAAAAAATTAACTTAATTTCTTTTATATCTGCATTTTACTCACATATGCAGTCACATCACTCACAAATATAATTTCTATATATATATATAATGCAAGAATGCAATAATGAATGTACTTGTAAAACTGCAACATCAGCATATATTGTAATAAGAGCATTTATTTATGCAATGACTTTTTTCTATACACTAAAACATAAAATATGTTTTAGTGTATAGAAAAATAAATTTAGCTTCTTGCAAATATCTTTATAAAAAATAAAGATTCTTGGTAATAACTTTTGCGCATAAGTGAACATTACAAACCATCCCAAACAAAAATTTTCAATCATCAAAATATTATTATTCTTTCTCAAAGGTTTTAAAACTAAGACTCATTCTTCAAAAGAAAGACTAATTATTATATATAATAATATTCTAAGAATGATATTTAGTTTGGCATCAAATAGTTTTTCATTTTTTAATCAATCTATTATGTCAATATAAGTCAAAGCTACCTCTCAATAGATACAAAGGATTTGACCAACTTGAATGTAGTTGTGGAGATTTTTATATAAAGAAATCAAATGTGGAGATTTTTGTATAGGCAAAATAAAATAAACAAAATAAAATAAAAAAAATGAATGTATAAAAAAATAACAACGCTAATAGATGAGCATCAGAAAAGGGTGACTAAAGCTAACTAAAAAACATCAGGAGTGGTAGAACATTGCAAAGGAATAATTAATGGGAACAATCTTGAAACACTCCCCCTATAACATTTTAAAGTTAGGTTATGTCTTAATCAGTTTTAATTGGAAACAAGGTTACATTCTCTGACTTTAAATTAAATATTAAGTAAATAAACTTAATAACGCAGTAAATGTTTGTTTATCATTACCGTATTGCTAAATACTATCTTATATTTTATTTTTATTGTAAAGTAGCTTTATTGTAAAGTAGCTAGTCTCAATTGGTTACTTTGTCAAGAAAAAAAAATAAAGTTTCAATACACAACATTACATTTTTTTTTTTTAACTTAATAAAGTGTAACCAATTGAGACTTAATGTAACGTAACTAAATCTAGATTTGAGACAAAACTAAAATATGTCTCAAACATAGATTTTTTTAATGTTATGTTACATCATAATTTGTTACACTTTAAAAAAAAAAAAAGACGTAATGTAACATAAAAAATTTTATATTTGTTAACGTAATTAAAATACGTCAATTAAATACATTTAAGAATTAAAAGTTTCAATGTATAAATGTTTTGCGTTATGTTACTTCCGATTGGTTATACTTTTAAAGGTAATAAGTACCTTAGATTACTTAACCGTACCTTAAGTTATTTTAACTTTTAAAGGTACTTTTTTTGTGTGTTTTTCGTTACGTTACTTTTAAAAACCATGAGCGTGGGTTAATTTTAAAAAACTCTTTTTTAATTACAATAGTTTTGACAAGCGTGTTATTGTCTTTTCAAAAATCAAATACATAAATAATCAAATAATTAAATAATATTGTAAATAAAACAATTTTGTTAAATGCTCATGATCATGAGTTACAGTATTTAACAATGCAAAAAAAAGTTTTAATTTGCAAAGTTAGGTTTCAATTATTTTATTTTAACTTATAAAAGTGCAACTTTTAAAAAGTTTAGACTGAAATGTAACTTAACATTAAAAAAATCTATATTTTAGACGTATTTTAAATGTCTCATATCTAGATTTTGTTACATTACGTTTTATTTTTGGTCATTAGTACAAGCGTAATACTTCACAAGTATTTATAAACTCACAAGCAAAAATGTATATAAAATTTCAAGCTTTCTTATGATGTTAATTTAAATATTATATCGCTCTCTCTATATAGTAGCCTTCTCCCCTATACATATATTTATGTACATATGAAAAAAAAAAAGTTATATTGATAGATACAATAGATTACAATGTTACGTATCCTTAGGTCAAAATGTTACGTGTTGTTATGTAACACTTTTCATGTAGCGTTATGTTACAATGTTATGTCTTGGTTACGTAAAAATAACGGACATTTTGCACGTAACATAACGAATCTCGTTTACGTTACAGTATGTAATGTAACTTTAAAATGTTATAGGGGCTCCCTAACAATTACATCAGAAAATTTGTAAAACTAAATAAAAGTAAACTCTAAAGCAAAAAGTCTTAAATAATGAAAACTTGTTAATGACCATTAGAAAAATTTTTTTTAATTATTAAATTAAAAATGTGTAGTAAAATTCCTTTGACATCAAATGGTTCCTTTTGAATTTATATTTTACTGCTACTAAAAACCCTAACAATGAAGGTTTTGGAATCACCTTTTTTTCATTAATATATTCAATAAGAATGCCCACAGACCAAAACTCTGATTTTTGTAAATACAATAGTTGATTTTTAAGATTTACTCAGGCCCTGGAAAATTGGATAACCAGGTTTATGAAGTGCTTCATATACATCAGCTATAATAAATACCTGGCCTAACAGATTAAATTGAATGCAAAAATAATAATAATGATAATTTTGAAGCTTTTGAAGGAAAAGCTAGATCTGGTTGTCGATATTCCCTGATCAAATGAAGGACTGCCAAAAGGATCTTTAAAGCAAGTATTTAATTTTTTAAATTAAATAATAGCTTACTTTTAATAAAATTATTTATTGTAGACTATATTCTTGAGGCACTGGGATTAAAAAAAAAACTGTTGAGGAGAAGTTTTAACATTTTTCCAATGATGAGATTAATACTTATTTATTCCAAGTTTATTGCTGGAACACTGTCTAGCTGTTTGTCAAACATTACAGGTGATGCTACAAGCTTTAGTTTGTGCATAAAGAAATGATCTTTAGTCTAAAATTGGCAATTGATGCCTGCTAAGTCTAACTCAGCAGTTAAACTTCTGTTAAAGAAAAATTACAGAGTTTTAAAACTACAGCAAAAGATAGCTTTCGTAACCATAACTTTTTTTTTCAATCGTTTTTAGTTTTAATTGTTGTTGACAAAGCGTCAAATGTCATTCCGTCTTGGGTTGTATAAAATTGCTTGTCTGGGAGTGTTGAAAGTCAAGTTTGTCATAAATTTTGTTAACTATTATAATGCACCTTTGGTTTCTTTGAAGCCTTTATTGTAGTAGTTTTTAATCACATTTTCAGCTTTTGCTGAATTGATGTTGGGATCTTCCAAGGAATTTCTGCATCCTATATCCTGAACAGAGTACTATTGATCACTTTTTCATCAAATTTTAAAATTAATAAACCTCCTTCCTGTTCACTAAATTTTTTTTTCTAATCTTTCATTATCATTTTTGACATTTTAATAAGCAATAACTAGCTACTAGTGCCCTAATTAAAGTGCTTAAAGTTCATTTTTGACCTTAAAAATGATTTTTTAGAAAAAGTCACCACTAAATTAGTATTCAATAATTAACTTAAATTAAAAAATCACATTAAGTGTAATCTTGAAACTGATACTATGATGATCCATAATGGCTATCATGGTGCACATGGTTATGTGTAATGCACAAGAGAGTTGCCAATGATAATAATACACATTGTGTATTATCATCATTGGCAACTCTCTGGTACATTAAACTTAAAGTATAACTTTAAAAAAATTTTTTTTTTAAAATGTTTAGGCTTTTACCTATATGTTTAAGCATGTTTTTCCCATTCTACCCTATGTGTCTCTTTCATGGTGCCCCACTTTACTATACAGTTGTATATTTTTATTTTTAAAAATTGTTTTTAAAATATTTTTTTTATACAGGATATTTTATCTAAGCAGCTTAAAGACAGTTCAAGCAAGTACAGACCAAGATTTTCAAACGAGTTTTTCAAAGGATCATACCAAGGTTTTTGTTGGACTATTGCTATACTTACTAATGTTGGGTCAGTTATAACTTCTTTTAAACAAATTTTTTTTTTTTATTATGTTGGGTCAGTTATAACTTCTCTGCACATTTTTTAAATCAAATTATTCAACAATTTTTTATTTTTTTATTATTGCGTCTTTAGATGGGAAGTAGTTTTATCACAGTTTACATCCTGAATTTATTGACAACAAATAATTTAAAACCTATAGAAAAAAAAAACAGTATTATTAAACAAGTGAACCATGTGAAAATGACGTTTTCAATCTAGTATTCTTACAACATCATTAGTTTTTTTATCTTTTACTTTTTTGCTTATATGACATTTGTTTTGTTTTTAATTGCTTTTTTATTATGGCCTTTATTGTTTCTTATATTCTATTTTAATTTGTAAGAATTTTATTCTTATTTTAATATATCTTAATATTTTTTATTATATCTTAATTAAGGATCCTTATACAATAGTCAAACATGTATTAAAATTAGTAATAGTCATTTTTGTTTATTTTTAAAGTGTTAATGTTAACAAATCACCAGGAAATCCAATTTCAAAAATGTTTGGAATTATGTGGATGTTAATGAGCTTTATAATGATATCTATGATTACTGCTTGCATCATTATTGTGATGATGCCACCATTAAATAGTAATACTGAAAATCTGCATGGTTTAAAAGTTGGAGCAGTTATCAATAGTACAGAATTTCAACTGGGGTTTGAAAGAAATGCTAAAGTTATTGGTTTGTATTTTTGTTTTTTAAACAGCAATTTAAATCAATTAAAATAAATGGACATTTAATTTTTTAATCAATTTTCCATTTTATTTTATGGTTGTTGTAAAGTAAGGGCAAGGGGGGTGCGATAAAAATATAAAATTTTACTTAAGATAAAATTTTAAATTAACTTTTTTCTTTTTTTTGGAATACAAACATCAATGCAAAAAAGTGTTCTATATTATGTTTTAATATATTCTATAGTACTTTGTTTACTTATTTGAATTTATAAAACAATTTAAACTTTAAAATAAGCGGCTTTTAATATTTAGGGCAGCGTTTTACAAGTTTTAAATGCAAAAAATAATTGTGAAAACAATTGCAGCCTTCAATTGCTTCATTCACAACATCTTGACTCTATTGTAGTTTGTTTAATCGTTTTGCTTCTTTAGTGCTTGCAACCATTAGTTTTTGCATAAAGTATTATGATAATATATAATAATTTATAAATACTAATTTATAGCTTACATACTTATAACTGAATGTAGATAATAAATTAATAATAGTTAACAACCAAAAACATAAATGTAAAAGTTAAAAACTTACTACAGTTAAGATGTAGTTATTTATTTACTACTAATATTTACTTTGAGATGTAGTTAGGTTTTTGTCTTGTAAGTTAGTTTAAAACAGCCCCTTATTATCCATTTACTTTTGCGAGTAATCAAGAACAACAAACAGCATCAAAAATGTATATACAAATGCTATATATGTAAGATAACCAGAACCACACTAATTGAAGTAGAAACCCATAATAAAAAAGTTTACATGATAATTCTACTTGAAAAATTTTTATGGCAATTTTAAAACTTTAAAATTGTTTTGAAATTTTAGGATATCATTCTGTTGCTGATATTATTGAAGCATTAATCAATGGTAAAATTGATGGAGCATTACTTGACACATTGATCGCTAGAGAGTATCAAAAAGAATTTTCGAACTTTAAGTTTCAAGGAATGATCAAATATGATTTCATTTATGGTATTGTCCTTGCAAGGAATGGACTAAAATTAGAAGTATTTATAAAAAGTTACATCAAGGAATACCAATCTACTATATATTCAATTTTATCAAAAGCTGTTGTTGACAAAGAGACAGTAAGATTTTTTTTTTTTAGTAATTTTTTATAAAAAAGAACATTTAGTATGTTGCTAATAATCTAGATAATGCACCTGAAATCTCCATCATAATCTCCATCACAATCTCCATCATAATCTTTAGGTCTATAAAAAGATTCTTGATTTTGAGAGAATTTGAAATATGTAATTGATCATGTGTTACTAATTTTTGTATTAATATGATTAGTATTGTATTAGTTGATTTGTTGAATAATTTTGATTGATTTGATTGGTTAGTTGTAGAATATAATGAATAAGAAAGATACTTTACTTAATTTTTTTAATTTAATTATTTTTATATAATTTTCTTAAGTTTTTTTTTATATCTCTAACAGTTCTATAGAAATTAGATGAATTTGCTTCAATGCACAGTGAGGTGGATGAAGTTAAAAACAGAAAAAAATACCAAACTATTAAATAAGTGTGAATTAAGTAAATATTTAACATCAAAATAAGGGTTTTTGAGGCCAAGGAATTTAAATATGGATTGAAAATTTTTTTTACATGCAATAAGCAACCGCATATCGCTATGTACTCATTTAAACGCGTTTTAGAGAACTTAAACAACTGTATTCACTATTTGTATTTAAAAATTTAGGCTTTATGAACCAAAATATATTATCATTAAATCAAGGCACACGCAAGTATGTAACTTGCATGTCAAAAACCCATGCTAGCATGCATAAAACTCTTAAATCATGCAAAAAAATTAAAAATAAAATAAAATAGAAGGGTAAATATTAGATAATTTTTTCATTTTAAGATACTAACAAATTCAGTACATTTGTTGGTATTTATTTACCTTGATATTTCTTATGTTTTGTAAAGGAAGTGCTTGATTTTAAAGAAAGGAACCGATCTGATAAAAATATAGCGGATCTGATCTCCCATAGTGTTAAGTCGTGATATTTTTGTTGTGTGGAGCAAACCTTGCATATTGGATCAGTTTTTTGAGACTTTCAAGGTCTTTCTTTTTTGAGACTTTCAAAGAAGAGCTTTCTTAGAATTTTGAGCATTAGGCAAACCAAGTTGCCTTGAAAAAATATTTTGGAAATAAATATCTCTAATAATCTATTTAGTTCACTTAATTTATCATCAGGAATTAAATAAGAAGTTTTAATAAATTCAATAAGGATTTCATTAAGTCTCTTGTTTTTTGTTTCAAACTCACATACTTTTAAAAAAGATTCAACCTTCTCATTTTTAAATACAAACCAAAATACTCTATAATCAAATGTCGTTAGGTTAAAACTTAAAGAGACTAATTCAAGAAAATACTCTTAGTAAATATTTGAGAAGTTGAGAGTTTTTACAAGCACATCCGAAAACTACTATTTTTTCACAAAAAAGAGAGGAAAAAAAATATGCTGTATTTAACAAAACTATGCATTACTCAATTTAAAATATCTCTTTAATGAGCAAGAAAGTGCAGCAAATCTTCTAGGGTTATTTTGAATAAAGATTAACTGTTAGTTAAAACCAAAATTGATTGTGAAACAGCTTGGAACTTTTAATTAGCTAGCACATATGTTCATAATTGTGCATATAAAATACATCTTTTAATAGAAAAATCATTAAAAAGGAATTGTTATTGAAATTTATTTTTATTAAATTTATTAAATTATTAAAAATATTTTTATTTACTTTAGGTCAAAGTAGTTAAACATAATAATTGTTTGAGATTTTAAATAAGATTAAATCAACAGTAAAGATACATTACATTTTAAAAATTTTATGATCATAATTTTCATATTTTCACATATTTTATGTTAAAATATATATTTTGATATTTGTTGAGGAATTATTTTATGTTGAATTTTTACCAAATAGTAGTTTACTTTAAAATTTCAAGTCTTGAAATAAAGAAATAAAGTTTTAGTTTTAAGAAACTTTATTTTTGTCACTTTTTGCTGTTTTTGACCAACCTCACTGTGCAATGACTGAAGTTTTAATGATTTATAACATTTATAATAATCCTTGCATTAAATATATTGTTCCAGCTATTTTTATTCTTATAAATATGTATTATATTGGTCTTATGAATAAATATATATATATTTATTTGAATACTCCTATTATTAAATTTTATTAATTGTTCATTCAGATAGCAGATGTTTAGTATTAACACCTGAGTTCTTAAAGTATTTTTGTCAGTTATTGACAACAATTTCAACTAGGTGCAAAATAACTAAAAGTGAAGTTTTTAAATTTTATAATTTAAAAGATATGTAAAAAATTGAACTGTGAACAGCTGAATAATCAAATACGTAAGATGTGCATCACAGTAGTTGTTTCAAATAATTTTTAGTTATATAAATATTTTGGTCTTAAAAGTTAAAAATTTTTTTATAAAAGTTTTAAAATAGTAATTAAAAGAAAAACATTTCTTTTGCTGTTGATAAGTTGTTTGTTTTATTTATGCAATCATGTTAGTTGTTTACTGTAATAAGTTGTTTGTATTATTTATGCAATTATGTTAATTGTTTACTGTAATAAGTTGTTTGTATTATTTATGCAATTATGTTAATTGTTTACTGTAATAATGTTAAAATGTGTAATACTTGAAGTTTTAAAGAATAAATTATGTTTATATTCAAAGCAATAAGTAAAATAATATTTTTTTTAAATCCAATATTTAAATCCTATCATTCTAATTGAAATGTTAATTTACCTTTATTTTATCTGAAATAAAAAAATCTCACTGTTGGTTTTTCAATTTTGCAACAATTTTATTTGAATTTTTTTTTTAACTTATAATGGTATAAAAGTTTAAGATTTAAGAAAACTCAGTTTTTGTAGTAATAATTAGGGGTGTATCAGATTAGAAATTTGGAATTCTGGCTGGAACAAGAATTATATTCATGTAATTTTTTTACCTTCAAGATTGATATTAAAAGTCTGCACCTCAACATCATGGCTACATAATGTATATTTATAACCCATAATATATATATATATATATATATATATATATATATATATATATATATATATATATATATATATATATATATATTATATATATATATATATATATATATATATATAACCTATTTCAGTAACTTGATTCTTGTTTCATTTTATTCTAATATGTTGTTTTATTTGTTACTTATAATTTTATATATTGAGAGTTTTAACCTGCATAATATTTATATTTAAAATTATTTCTTTATATTCTATTTTCCATTTGGATAAGCAAAATATAGGTGTTCACCTAACCGACCATTTCTATATTTATATTTATTTAAAGATATGTATAGAAATTATCTATAATTTTTTTTATCTGGCTTTATTTATTTATAGAAAAAGTATATATATATATATATATATATATATATATATATATATATATATATATATATATATATATATATATATATATATATATATATATATATTTATACAGCAAAAAAGACTTATCATTTTTAAAATAAAGTTTAGAGTCAATTACTCACTGAATAAACTCAATTATGTTCCGATATTAAGTCTATAAATATTTTCATAGAGTCCTTTTTAAATGGTTTAGTAAAGATATCCTCTAAGTTTTTGTTTGATTGTACATATTCCCAGATTATCTTTCCATTATGGAGGCTCTTTTATAAAATGGTATTGTATATCAATATGTTTTGTACATGAATGTTTCACTGTATTTTTCGATAAAGCAATTGAACCTTAGTTGTCATTTTTAATATTTACCAGTTCAGTGATTTCCACAAATAAATCTTTCAGGAATTGGGTAAAGTATGCTACTTCTTGGCATGTGGCAGATATTGCCATATCTTAAACTTCGCATGTTGAAAAAGCAACAGAGGCTTGTTTCCTAGATTTCAATACTATAATTGGTCCATTTTGGTAAAGAATAAAACAATAGCCAGTAATAATTCTTTGATCATTGCAAGATGCTCTCCAATCAGCATCACAAAATACATTCAAATTAATACTTTGTTGAGTTTTTATAAAAGTTAAGGAATAGTCTAGAGTACCTTTAATATATCGAAAATCATGTTTAAGCATTGTCAAATCTCGATTGTTTGGTTTTGACAAACTTTGCAATAATTTTGTGACAACAAAACTAAGGTATATATCATTGGTAAGGTAAATATGATTGCAAAAGTAAAGTTACTACCATTTCACGATAAAATTTGTCTAAATTTATTTTGTTTTGTGGTTCTTCATCATATGATTTTAGATTTGTTTCATATGGTGTTATTCTATCTGCGAAATTACAATGTCTTAAAATTTTATCCTATGTATCAATGGTTTCTTTTTGAACTTATTAAAGTTTTGAGTTGATAAGATTATCTTATCAATAAACCTTTATATATATTGGAAATATTGTCCCATTTTTAGCAATCAACTCTCATGTGGCAAATTTATAAATCAAAGTTAAGGAGATATTGCTGCAATGCATTTTTCAAGTAAAAGTTACACTGTAAAACTTGATGTATTATTTAACTTCAGTTCAATATAATAAATGTTCAAATAATAAACTACAATATAATAATAATAATAAATGCAATAACCTTTTATATTATCGATATATCTGGTAAAAACTGAACCATTATATTTGGCAAGAATTTTTTGTTTGTTTGTGTTTATTTTATATATATGTGTGTGTGTATGTATGTATATATATATATATATATATATATATATATATATATATATATATATATATATATATATATATATATATATATATATATCTGTGTGTGTGTGTGTGAGTATATATATATATATATATATATATATATATATATATATATATATATATATATATATATATATATATATATATATATATATATATATATATATATATGTATATATATATTCATATGCATATATATACATATATATATATATGCATATATTACGTTGATATATATCTCTAGTAGCAAACAACATTGGTGCAATATTGGTACAGTATTTATATTAATACTGGCTAAATATTGTTAACAGTATTGCACCAATATAAAATGTTCACATTTTGATATATATAGCACATACTGATTTACAATATTGGCTATATATAAACTGCAATACAATGCCAACATATTTTTTATATCATAATCAATTAAAAAAACAAATGAAGTTTAAAACAAGTCATTTTAAATCAATTACAATATGTTTATACAATATATGTGCATTGTAAAGAAATAAAAGATTGCAAACTAATATTGAAAAAACTTTATATAACATAGTTTAAAAAGAATAAGAGCAATCTTTACAAATATGAAACAACAGCTTATAAACAGTTGTTGTTTATAATCAAAATTAAATATAAACAAAATAATATTTAATATTTTATATGCATTTTTACTTGTGGGTTTATAAAAACTTAAAAGAGAATAAAAAATGACCTAGTAAAACTATTATTTTTAGAAAGACAAAGCGAAAAGCAACAAAAATAATATGACATAATTTTTTTTATTATTGATTGATTATGGTGATTTAAAACTTTCGGAATTCTATAGAACAATTTTTCGCAGTTTTCAGAATAATTACAGCAATTAAAAATCCAATAAAGGCCCATAATTAAGAAAAATTTGTTAAAACTTTTCCTAACAATTTTTGTTACGCATGTGTAACAAAATAACAAAACAAAATAACAAAACAAAAAACAAAAAACCATGTGAAAATGTCAATATTAACAAGCTTATGAGCCAATATTGGCATATCAATATTAGCCAATATGGCGCTAATATTGGCATTCTAATATTGGAAAAACAATATTGGAGCAATATGGGCATTCTAATACTTGCCAATATTGGCGCAATATTGTTTACCATTATTGGCACAATATTGAATAGCTTGTTTGATATTGGCCAAGATAACCAATATCACACCATTGCACCAATATTTGTTGCTACAAGGGATATACATTTGTTTTGTATATATAAATGATTTTTCAAATATGTATAATAATAATAATATATATACATATATATACATATATATGCATATATATGTATAAATATATATATATATATATATATATATATATATATATATATATATATATATATATATATATATATATAACAATAACAAATATATATATTATGATATATAAAATAAAAATACATATATTTCTTTTAAATAGAAAAGTAAAATTCTTCAGAAGAATATGAAGAAAAGAATATTGTTCGATTTCCACTCTCTG
Source organism: Hydra vulgaris (assembly GCF_038396675.1). NCBI lineage: Eukaryota > Metazoa > Cnidaria > Hydrozoa > Anthoathecata > Hydridae > Hydra > Hydra vulgaris. The sequence continues at coordinate 21,113,006 of NC_088930.1, read as the reverse complement.
TTATATTATCAACTCATGTTGTGTAGTATAGCGCTTATTACATCATCAATTTTAGTTGGATTTTTATTTGAGAATTTTGTTTTGAGAAAGCGAAAAATATCTTCAAAAAATCCACGATCACTTTTAAATTGTATGTTGATTTTTACTTTTACATAGAATTTTTTCATGATTAAACATATTAGATTTAAAAAATTTCAAGATTTTTAATAATACATATAACAAATAGTATATATATATATATATATATATATATATATATATATATATATATATATATATATATATATATATATATATATATATATATATATATATATATGTATATACACACATATGTACAGCTTATCAAAAAATTATCTGATCAAACAATTTATTTCAAAAAATATATTTTCCCTTCTAAATTATACTAAAAACAAAGAATAACAGTAATTACTTTATCTGTTATTTTAATTCTGTTGCGAATAGGATGTTATTTAGCATGTTCAGTTGGTTAATTATTTGTCCAAAAAGAAAAAGTCAAGAAAAGTTGCTTCATCATTCAGTTTCTCCTTGAAAATGGTTGGCTGAGCAAGCTGAAATAATTATGGAATCAAATTATCCCATCATTCAATCAGAAATTGTATCCAAGACCAATGTTTGACAAATCTAACTTTTTTTTTTTTTTTGTTCAAATATTCATTTCTATTATTTTTTTTAAATGTTCTTTTCTATTTTTTGTTGTTAAATATGGTTTATTATGCACAAGTTATCTTTCTTGTATACAAAAAAACTTGCAAACTTGCATGCATATATTTGCATGATGAAATAAATCATCTGCAAAATAAATGAAATACTGCCATGCAAGTTTAGGAGCAAGGTGAAACTAATCAACTTCCTGCTAGACAAGAAAGAATGCATTGTATAGCAAGAAGAAATATTATTCCAGATTAAAGTTTTTTAGGAGAAATGAAGTTGCCTGCATTGTGATGCTGATAAGTTTCCTTATAAAACACATTTTTTATGTTGCCATAATAGAATGTTAGATTTGTCTCATTTTTTAAAAAAAGTTTTACTTGTCTGTTAAATATATTTTAGTCATATAAACTTATGAAAATTCTCTAACAAGAACTTGCAAACATTTGTAGGTATCAAGTGTTTGTGAGTTCTTTCATATCCAAGAAGGATTTCAATTACGACTTGTGTGTAGTAAACCATATTTAACAACGAAAAATAGAAAAGGACATTTAAACAAAAAAAAATAGAAATGAACATCTAAACAACAAAAAAAAAAAAAAAAAAGAACATTTTAACAACAAAAAATGGAAAAGAACGAAAAGCAAAAGATCTAGTGTAAATAAAATAGTCTGTTTTTTTGAATCAAACAAAGTTTTGTTATTTATGTTTATTTAAAACAAAATTTATATTAATATAAATAAAATACTTTAAAAAAATAAAAAAAGTATTATGTTTGACAAAATATAATCTTTAATAGATTAGCTTTACAATAAAATATCAGCTATGGATAAATATATACAATGCAAAAATTAAACATCTAGGAGCTGAAAATGTGTAGCTTTAGCAAATCAGAAATTTTTAGTATGGCAGCTTTTAAATGCTTTTTAATCTTTTTGAACTTTTCCATTTTGAACTGATTATTCATTGTTATAAATTATATATTTTACAGTTGTATAAACATGTTATTCACGGTTACATCTAACAATGATTGAGAAAAACATTTTTTAATCATGTAAGTTTAGAAATTAAAGATGACTTTAAAAAACAATCTGTATTTGTATTTAATGTGGAAATTGGTTTTTTTGTAAATTTCAAAATATTCTGTTTGCTTTGTTTCATGAATTTTTCAAACATGTTCCCGAGAAATTAGATGATTTGCTATTTTCCTGTTTTTAAACTTGATCCACCAAGAAGACGAATCTATTTTATCAAGAAAACTAACTACTGTTTTATTTATAAAACCTTCTTCTGTATCATTGATTTTTTTTGTTACTACTTCTGAAACCAATGCAATTCTGCATGCAACTTTTTGTTGCAACAATAGCATATTTGCATAGTTGCATGCAGCTATGGAAATTTTTGTATAACATTATTAGACTTATAATTATCATTTTGATTGACTATAAGAAGTGGAAAGTAAACGCTCGGGACCTGATTTAAATCATTCTTGCGATTGTGCTTGCGATGTTGAAATAACTTAATTCAAGTCAAAGAAATGGACTTGAAAAAAGAGTTAAAAAGTGTAAAAAAAAAGTGAAAAAAAAAGTGAAAAAAGAGTAAAAAAAGAAATAGACATATAAAAACGTTTTTTATACCTATTAAAAGAAATAGACATATAAAACGTTTTTAATGTCTATTTAAAGAATTAGACATAAAAAAGAGTCAAAGAAATAGACATAAAAAACGATTGGTATTTCAAATATTTCTTAGGAGACCAGCTATAGTTAAAGTTGGTTAGGAGGCCAGCTATAACTAAATGCGGCTTTAATGACTGATGATTGGGTATTTAAAAAACTGCAATAGTACACTTCAAATCAAAACCTGTTGAAAATTTTACATTTTGCGAAAATTTTACATTTTGTTTCTTTGATTCATCTTTCTATAAAGTTCTTTTACATCTTTCACTATAGAAAAAATTTGACAACACTGTACACAACTACTGTGGTGAAGTGCTATTTCAGATTTATATCTTTTATCAGTCTGTTGAGAAATATTGATGCTTGCAAAGCAAAGATTTTTATAGCTAGTTGCTGGTTTTTGAAAACTGTGTACATATTCTATGGAGGCTCAGATTTGAAAAAAAAAAAAGCATATGTAAGCATATTCCTGAGCCTCGATAAACCATTTAAAAGATTTAAATGTTATTTAATTAAAAATTTTAAATATATATTTCTAAAATTAAACCAACAAAAACAACAAAAATCAAAGTTTATGTTTTGCAATACAATAACTTTATGAAGTAAGGAAGCCATTTTGTTTCAAAACCTAAACCTCAATACTTGAACAGAAAAACATAAAGTTTAAGAGTCGCTCTGAAGTGTTTTATTTCTCTCTCCCTTTTTTTTTTCTCTCGCTCTCAATGTGTAGTTTATTAAATTAAATTATATTTTATTTCAAAGTCTTATTTTCAGATACTGTTAAAAATAGTAATAATAATGTCAAAGAGAATAAAGAGAAAGCAGCTTACATTGGCAGCATTTGGTTTTGCAAAAAATGTTATGCGCAGAGTGCAATCCGATTGTCGTTAGAAGCTGTTGAAACTAGTGTTGAATGCGAACATTGAAAAAAGTTATTTAAAAGCCAACAGGGACTAACTTTTCATGTTAAAGTTATTCACGAAATTTACAAACAAGATTGTAAACATTCACAATCACAAGTTCTTCAAAGAAATGAAGAACTTATCACTCTAGCAGTGAAAGATGTGCTCAATAACATTGTCAACAAAGTTGTTAGTGCAATGAAAAAAAGTGAAGAGTCTAGCAAATTCGCTGGCAAGAAACGCCACCAACATACTGCTGCCTTTAAAGCAGAATCAATTAACGCCTATGGTTATGAGGCAAATCAAGAAACTATAGCAGAGTTGTTTGGTGTAACACAAAGTCAGATTTCGCGATGGCTTAAAAAAAAGAAAATATTATTAATATGCAGAATCATCCTATCGCAAATTGTTTCTGAAGGGAAGACGTTCCACAAAATATCTTGAACTATATGAAGTTATTTACAAAGAATTTTTAAAAGCCTGATCGAAAGGTCATATTGTTAACTTTTATTGGCTTTGGAGTAAAGATAGAAATATACAATTAAATATTGATCCAAATGTAAAAATAAAACATCATGTTATAGTTCGATTTTTACAAAAAAAAGAGTTAAAAATAAGATCAAAACAAAAAAACAAAAGGAAACATAAAAAAGAAATGGAGCCATTATTACAGAAATGGCATGTGACATACAGAGAAAAGTGTATCAGAACAGGTTCTAAAGATCTAAGTTATCACAAAAAATGGGGATGGTATCAACCTGAACAAAGGCCCAATGTTGACCAGAGCCCACTTCCCTTTGTTGTTCATGGTAAGAAAACTTACGAGTATGTACCCAAGGGTCAAGGTTCAACACAAGGTTCAATTCATGGATCTCCCAACCAGGCTCAGGGTTGTAAAAAAGGCAATGTTTCCTTCAAATTATGTTTCAGCCAGAAGGAGAGTGACAAAATCTAGCCATTATTTTTAGAGGTCAAAGAAAACGCATTTTAAAAGACAAAAAGTTAGCATGGTACAAGGTATTCACGTTTACTTCCAACAAAATGCTTGATTAGACCAAAACGTTTGTAAGTACTGGTCTGGTAAAACACTCCTTCCATTTGTCAAAGAACAAAAGTTTTATAAATTTGTTCTTTTGCTGGACAATTTGAAGGGACAGATGCAGGAAGATTTTAAAAGTTGCTGTGGCTGCTGCTAAAGGACTTCTCTGATATGGTCTACCAAGTGCCACTGACCTTTGGCAACTAGTTGACACAGAATATGCTGCTACTCTGAAAAGACTTATTGCCATTGAACATCAAAAATGGCTTGGTAGAGATAATCATTCTGATAGATGGATCAGTAATGAAATGCCCTACACTGCAAAAGAGAGACGAATTTTGATTACACATTGGGTAGGGAAAGCATGGAAAGCTTTAAACACTTCAAAGTATGACAAGCAAAGGAAGAAATGTTGGGCGATGACTTGGTGTTTAATGAATTCTGATTGCACAGAAGCTTTGCTTGTTAAATCAGAGGTCCTTGATAGTTACAAAGTGCCCTCACCATCCATCATTGATCCTGGCAGTGATTAACCCATAGGAAATCAGGGTGATACTCAACCCGTGGAGGTAGATGATGCTATAAATGAAGATGCCAACAAAATTCTTCCAGATGACACTTTTATTGGTCTGAACGAGAAGGAATGCAAAGTTCATATCTTATTTCATTGATAACATTTGTATATAGTATATATGTTTTATTTTTTATTATTATACTACAACATTAATTCAAACCAAAGCAAATACAGAGCATAAGCCAACTTTTTATTTGTCTTATGCCCATTAACCTTTAGCAACGCGCACACTTTTAGAAAGTATTGAAATATTTTATTAGAAATATGCCTAAGCTTAAGCATATTTAAGCATATTTTTTTCCCAAAATAAATGCTAAACCAGTGATGCAAGAATCTACAATATCATTTGTTTATGATTCGTTCTTATCTTCAAAGCCTTCAACGCCACGATAAAAGTGACTTTTATTCAAAGTTTTTGGCATTTAAGACACCAATCAATATTATTTACTGTTTGTTATATCATAGACAATGTTACGGTTTCCATTATGTTTTTGGCGCAAAAAAATTCTAAATTAAGTTTAAGCCTTCATGGGTTTTTTTTATTATTTATTCTGGAGTTAAAGTGAAAGGCGAGTTACTAAAAAAATATTTCAAAAAGTAATTAGTTACCTAATTTAAATTTAAACAATTTTAATTTTTTTTATTTTTCAATAACTTTTTTTTCAGCATCAACTTTTCTATTAAACTCGTTAATAAGTGGATTACGCAATTTTTTGGTCTTTTTGCTCTTAGCGTGGATTTTATATTTTTTTATCATTACACTACCATTTTTATTATAACAATAGCTTTCATTTAATTGGCACGACGTCAAACCTGACGGTCTATCTGGTCTACAGTGATGTTTGCGATGAAACACTTTTTCGTGTTTTTTAGTATTCTTTATAAATGATAAGGAAAATTTTTAATAAAATATTTAAAAATGAATTAATAATAAATAAAGTAATTTTTAAAAACACTGGGGAAAAAATATAGTAATTAGTATGACCAAAGAAATTTTTTCAGTAAAATTTGTACTATGACCATTGTTTTAATGATCAAACATGAATGCAATGAGCAAAATTATCTTCTTTCTTATTATCACGGTAATTTTCTGTAATCTACGTCGATGTATGCTGAAATTTTTAAATTATATATATATATATATATATATATATATATATATATATATATATATATATATATATATATATATATACATATATATATATATATATATATATATATATATATATATATATATATATATATATATATATATATATATATATATATATATTGTATTATATTATATTATATTTTGTTTTATTATATTTAGCACCTAATGTTGTCTGGCGTGGTTATAAAATAATCGAATATCAGAAGTTTTGTTTCAAACACGAAATTTCATGTTTAAAGAAACAGATTATTTGCTACATGCATAACTGGATTGATCGGTTAGAAAACATCGAATTAGTGCATGCGCAAAAACTAAACACAGCAGAAAAGTGGTTAAGTAAAAAAAGATAACGCATTTTCTTTTTCCAAAATATTTACCGCAACTCGCTTTTGTTAATTCAACGGAACTTTGAGACCTAAAACCGTTTTAATTTTCGATATATATATATATATATATATATATATATATATATATATATATATATATATATATATATATATATATATAAATACATATATATATATATATATATATATATATATAAATACATATATATATATATATATATATATATATATATATATATATATATATATATATATATATATATATATATATAAATATATATATATATATATATATATATATATATATATATATATATATATAAATATATATATATATATATATATATATATAAATATATATATATATATATATATATATATATATATATATATATATATATATATACATATATGAATATATGCGCCATAATGATATATTATTGCATGTATTAGAATGATGGAATAATAAATCAAATGAATCAAACTTATGTATTTTTAATATAACGGCGTTTTTTGAATTCACGTTAACGGCAGTTGTTGCATTCACATTTTGATGAGATTGTTATGAATGGTTACGAAGTTATCGAGATAATATTTTATATAAAATGTAAATATAAAATTGTTGTTTTTTTTCTTTCACATGACAATAAACAGTAGCGATGTAAATTCAAAGAAAAATAGTTTATAATGGTCTGGTGTTTGAAGTACGATGCGTTCTACTTGCGTTCTTTTCTCGCAGTCATGAAGATTATACAAATAATTTTTCTACTTATTGCGTATGCTATTATGCAGTCTTTTATAAATCTTGTTTCGCTAAGTAACTCCAAGTTTTCCAAAATGCAATTTTTTGTGTTAGTAACAGCCATTGGTTGGATTTCATATTTAGTAATGTTTTGCCTAAATTTATTTATGGTAACAAACAACTTCTTAATACCTTGGTATTACGTGTATTTAATTTCAGACGTTGTATTTGCTTTGTTTTTATTTATTGCAGTCGCAGTAATATCCGTTCAAATTGATACGATAAACAATACCGAACGATTTTATATACCTGATATTGGAACAGGAGGAAAGTTTGTTCAAGAATGTGAGTTTATAACTTTAAACTCAAGCGCTTCGTGTTCCTTATTAAACGCAGGAGTTATTTTTGGTGCTTTAGGAATATGCGCTATTTTATTGGACATAGTTGTTTGCATTCACAAAATCAAAAAAGGACAAAGTAGTCATTATAATTCAACATTTCATAATGACAACATTACTGTATCAACAGCTGATACCATTACTAACTCGTCTATGCCATCTCGACAGTCAAACCATAGACTTGATTTTCAAGAATATCGAACTGAAGGGATGTTTTAAGACTTGAAAATATCTGATTATTAATCTGTTTTTAATGAACATTAAATTATAAATAATTGTTAAATATCGTTATCAGAATTTATTTTGTTATAAAAATAATTAATTTTTTAAACTGTTTTCTGATGCTAAATACTTATATCTTAAGAAATTTCTTAAGATATGTAATTCTTAATTAAGAATTATATATCTTAAGAAATTTCTTTAATCAATTGTATAAGGAGTCTTTTTTAAAGTACGTGCGAAGGTTTGGGTGAGGGAGGATTACCTAAAAAAGTACAAATTTGTACATGGGGTGGGGGTGGGGGGTGGGGGTATGGGGGGGATTGGGGGGGGGTGATAGTTGTTAAAGACAGCTAGTACAAACGCGGTTTTGTTCTTTATCTCTTTTAAAACTTGATTTCTTTTTTTCAACGAAAGCATTAAATTTTACGAGGGCAAAAAATCATTTTTATGTTATGTAACCGAAAAATATCAAATAAACTAAATTTTTTTCAATGCTTTAAAATTTTATGTGTCGCGGAAAAGAGGTGGTTGATTTTGTAATAAATAATGCGTATGTATGCAGACTGAGGAAGTTATAATTAGTAAATTAGTTTAAAAAAATAAACTTAGCTATCCCTTAATTTAGTGGTTTTACTGCGTACATTATGGGCGCCCCTAAAGTGTCTTTGCATAAGTTTTTTTATTTCTAATGTTATTGTTATCTGAATGATAGCTCTCTTAATGGTTAACACCAATGTTACTAACTACACTACATTCCTTACCGTTCCATAGGTTTCATCACAGGTCTCTTTTTCGAAACTAAAACCTCTGTTGATACATCCCAGTAAACATTGAACAGTTGGTAAATAGTTGGCCCGATCCTAATAACCAACTATTAGCTACAGTTGGGCCAACAGTTGGCTATTTAGTTGGTACCGTGAAAAAAACGTAACGCTTTTACCAACTCTTAGCCAACTGTTTTATAAACTGTTACCACGCAACATTACCACGCAACAGCCAACCTGGAACCTATTTAATTAATTCTAAATGCTCCAAAGTGTATATCGGTGAATCAAAACTTCAAATACGAACAAGGGTTAAACAACACCAAAATTTTTTGACTGAAGGCAAGTTAAACCAGTCTGCAATAGCTTTGCATAAAGTAAATTGCGATAAGGAATATTGAATGAGATAGGGCAGAAACACTTAAAGTTGAGGGTAAAAATTTGAAAGAAAAGTCCGTGAAGCCTTGGAGATAAAAAAACATCAATGTTCTCCAATGTACGGTGGTATAAGTTTGGACAATGGACAATATGCAATCTTTATTTTATACATAAATTGTTAACGTAGATATTGTTATAGTGTTTTCTTGTGATATTCGTGGCTTTTTCAATTTTTATTAGTTTAAAAATTTCCATAGCATTACGCAATGAGAAATAAATATTATATACACCGATTGAAATATTTCGTCAGAACTGCGGCCCTATAAAAACGACGTTTTATTTTTTTAGTAACTATTAGTTATCTATTTAATCTTTGGTTTTATTATTTTTTTATATTTTTTAATTAAAAAAGGAAAAACCCACTTTTTGAAGAAAAATCCAGAAATTTAGAATTAAGGCAATAACTTATGAAATAATAACTTTGTAACAAAAGTCAAATTTTCTTCTCTCGACAGAACTATAAATAGTTAGGAAGATTGAAACATTAATTAAAAAAAAAGATTTTTGATTTTGAACTTTTTGCAAACATCTGACCACAAAAAAAGTTTGAAAACATCTGACCACAGAAAAAGTTTAAAAAACATCTGACCACAACAACTCAATCTGCAATATATAAAGTACCTAATAAAGAGTAAAAGAAAATGCTGCGTGAATTTAAAAAACATCTTAAAAATGAAAATTGGGCTCTTCACTTTAATGGTTAAAAAATTAACAAACAAGAAATGTAAGTTAATGTAATGAAAAACCAGCACTGTGAGGTTTGCTAAGCTGTAATAACTCTTAATTATGCAAAAGTATTTACAATACTTAATGGAATCACTGCCCAGTGGGCATGGGACCTAAAATAGACGTCTTTTGAAAGTGAAAATACGTCCAAAACGTTCAAAAGTTGTCTTTGTCACGTCCTCTTCCCACTGAGAGAGGACTTTGACCAATATCAACTGGGAAAACCTTAAATTTATAATTTGTGATACTACAAGTGTCAACAATGGCGTAGGAAATGGAACTATTATGATCTTTTTGTATTTTCAAACAGTATACAGGATGTCAATATAATGTATTGGATTTAGACTTAAAGCATTCAAGTAATCAAACTCATGGTGTAAAGACAATACTATCGAATATATGTTATGATTTTGTGTATTAAATTTGTGGATTTTATGCAGATCTAAAAAATGACTTTTTACGAAGTGGTATAAAAGTTAGCAACATCGGATGGCGCGCTGATGTTCATTTTTTTTTATGAAATGGATTCCAATATTATTAAGAACATGGTGTGTTTTCCTTTATTATTTTCAAGATATTACATTGCATAATCAATACTAGGTCGAACTCCAGAGTAATATATGCCTTACTTGCTATTGTGCTGCTTCCAGATCGACGTAGACTGCTTGCTGGAATTTGCAAGTTAATTTATGGAACTTTGTTTGATGTTTGGTTCAGCAACCATTTTTTATAAAAAAGGCAGTTATAAAAAATTTGACAAAAGTTTAAATTATTCCTTTAAACATAGCTTAAAGGAACACAAGAGGGCACAAACAATTTTTTGCAAATATTGAATTAGAGAGATTACAGCACAGCACAAAGAAGGAGCATTTGTGCTGGAATTACTTTACTATATTATGTTATGTAACAAAGATATATCAAGTTAACTAAAAGTTTTTCTTTTTTCTTTTGAAAAATTAATGCATTGGTAAAAGTTGGGTGATTTTATAACAAATAATGCGTACGTACGCAAATGGAGGGAGGGTTAAATACATGTAAGTGCGTGCAAGAGCAAGGAGGGGTCCTACAACAGTATTCTTACTGCGTACTTTACGAATGCCCCCTTTACATTTTATGTACCCAAAATTACATTGAACATTTGAAAGTTAAATTCCTATTTTCTTTTTGCAGCAATTTCTTTTTCTTTCAACTTTTTTTTCTTTGTTCCTTTTTATGCTTTAAACTAAAGTTAGTGCATTACTTGCTTTAATTAATCTATGTGATTGGGTAACATGTGTTGCGTTTTTTGATAAATTTTCATAAAACTTTGTATTTTTTCTAGATGCATACTTTTTTCATGAAGTTCATCAATCAGTTCCGTAGCTTGTTCAAATTTTGATCTAACCAGTAACCTTTTGAGCCACGTCTTTTATCAGGCAAAGAAATTAAATGGGATGCTTGTTTCTCTGCTTCAAGTTTCAACGGCTTTATCCGCAAACAAAATAACTCTAATTTTTTGTAAAATCGATTTTATTACGGTAACAGGTTTTCTTGCTTCTAAGACATCATTGTACAAATGTGCCATTTTGTTTTTACTAATAATTTTAAATATATAAATATTAAAAAATAACATAAAAAATCCATGTAAGTGTATATAAGGGCATATGAAGTACTTTTATGTTGCTCCTTCACAGTAGAGTAAATTATTTAAAAAAATTCAATTTGATTAGTGATAATTTGTCGTTCTTGGTTAATATAAAGTAGATGGGGGAAAAAATAAATTTTTTGGTGTCTTCTTTTGTCACCAGGGGGCCTTATTATAATCTTTTTGCCATTATTTAGCTACTTAGTCATTTGGTTATAAAATTTAACATTGAATAGTGTAAAATATTGGTCCAGGAACAAACAATGATTCAGCTCAAGTAAGTTTAATTTTTAATATAAACAGTGAGAGGGTTCAATTTCAAAGTAAATTGAATACCATAAACGTTCAGACAACTCATTATTTGAGTATTTCAAGTAAACCCAGTTATTTAAAATGTTTATACACAAATGCAATATCGCTAGAAAGAGACAAATTAAATGAACTTATTGTTGAAATAAAAGTAAAAAAGCCAGAAGTTATTTTTATAACAGAAACATGGTGGAATAATCTATCAATAACAAATGTACCAGGTTATAATCTTCATAATCTTTTTGTGAGAAAAGTAGAGGAGGTGGTGCTTGTATACTTACTTCAGATAAAATAAGCGCTTTTGAAATAAAAGACAATGTGCTCAATAACAAAGAAGTTGAAAAAATATGGTGTTCTATCAAAATAAGTGGTGAATTTATTTTATGTGGTTGTATATACAGACCAGGAAACAATGATCTTGAAAACTGTAGTCTTTTAATTAATTCTATCAAAATTACCCATTTCGAATATCAAGTTTAGTTCACACTGAGCCTTTAGGTGACACCCAAAAAGGTCATCAAGTTCTGAATTTTAACTTCAACACCATGCCAAATGATCAAATGGATATAGATATTTGTGGTTTCAATTGAATTTATAGGTACCTCTCCGTGAAGCAAATGAAACCGCCTTTTCCCTCTTTTTTTTTTTTTTTTTTTTATACATGTTATTTTACAACTACTAAGTAATTACAAGTAACCAATCACTGATTGGCAGTAAAGATATAAAAACTTAAATCATAAATATAAAGTTCGAAATATACGAGGTAAATAAAAATATAGTTGCTTACAACTCCGAGACATGAATAAAATAAATACTAATTACAACAAAATAATAACGTGTACGTAAAAATAATCCGAGAAATATATCTCTATATTACTCCAATTAAAATAAAAAATACAATAAATAAAAATAAATCTGTTGATTTTTTGGAGGAGAGTTTAGTTGTTTTACTATAAGTTTATTTACCACATTTCAAAATAACATTAGTGTATAAATATGATAAAAACGAAATTTGTGTAAGATTGATAAAAAGAATTACTTATTTGTAGTCATAGGAAGCTCGCAGAAGACTTAAGTCAGTCTTGCCATCGAGTACCTTTTTCTTAAACGTGTAATACACATAAAAAATCAGTTGCATACGTGGTATATATGTATGTGTTACATATATACCTTGGTATTAATATTATTTTTTTTATCGATTTGTATTAAAAGTTAAGTTACATTTATTTATTCAAATTTAAAAAAATTCCTTACAGTTGTTTAATTTGATTATTGTAGTTTTTAGCATTTTTTTCAGAGAGTGTTCGTTGTTTAAGTTTAATAGTGATTCGTTTCTGGAAACTAATTTGTTAAATAAATAGGGACCACGATATGTAATTGAGAATTTTGAGAGTCTCGTTGTTTCAAAAGGTATCTTAAAGTTGCCTGTTGCTCTTGTATTGTTTTATTTATATTGTTTTTAAAAAAGTGTGCTGTAAAATGTTCTGGAACCAGACTTAGTTTATATTTAAACATGAATAGTATATTTTGAAAAATATTTATTTGAAATATATTTAGAGTGTTCATTTGTTCCAGTAGGGGTTAAGCATGAGTAAATTTGTTTTTGTTGTATACTAGTCTTGAAGCGTGTTTTTGACGTAAGTAAAGTGGTTGTAATTTAGATTTGTGGGTACTGCCACGTGCTATATTGGCATACATGAGATAGCTATGTATGAATGAAAAGTAGATAAGTTTTAGACTTGTTTGTGACAAAAATGGTCTTGTCTTGTAAAGTAACCTATTTTCTTTGATATTTTTGTGTTTATGTAGTTTATGTGGGGTTTCCAGGAAATGTGTTCATCAATTAGTACTCCTAAAAACTTTGTATTCAGAGCTCTTTTGATGGTTACATTTTCTATATTAATTTTTGGTAGGTTCAGGGGTATTTTTTTAATTTGTTGATTAGAGTGAAATAGTATATACTTAGTTTTTTTTATATTGAGTGACAGTTTATTTGATTTAAACCATATATTAGTTTTTTTTTAGTTCAGCATTTGTTTTTTCAAAGAGGTCTTCGATTGTCTTTGATGAGTTAAATAAGTTTGTATCGTCTGCAAACATTATAGTTTTAAAGATGTTAGAGGAGTTTGGAAGATCTTTTATATAAATAAGAAACAAAAGAGGAGCAAGAATGGAACCTTGGGGTACACCACATTTTGTTTTTAGTAAATTTGAGTTGCTTTTTCTGTCTATAATAACACACTGTTGTCAGTTATTAAGGTAGTTTTTAAACCAATTTAAAGCTTGATTTTTTATACCATAGTTTTTCATTTTTGTTAGTAAAATCTCATGATTGACGGTGTCAAATGCCTTTGAAAAATCAATAAAGATCCCTAATGTAAATTCTTTTTTTTTAAATGATCTACTTATCCTATTTGAAAGGTCAAGGATTGCATGCTCAGTTGATTGTGTAGCTTTTGAAAATCATATCGACCTTTATTGATAATTTTGTCAATTTTTAAATATTCATTTAATTTATTATAGATTATTCGTTCTAGAAGTTTTGAGTATACCCAATAGATAGAGATTGGTCTATAATTGTTTAAAGAATTGGTTTCTCCTGATTTATAGATTAGTATAATTTTAGAGATTTTCAGTTTATCATCTTCCAAACACTTGTTCAATTAAAACCCTTGTTCTTCTTAAAGATTTATATTATATCGAAGCTGAGCTGCTGTAGTTGGACTTAGATATGGCGTAACCAACCAACGAAAAGATTGATCTGCAAAATTTTTAACAAGTTTTGATTCTCTTAAAATTCTTGCATCATGTGTGCAACCAGGCCATTTTGCTACAATATCAATGAACTTTCCGTTATAACCACACACCGCTTGGACATGATTGAATGATTTGATGATTTATTGACATAAACATATTCGTGTTCGCGAATGTAAATGTGCGTGCCGTCTATTAATCCAGTTATTCTTGGAAATTCTGCCACGTTATAAAAATTTACTCTGCTCTCATTTAGAACGTGTGGATTAGTTGAGTATTTAATGTATTCGTTAACTCTTTTTGCAAGACTCAAAGAAACTCGGCGAATTATTCTAGAAATAATCGGTCGATGTAAAACTGCTGTAGAATCAATCACAATCTGGAAAGATCCTGTTGCATAAAATCGAAGTGTGCATAATACTTGATAGATTAGCGGAACACAAAAACTTTGATTTGACTTTGATTGTAAATATGTTTTCAGCAAATTTTCCAAATATAAAATAGAGCTCGACGAAACCATAAACCTTTGGTATAAGTCAACATCATCATAAATATCAAGCAGACTCGTTATAAATAATAATTTCCAGGCAATGTTTCACAAATACCATTATAGTTATAAACATTTGTTACCCTTGGCAAACCTTAAAAAGTTTCACTATTCGTTAAAAATAAATCTACTCTAAAGCATGAGACAAAGCATTTTAACATTATAAATTTATTATATAATGTTTAAAAATTTAGATGAGGAAAGTACTTTTATGTTTACCAAAGCATTTAATAGAAGCACAAGAAGACAGAAATACTATGGTTTCTTTAGAAATGATACTAATTACTATATCAGAAGTGATACTAATTTAGAGTAAATACAAATTGATGCTTCCATGGTTGTATCTGATGCTGCATTTGCTATTTTTATGTTACGGAATTATAAAAAATAACAAGTCAGAAAAGGTATCAACGACTGAACCAATTTAAGACGCCAAAGACAATTGCTTTGAACTACATTATCATATATTATCATGCAAAGCAATGTTGGCTATGTGTCTAGTAAGCCCAAAGTTCATTTTCTTTGATGGGCGAAAAGATAAAACTCTTTGTATATTAGCGACTAGCAGTAAAGACAATAATTACTGAGGAACATATCACATTCGACAAAAATCAAGAATGCTATTATAGATTTTTTTGATGAAAACAAAATATCACTTGATAATGTGTAAGCTGTTGGCGCTCATAGATCTAACGTAAATACTGGTGTGAGTGATGATGTAGTAAGATTACTAAAGCCGCATTTAGAATGCCCAGTTCAATGGTTAGTGTGTATGTTCAATTTAAATGAACTACCATTGAAAAAATTGAGTATTTTATTTAGACGGCACCACTTCTGGACCTTCTGAATTTAGCGACAGCATCGGAAAGCACTTGCAAATTGTCACGAGATGTCGATTTACAAATTTGATATCAGAATAAATTATTGAATGTTTTACATGAGATTGTGACAAATGTTATGTGCAGAGATCAACAATATCTTTATAACACACGCAAGGCAATGGAAATGCAGAAGTGGTATAGTGGGACGTCTTGCCTTATAAGCAAGAAATTTGAATTTGATCCCCACCTCGTCCCTGGTAGTACCGCGCTCAACTTTATTCGCGCAGCAGTCTTGTTCTTCAAGGTTTGTGTTTCGGAGTTATAGAGTTGAGAAAAGGTTGTAACTTTACAAAAAGTATTTTGTTTCTTCCATTCAGTAGACCGTTGGTTAATAAAGAATCTAATTATTAAAATCTAAATAAAATAATGTTTAATTTTTAAGCTGTAAACAAATCCCACCCCTCCTCATCTCCGCTGTTACCGATTTCTGAAAAGTAGAAATTAAGTACTAAAAGTGCTACATTTTAAAAATAAGGCTACATAATATTTTCCTTTGAAATTTGGCAAGTGCTGAGAAAGTAGATGTAGAAAATGGGCTATAAAGGTGGCACATAATTTTAGGGCAAAATTCGGATCTGTATGACGGGATTGTCACGTACCTGTATATGACCATTTGTCGTTACACGGTTAATCATAAAATGTATAATAAATTTGTAAGTAATAACTTTTAAATATAATAACCTGCATTTATAATAGATAAATGTATAATAATCTTGGAAACTAAATGGATTAGAAACATATATAAACTTTAAAAAAGTTTCCCTACACTGGTAAAAGTTCGTAAAGAAAGGTAAAAGTATTTTTTTTTTTTTTGTAAAGTTGTATGTTGACATGCACATTTAAGCGTTTATAGCTGTTAAAAAACATTTTTTTAAAGGTTATTTAAAGGTCCGGCAAAAATCTTACAAAACGATAAATTGAATAATAAAGTTTTTTAATAAAAAATTTGTTGAACGTTTTTACTGATACAATCGTCGCTCAAACAACCATTAAACGTTTACTAAATGTTTATTAACCGTTCTTGTACCCACTGGGTTTATATTTGACCTCTACCCCTAATAAATTTGTTCGCTATGTTGTATGTTTTATATATATGGTTCATATGATATCCACATATAATTTTCCTGCCTATTAAATTAAAGATTAGATCAAATTACATGGCATAATTATGTGGGCCATATCGTCGGGGATAGTGCAAACCGCGTAGCTAGCATTGGATACTACCGCGTATCTACAGTGCATTTTTTTTTCCTGGAGAAGTTTAAAACTTTATATTTTTTTTTATTTCAATAGATTTTGGGTTCATTTTAGTGTAAAGAGTATTATTTATGCTTTTTGTAATGTTAACAATAGATATCTGGTGTTAAAATTATTAATATCCAAATACAATAGCCAATGCTAGTTGCGCGGATTTGCACTATCCCCGAAAATATATGTGCCACACTTATTATCAGCGATATACACCGATCATAATATCGTTTATAATTTCACGCTTTATTTTCAATTATATGCATTATGGCAACGCGTGGATCACATATTCATTTCTTGTTTATATTAATTATAATTTAACGCATTTAATCCTCTTATAGTTTAATTTAATTTAACTTTAGACACATTTAAACTTAAATTAAATTAATTTAAACAAAAAACATTGATAAATTAATTAATTTAAACACATTTAATCCACTTATTAAAAAATGCATGATCTATGTTGTTTTACAACTGTGAACAGATTTTCTTAAAAATGAAGCATGTTATAATCATAGATATATAAATTACTGGATACGGCATAGGCAGAGAAAATTGAAGCCAGGCAAACTTTACCGTGATGACGTAGAGTGAGGCAGAAATAACAAATTTAGTTGAGAACAGCATTTATGTTATTCACATATTTACATTTTATATTTCAATTTCAAGTTATATTTTGCGTTTCATAGAATTTAAAATTATTTTGGAGGCATTTAAAGTTCATAAATAATTTTTTAATATAAGTTCACTTTAGATAAACTGAATAAACTTGTCCAAGATTTCAATAAAATTAAATTCAAAAAAAAAAAAAATCTATTCCATAACTATGCAATGCAAATGATAATTTTATTAAATTAGTTTGCCACAAAGTAACTTAGTATGTAATTCTTATATTGCAAGATTTATATGGAGTTTAAAGAAGATTAACTTTGAGTATAAAAATATACATCTACTTATATGTATAATATATTTATGTATAATATACATATATGTTTGTGTACTATATGCTTAAAGACTTGATATAAGTATTGAGATGTGCTTTTGGATGTACAGATAAATCTTTCGAAGGGATCTGAAGATGTTTTCATAGGTAGGAATATAGTTCATAAATAAACTGTATATATATATATATATATATATATATATATATATATATATATATATATATATATATATATATATATATATATATATATATATATATATATATATATATATATATATATATATATATATATATATATATATATATATATATATATATATATATATATATATATATATATACATACATACATATATATACTAAATATATATTGTACTATTAATATTAGTATTATTGTATTCTTATTATATACTGTTTATGTATAAGAACAGAATGTTTGAATTGTATTATATTTCAAACATTTTGTTTTTATAAATTTAATATAATTTTTTGTGTAGATTTTAGAAGCACATAGAAGTATGTATAACAAATCTTAGCTATTCATTTTTAAATAGATATCCTTTGATAAAAGTGTGACAAAGCAAAATAATTTTTTGCCTCTTCAACAAGTTATATTTGTTTCTTAAATTGCAAAAAATCTGGTTACTGTTTACAAAAATATTTGAGACCTGATGCTATAACAACAATTTTTACTTGCCTAAAATGTCGTAAAATATTAAATTTTTGGTATTTAAAACCAGCCATAAAATATTCAAAAACCTAAAATAAATTGCGCTAAAAGAATCCTTTAAAAAATGTAAATAAGAAAAAGTATAGGTGCAATTTTGAAAAAAACATAATACTGAAAAAAGATTCATTTAGGAGATTGCATAGTTTTAAACAATCTGCTAACTGTCATCAAGAAGTTGTTTGTTTTTTTTGTATTGAATTCCTAAAAAAATTACAAAGAAAGCTTTTCAGATGTTTAATGCAAAAAAAATTTTGCTTCGAAAAGTGATTAACAATTTACAAGTTTCAGCTTGTAAATTATCAATCACATTTTTTAAAAAAAGTCTTAATTCTGATATTAAAGATTTAATTCTAAAAAGAATGAAATACAAAACCAAATTTAAATATTATTTTCATAAATATAAAAAATTTTGATTTTATTGTTTGTTTCATCAACTTTTGCATTAACATTAGCATTTTTATTCATCAAAAATGTATTCTTATTCTTATCATCTACTTGCCCAAATCAACTTCGTTTTACCTGAGGCATCTTATCAAATTCACTCACTATTCCTAATCTCTATCTCAGATGTTTTCCTAGCATTACACTGTAAAACGTACACATTCCTAACAACATGTTCATATAAACAGGCCCAAAATTCATAGATACAATTAAATTAAGATAATAAAAAGTTATTTATAACATATAAAAGTTATTTCTAAAAACATGACAGATGCACGCAATTCTTTAAATATATATATATATATATATATATATATATATATATATATATATATATATATATATATATATATATATATATATATATATATATATATACATATATATATATATATATATATATATTTATATGTACATATATATACATATATATATACATATATATATATATATATATATATATATATATATATATATATATATATATATATATATATATATATATATATATATATATATATATATATATATATACATATATATATAAGTTGACAGTTTTAAACAGAGCAATTTATAATTGCTTGGTTCTAAGAACATTGAGCTCTCTATTTTGTAGAATACATTTTAAAGTTGTTTAAACATATATATATATATATATATATATATATATATATATATATATATATATATATATATATATATATATATATATATTATATATATATATAGTATTTACATGTATACACTTATGCACATATGTATGTATGTATGAAGGTGTGTATATGTATATATATATATATGTATATATATATATATATATATACATATGTATATATATATATATATATGTATGTATATATATATATATATATATATATACATATGTATGTATATATATATATATATATATATATATATATATATATATATATATATATATATATATATATATATACATATGTATGTATGTATGTATGTATGTATGTATGTATGAATGTATGTATGTATGTATGTATGTATGTATGTATGTATGTATGTATGTATGTATGTATGTATGTATGTATGTATGTATGTATGTATGTATGTATGTATGTATGTATGTATGTATGTATGTATGCACGTGTGTATGTATTTATATAATATAGATCCATACATACATTTGTATATAAAATTTGTATAAATTCAATCCTTGTTATGATCGGTTTTACACATTTTATTTAAATAAAATGAACTACCTTCAACTAAAAAATTTAAATTCTTCGTCAATCTTGGATACACCAAATATTTATAATATACATAAATATAAATATATATTATAGTAAATATAATACACATAGATAAATATGTATATAAACTTGGTTACTGTCTTCTAAAAACACCATTTTTTGGAAAACCAAATTGATTCAATGAAAATATGTTGTTAATATTTAGACTATATTTTATTTGTCAATATAACTTTACTATAAAATAGCTGCTTATCATTGGATTTTCAGGTCTCTCGATTAACGCGATACTAGTAAATTGTTAATAGATTTCAGTCTTTAGTCTAGTAATTTCATCATATAGAATATATAAGCTAACATAATAAATTTTGGATTTAGCTTATTAAACATTTAAATATTAACGAATTTGTATTTTAACTTTTTGCCTCACTCTACGTCACTTTTTCAACGGAAGGTCGGCTTCAAAAATTTTTCCAAAATTATAAGGCTATGCCGTATCCAGTAATTTATATATCTATGGTTATAATAGAGCAGAGAAATAGACTGAAAGATACACATTCGAATACAATTCGAATTTTTTTATTTTGAAGTTTATGCAAAAAAAAAAAAAAAAAATACAAGTTTCACATTAAGCAAATATTTGTAACAGTTTGTTTAAATTTAAATAAAAGCTTTAAACATAACCAAAATTTTTAAACATAACCAAACATAACCAAAAGCTTTAAACATAACCAAAATTTAAATTTAAACAAAAGCTTTAATTATAAACCAAAGTTTGAATAATTGATATTTTTGAATTTATATTTAAGGTCCTCATATTGACGTAAAATACTGGCACTTACTGTAATAAAGTTGGACATGTGTGCTAAGTTTATTAAGTTTTTTTTATTTAATGTTTATAAAATGTTATTGAAAATTAATTATCATTTTTTATCATCAGTACATAAATACTCTGGTAAATATTACCAGAATCTTTCTTTTCCATAATATTATCCCGGAGTAATTCCATGTCAAAACAACCAGGCCATGCAACCCTATGTCCTTGGATTTTCTTTATATTTTTACCATAGTTAGTACATTATAAAATAAGATAAATCCCAAAATTTTAAGGTCTAACTCCCAACGGTTCGTGAGTAATGGTTGTTTTAATTTTGGCTACTATTATTGTTTTGTTCATTTTCCGCCATTTTTAAATTTACATTTCTCCTTATAAAACCAAGTCTTTAAGCATGTGAATTCTAAAAATAAGTGACTTAGTTAATCTCAAGGTGAGGAATTTGAATATATAAATAAAAAACTCATTTTATAATTAAAAAGTACCTTAATATCAATTATAAATGTTAAAATAATGGACACCTGCCCCAGTAAAATTTTAAGGTGTGCGGTATATTTTTTAAGCTTAAAATTTCAAATTAGATCATTGTATGTTAGAAGAACATTGTGTGAAAAAATCATTTCTGCCAAATGCATAGTTTAAAAATTAAATGAAAAATATTACAAAAAAAGCAAATATAGTATATTTCGCTTATCGTGGTATTCAAAATAAATAAAATTGATGCATACTTGAATTGATATACAATTTTTTATAATAAATCCATTAAAAATTATTGATTTACAAATATATACTTATTAATTTTGTAAAAATCTTTTTTTGAAAGTTCATATTTGTCTGATATTATTGTTGGTGCACTTATTAATGTTATTACATTGGTAATTGGTATCCAACAATAATCATCGCTTTTCAGCCAGAAAAACTGTTCAGATGGACCGTGTGGATGCATAAACTTTATTTTTATTATATTATATTCTTCATTTTTTTCTTCGACTACTGCAATCCACTAAAACGAGTCATATGTACATGCGTAATATTCGTACTTCTGCATTAGCTCAAAATTTATTAAACTTAAATTTTGGTTACTTGATTTTTTAGTTATATTAATAGTTTTTGGATTTATATCGTTACTAGTTTTTTTAAATAACATAGATGTTTTCAAAACTGGTATGCAATGATGAAATCCTCGAGTTCCTGGTATTGCTTTTCCCTTCTCAAATCGTTTATTTTGCGTAGCTCTAACATTAACCTTAGTTTCTTTATCAATTTTAAAGAACTTTATTGTGAGCATTTTTTGAGTGCAAAATTCAAAATTTGCATCGATTGTTAGTATTTGATTTTTCTTTGGACGTTGCAAACTTTCTCTTGCTATTGTTCATTTTACTGTACCGCCTATTGCATCGCAAGAAGATTTGCCGTGACTGGTTGCAAAAAATATCCATTCAGCTTCCAATAAAAAATCTTCTGAGTGATGGCATAGATTTAGAAAATTTTTATAATTTTTATACTGTCCTCCACATCCATTAGAAAAGTTATACAATTTGAAAACTAAACACACTTATAACTGAAAACAAACCTTTTTCATTAAATGTTTATAAATTATATCCCATTTCATTGCATATAAAAGAAGAACTGCATTTTGATGATAAACACATACACACACTGAGTGAGCACCTGTGACTCCAACACTTACGCACCACTTAGGACGCAGACTGCAAAATTTAGAAATTCCAAGATTAATCCCTGGATTTATAAATTTAAATTGGCTGTACAATTCTTTCATGTTACACAATAGCAATCGTTTTTGTACTTGTATTCTGTTATTTTTTCCTTTTTCAACACTTACATAATTTTTTTTATCAGACAATGTTTGTGAGTATTCATCATCTTCATAAAAACTTTGAACAATGGAGACAACATTAAGTGGAACACTTTTTTCAATTTTGTCCAATGGGAGTAAAAGTATGCCACTCTCCTGTTTCATACAACGTGCTGTTCGAATAGCATTCACACTAACTTCAAAGTAGTTAGAAGCATAGTCTCTAGACCAAGATTCAGGAGTTAAAGTGAGAATTTTTAATTTATTTTTATAGTCAGAAGCATTTATCTTTACTTTCATCAAGAGTGTCAGTTTATCCAGATCAGATGCTTTATTTTAATCTGTTTTCGAAGAAGACGCAGTAGAATTATCTATAAAATGCGAATTACTTATTCCATAATGGACTGCTAAATCTTCACCAATCTTTTTTATTGATTTTCTATATTTTTTCATTGCAGATGCAACACGTTGATGTAAAGCAACAGAATGTAAATTAATTGGAGATTCTCCTAAAACTTCCAGGGATAAATTAATATGAGTAAATGGTTCATCTTCTGTCAATATTTCATCTACTTCATTTTCAGTAGGGTGTTCTACTGATAAAACTGCCTTTGACTAA
Organism: Hydra vulgaris; assembly: GCF_038396675.1. Taxonomy (NCBI): domain Eukaryota; kingdom Metazoa; phylum Cnidaria; class Hydrozoa; order Anthoathecata; family Hydridae; genus Hydra; species Hydra vulgaris. Next base: position 21,089,374 of record NC_088930.1, on the reverse strand, counting down.
CAGCTAGCACATAACTTCCACCCAGGTAAAACTCTTAATCCTAATGACTCAAAGTGTCTAGCCAACATTAAAATTTACCTAAAAAAAAAAAAAAGGGTATTTAAGATACGTGTTGTATACTATTACAGATAGTATTTATATATTTGAAATCAAATTACCTTTTATTTTTTTTATGCACTTTATAAACATCACAACAATTGCCATTTTTCTTTTCAAATCTTTTTTCAAAGTAGTGAAAATGGCGGTTACAAATGCTGAATAGTTCTTCACAAGCACGCAACTCAGATCTCCATAAAATGTTTTGACGAATATCAGTGCCTAGGTCATGTAGTAAAAAAATCTCTTTATTTCTAGAACATGAGGTTTTATGGCATTCTGACTTCAAAACTTTACCAATATCACATGAAATCATTTTGATAATGAATTAAAAAATGTTATACTTGCAAATTTAAAATGCACAAGTACTAATTACATTATTTATATTGGATTAGTTGCAACATTTAAACTAGATGAATATGTCTGAATTCAGCAATTAAACTTTGATAATTTGGAAAGACAAGGAAACAGGAAAACAAAAAGAAAATTAAAAAATGCATTAAAATACTTTCATAACTTAAAAAACACTTCAAATTAGATAGGAATTATCATTTTTCCTAAATTACCATGGCAATATATATACATTTATAGTACAAAAGTAAAATATTGACAAAACTATGTATTTGGCAGAAATGATTTTTTCACACAATGTTCTTCAAACATAATATGATCTAATTTGAAATTTTACGCTTAAAAAATATACCGCACACCTTAAAATTTTACTGGGGCAGGTGTCCATTATTTTAACATTTATAATTGATATTAAGGTACTTTTTAATTATAAAATGAGTTTTTTATTTATATATTCAAATTCCTCACCTTGAGATTAATTAAGTTTACAATTATTTTTAGAATTCACATGTTTAAAGACTTGGTTTTATAAGGAGAAATGTAAATTTAAAAATGGCGGAAAATGATAAAAACAATAATAGTAGCCAAAATTAAAACAACCATTACTCAAGAACCGTTGGGAGTTAGACCTTGAAATTTTGGGATTTATCTTATTTTATAATGTACTAACTATGGTAAAAATATAAAGAAAATCCAAGGACATAGGGTTGCATGGCCTGGTTGTTTTGACATGGAATTACTCCCCGAGTTTTTTTGTTATTTCCAAGGTTATATTGTAACAAATTTGAATAGTAATTCTTTTTAGTTTGTTTTTCTAGTTTATCAAACAGGTTTTTTGTAAGTTTTGTACTTTTTATTTATTTATTCTTGTTTTGATATGTTTTTTTTAGACATTAGAGTTTTTAGACATTAAAGTTTCTGTATTTTCTTAGAAAATTTAAAAAGACTTTTTGTAATCTTTGGAAGCTTTTAAGCTAAATTTCAGTTCTTTTTTTGGGAACGCTTTGTTGTATTGAAAAACTCGTTTAAAAAAGTTCACAGGTTTTATTGGCAACTTTTTAAATATCAAGTTGTTTCCAGATTACTTTAAGTTTTCGCCTTTCTATCGCCACGTTATATTTAACTCGACTAAAAGTGGCTATTGAAACTTTGTTTGACTCTTTTTTTAATTTTTAAGAAATTTAATAATTTCTTAATCATTCCATACGAATATCTCAAAATTTTTGGTTGACATATTTTGTTTTCTTAAATTTTTATTTTAACACTAACTACTTCAAATGTGTGATTAAATGTGTGATTAAATATGCGATTAAATGATATAAACAACGTCGCTATTTATTGTTTAATTAAAAATTATTTGTAGTTCAAAGTCACATGATTGTATATTCATTAATCGGTCTTTTTATTTCCGCTTGTATTTTGCTCGATTTTTCTTTTTTTTAAGTCAGATATGAAAAAAAATTTTAAAAGTGACCACCTATATCGTTTTTTATGATTCCACATTGAATGCTACATGTTGTAAGGTTGCTAGTAAAAAAAAAAATTATCAATAAGAGATTGGGTTCAAAGAGTTATGCGAGTCGGCTTGTTAAGGTGGCTCATGTAGAAAATTTTTTTAATAGAATAAATTGCAACGGTTCATATATATTTTATTGTAATTTTGATGATATAAGAAACTCAAATTTTAAAAAAAAAAAACTGTAAATAAATTATATTTTAGGAAACTTTCAACAAAATCAGAGGTAAAAAACGAAAATTTGAAAAAATTCAAAACAATGTTTCTTAAGTAATTTTGGTTTAAACTCAAAAACTTTTTGGTTATAGCTTCATTACATTATTTTTATTCATTTCTACTATAAGAATGAAAAAATAATTAAAATATCAAAAACGGGACACAATATTAAAAAAAATCACAAATTTATACATAATAAAAAACGGGTGTTGTATCATAAAAATTGAAAAACTAATCTTAGTTGATCATTTTAGTACATCTGAAATATCAATGATTAAGGAACATACGCTAAAAATTTCAGCCAAAAAACTTTTCTTAATCTCGAGATATCATGTTTTGAAGTTCAAAAAAATAATAAAATTAAAAAGTTATGAAAACCATGACCAAAGTTTTCCGATAAATAGAAATTATTTGCAAAAAAATGAAACTGACCAATAAAAAAGTTTAAGTAAGGTAATATTAGTAAGTATTTTATGCAAAATGTACATATTTTCTGAAAGAATTATAAATTTTGAATCAAATGGAATATTAAAAAAAATTAGGATTTTTTTTTAAATTGAGTATTTTTTCTATATGAGCCACCTTAATTAAGGGAATAAATGTAGTATTGAAAGTCTTTAAAAAACATTTCACATCTTTTATCAATTCAAAAGATTAAGATTAACGTCCCCTCCCCGTTTAACGGCCCCCGTCCCTTTTTACTTTTTTAGTCATTTCAAATATTTTTGGAACAGTTTTAATGACTTTTAATTTTATAAATTATGTTTCAATTAATATATATATATATATCGGTCTATATAAATTAGTTATTAAAACGTTTTCTATTGTGGTGTAATTATTCGATATTTAATGATTCTTAATCCGCGTTTTGAATGCCAAGAATTACTACTTTTTTAAAGTTGATTGAATTATGAATAAAAAGGCATACACCACTATCTCGATTTTGATCAATTGCTTTATAACCTGGAGTTTGGAAATTTAAGTTTTTTTCATTTAATTTTTGCTTCTAATAAGCATTAAATTCAGAATTATTTTATTTAACATTAACTAAAAATTATCGTATAAGTTTTAACTCATATTACGTAAAGTTAATGTTGAAATTAACATTTGTGACGTATTCATGAGGTGAGATACTTTGTTAATATCCAAAGAGTTAGAGTTAATTATGTCAGGATCATTATCATTATACAAAAGAAGTATCTTTTGATTATTAAAAATTTCAAAAAACTTCGTTATGTTTCTTAGTCATTTTCATTTCAGTTAAAAATAGAAATAAAAAATATAATTTTCTTAGCAACATCATTTTGACATATTGTGAACATTTTTAATATATTACGTTTGTCCTACCAGATATAATATACAAGATTTGTCCTACGAGAACAAAAATACTTTCTTCTTTTAATCGCTTTTCTTTTACTTCTATGAATAGTTTTTTACGCAGGCTTCCCATCTCTTGCTATTAGCCTTCATTTATGTATATTAAGATCCTTAAGTTTTCTTGTTCTTTTCAATTTATTTTTAAACCTTAGTAATTTCAAAACTATGGTTCAAGATTGCGTTTTTTTTTTAACCCTAACGATTTGCCTTTTCGATTTCTTCTCCTGTGACTCTTAATTTTTTGCAAAAATTTTTTTGCAAAAAGCTTCTTTAGTTTCGTCCCAGGTTTCATTTAGATTTACAGCAATTTTATCAAAACTTAAATTATTTCTCTTTGGCTTGTCTTCTGAAATTCTGCATTTGTTGTTTAGAATTTTAAAATGACCTTTTTTGAAGCATTAATAGCTTTCCCCTTTTTGTAGATTAAATGATTCAACCTCTTTTTAATATACGGATAATATCCATTGAATATATAATAGTTAAAGGAATAATAAATTAAAGCAATAAATAAGTCTTTAAATTTTTTTTTATTCATTTGTTTTATAAGTTTTTTTTATCGTTGTTCGACTTACCGGGAATTAACTGTATTAACAAAACGTCATGTTTACATCGCTTATTTTATTATTGCTTCCATTCGCTTTTAAAATTATTTATAAACAGAGGCGTTTCTACGAATAAAATGTGTGTGTGTGGGGGGGGGGGGAGGGGCGGTGGGGTGAATCCTTCAAAAGTACCAACTGGCTCCTAAAAATGAAAATAAAAAATAAAGGTACTCAAAACTTGCAGCCATGGCGCAGTGGTAGCGCACTTGCCTCAGAAAAAAAGGATCCGTGGTTCAAACACCACCTCTGGGCAAGTTTTGCGACATCGGTTAGGAAAGAGGCGTGAACTTCCAATTAAATGCTCATCAGCGGTGCTCTGTGATAATGTGCTCTCATGACTTCTTGGGGCACCTAAATAAAAAAAAATAAAAAAAACAACTAAAATTCACCCGACTGAAATGTGTCAAATACCCGACTAGCCAACTATTGTCCTCAAAACACCGATTATAACTTAAAAACCACCTTCTTTGGAAGAAGGGGGTGTATTCAACCCTTTTCCTCCCACACACAGGGGGTGTATTTAACCCCACCTCCCTTCCTCCCTCTGTTTATAAGCAAGTTTCTGTTTTTTTACATAAAACTTTTATTTTTTTATTAAAATTTTATTTTTTATTAATATTTTGATAGTAATGTAAAATGTAAAAAACAGTGCTGTTGTATGGCGTTTATATGGTATTCACTCACGTTACTGTAATTGTAGTAACTTTTTTGTAAATTTTGTACTCTTTAAGTATTTTTTGTTGACAAATTACATCACGCAATGGAAACAAAGAGAAGAGGGGTAAGCGATTTTTTGACGCAAATTGTTTATTTTTAGTTTTAAATCTAGAAATTCTTTCTTTTGATTAGTAGAGTGCCAAGTCAAATGTAAACCGTCAGTTGATGTACACTCGACTGCGAATAATTCAATTTAACTTAAAATAAAACAAAATTTTTAAACTGAAATAAATTTTATTGGAATAGACTTTTTAACTAGACTTTTAACTTAATTTAGTAAATTAATGAAGACTCAACTGTGTTTACAGCATTATCAACCGTGAAAAAGTCGTGATCTGGATGCACTAGTTTTTCTAAAAAGTCAAAAAATCACACAAACAGTTTTAAGAATAAAATAAAAAATAAAAATAAAACTTTATTGTTAAAACGGTGCTCTATATAAATTAGTTATTAAAGCGTTTTTTTTTTTGTGGTTTAATTACCGGGAACACCATTAATAATTCCCACTATCCGCGGACAGCAAAAAGTCCGAGAATTCGCAATCCCTAGTCGTGATAGAATAGATAGTAACTTCCATAACACTCAAAATCTCTAATTAGAGATTTTGAAAATAGCCTGTTAATTTTTCTGACTATAGATGATAAACTACAATTGAATTTTAATTCAAAAAAGTAAACATTTTCATCTATTTTGACATCTAAAAAATAAATTTTCAAAACTGTTTATGAGATAAGCTAATCTCATAAACAGTGGGGGTATAGTGTTATGCATACCTTCCCTCCCCACTAGAATCTGAAAGCCCTAAAATATCTTATAAATTTTTTTTTTAAGAGACGCAAATGTTGTACAAAATTCCCCCACAAAAAATTCCGGGATCCGTCGCTGCTCATAAATGAAACTAAACAAATCACTTTTTACTTGAAGACAAACTTGGTTGAGCAAACTTGCATTCTATTATAAAACAGTGTCTTATTGAAATGATGAACAAAAGAAAGTTTGGTCTGTATTATGCACTTTATAAACTTTTATAAAGTAAAAAAAAGGAAACTCAAATCCTAAAATTTTGTTTTGACAGAAAACGTTTGGGGCCCCCCCTTATATACAATACATGCAATTATTTTTGTTCTACCCACTATTACTACTCATTTAAAAATTTTAAAAATAAATAAAAGAAATTTGGATAATAACGTACTTTATTTTCAAACAGAGGTACAGAGTAGGCTTACAATTACACACAGAAAAAACAAACTATTCATAAACTATATATAATAAGTATTTGGTTTTTTTTCTTGCTTTTGCCGCGGCAAATTTAGAAATCAATTCTGCATAATTTAATTCTTTTACAAAATCATGTTCAATGCATATAATGCTTAATGCATTTAATCGATCTTGGCACGTAACAGAACGTTTTTGATTTTTAATAAGCGCTAACTTCGAAAATGATCTTTCACCTTCGCAGACACCACACGCTATTGTTAAATATATCCTAAAAGCAATTGCTACGTTTGGATAACATTTTTTAGATAGAATATCATTAAAAATTTTAAAAATGTTTACTTCTGCATTTGGTTTGTTCTGACCAATCTGAGTGTTTACGTGGTCATGGAAGTGAATCAGTTCACTTTCGAACTCAATTTCTAGATCATTTGAATATTTTTGTTGAAGATTTCTTTTATCCAGTAAATTTTTATTGTTGAAATTGAACAAAACTGAAAAATTTAGTTGAACATTTTGATAACATGATGAACGTTCTTCCATTTCAACAATTGAACTGTCAACAATTACTAAATACACCTGAGTGTTAAATTTTTGATGTGGAGTTAGTGAACATTCTGTATTTCTTTCCCCCGGAAATAGCTTTCGCTTAATAAGTCGCCGTTGTTCTCTTTTGTAATTCATTTCAAACTCATCAAGATTTAATTGTTCTTTAATTTTTGCTAACATTTGGCGAGCTTCACCTTCATAATACGTAAAATTTTCTCGAATTGTTTTTAAGTATTCTGTCAAACTTTTCATACGATAAACAATTACATTCATTGTGAGTCATTCTTTTTGAAATAATTCATTCACTCTATTTATTCGTTCCAATATATCATTCCAACATAAGCACAGAATGCATGTTTCAAGTAATTTTCCAGTAATTTGCGCGTAATATTTTTTGACTCATTAATAGTATCGGTGATACTAACGGACGGGAGCTACCAAGTTCATGATCATTTTTGGAATTAGTTATTTCTTTGTTCATTAGATTCCACTGATAGGTGGAATCTAATGAACAAAGCTGTACTGCTACTGCAAAGCTGAATCTAATAGCAAAAGAGCGGTACAATTTTTCTATTATTCTAAAAAACGACACGGCTTCGAAACATATGCTTGCTGCGGTGTGTCCTACAAGATTTTAGGAATGTTCACTGCACGGAACATATTCGGCAAGACTGTTAATTTGTTTAATTTTCATTTGAAGTACGTTATACTTACCGGACATGTTAGCAGCGTTATCGTAACTTTGAGAACGACTGTCATTTATGTCAAGTTTGCATTCAAATAAATAATCTAACACATTTTCAGCTAAGCTACTACCTCTGTGACTTTTAATTGGTATAAGTTTTAGAAAACGTTCAAATATTTCAAAGGTGGCTGAATTAACATGGCGTATTATAAAGGTAAGTTGATCTACATGTTGTACGTCGTGAGTAGAATCTACTATTATACCGAAATATTTTGATTTTTTGACCTCTTTTAAAATCATTTTGGTAATATATTTGCCAACCAATTGAATAAGTTCATCACAAATTGTTGATGACAAGTACGACACATTTTCGCGACCATAATTTCTAAATTTTTCTATATGACTTGCAAGGAAAGCATCATACTTTGCCAACAACTCCAACGTACCTAAATAATTGCCACTAGTAACAGAACCGATAATTTCATTTTGTCCTCTCAGAGCTAGACCTTATTCGCACAAAAATAGAATAACAACTATAATTCTTTGGAAAACTTTTTTCCAATAGTCTTATTGAGATTTATATAATTTACAAAAATTTAAACCTTGCTTTTTTGATCGAGTACACCAACTCTGAAAGGAAAGGGAATGTAAATGACTATTTTCATGTAATAACAATCGCAATGTCGCATTTTTCTAATCATTAAATCCCGCTATTAACATTTCAGTTGATGTAGGAGAAATAATTTGCAAACGCCACAATACAACATTTTGGTCTTAGGAGAAATAATTAACCAAGTACGATCTACTTCTTCGCCATTTATCATTTTACGTTTAAACATTGATATTGAAAGAAAACGCTGTTTAATTCCGATTTATAAATTCTGCATTATCAAATTTCACATTTTGTGGGATATATTCTTTTTCGACGAAATAAGATATTAGTTCCTCAGAATTTCCAGTTGACGGGATCATTACTATAAGTGTCGTAGTTAAAATTACAATTAGATTCAATAGGAATAGGAATAGACTCTTCCTCCAATGCATTAAAATTATCTTCGTTTATTAGCATTTCATTTGCATTTGTCGCCTCCTACATATCAGTATCATTACCACCACAATTTAGTTCTGGTAACGTTGAAGATGTTGAAGTTGATGTCCATGGTTCGTCAATAAATTCTAGCAATGACATTTGTCCTTTTGCAACTTCCTTCATCTTCTTTTCATTATAACTCATTTTCATTATTATTTCATTAGTATCTTATTTTCATTATAACTTATTGGTTAAGTAAACAAAGTAAACAAACGAAACGACTTGATTTATCTTAATATTATTACTACAGTTAACGTTGAATAGTGCGCATAGTTACGCACGCTTTCGTTAGTTACGACGATTTTTCTCAACTATTATTGGCTGAAAAGTTTGATTTTCTTTTTTCTTAGAATTATTGCTTTTAAAATTAAAAATTTGAATTATTTGTTTTTAAAATTAAACTTTACACTCGTTTGTTTCATAATAAAGTTTTAAATACATAGGGGAACCTGTTGTACCTTCGACCACGTTGTACCTTTGGTCACTCTACTCTGTCGGCTTACTATTATTTTTAAAAAAATCGTGAAGTGCCATTTGAAATAATAGTCGATGACGACTCTTCTTACCGTAAAACATCATACTTGGGATAGATGGAATCGATCCACAAGTGATTATAAGTTTTGGTTCTTAAAAAGTAAATATTTGCGTTAATCTTATTCTGATTTTAAAAATGTGATAAATTGTTGTTTGATTCATCTACGACATTATAAACATTATTGAACATCATTTTTTTGTTATAGAAAAGTTTGGATGATTATGTCTAACCGTAAATGGGAATTAAGACGATAATTGTTAAAGAAACCCATCTCGTGTACCTTTGACCAGAGTAGGATGTTTTACCTTTGTCCAACAAAAACTAAAGAAAAAATATGACTTTATCTAAATAGTTATAATAACTGATTTTATTTTAAAAAAATTAGTAATACAATTAGTAATACTGAGTATCGTAACTTTGATACACAAGTCTTTGCAAGATTGTAAGGATTTATTTTAGACAATTAGGATTGATTGCAAAATAGTTAGATTTGTTTTTTTATTGATATAAGGTAGGCCAGAAGTTGCTATATAATATATAACAAGTTAAAATATTAAAGAGGTTCATACATTGCATGATTTTTTAATAATAACATTTTGGTCAAAGGAATAACACGCAGCGGTCAAAGGTACAACGTACGTGTTGTACCTTTGACCAATTGACTTCTTTTTTTAAAACGCGGGAAAAAGATACTTCTAGGTTGAATGAAAAAAAAGTCCTAAGTATTATTTTTGAGCAAAATATGAGAGAATATATTGTAGTTTGAATGGTTTAAATTTGCTCAATAGACTACAAAAAAAACGCCTTAAAGCAAAAAGTGGTCAAAGGTATAACAGGTTCCCCTACTCATTTCTTGAGTGAATAAATACAAAATCAGAAAATATTTTTTAAATAAAAATTTAATATTTACAAAATTTTTTTTTAAATATTTGTTAATATTTTTTAATTTTGGGGCCCCTTCTACACCGGGGCCCCCAGGCACGTGCCTAGTGTGCCTATTGTGTAATCCGCCAGTGCACTTTGGTGATAAACTTTTTTATTGATAAATGTTTTCTTTTTACTAGTTTTGTCAAATTATTGAGTTTAATTGTAATTGGGTGAAATTAAATGGTCGTAGCCGTAGCCTTATTGGTACAACCCTTCTCTTACTTCTTTTAAGCTCGTTACGGTCTTCTTCAAAAAAAAGTTTTGAAAGTAAAAAACTCAAACTTTGACTACTTGTTGAATGTTTTTCAGCACGTTCTGTTGTATTCTATTGCAGCTATGGCGCAGTGGTTAGGGTTCTGGCTCACAATCAAGAGGATTGAAGTTCGACGCCCCATTACCCGGTAGTGGACAGAAAGGAAACGTGAACTTTCTGGTTAAATGCTCCACTGTGGTGCTCTGTGCACTGTAGCGCACTGTGGTGATAAATCTTCTTGGATCAACTTAATAACTATAAAAAACAAACACCAAATCTTTGTATTAACTTTCAATAACGCTATCACAACGCAATGAAAAATCTCACCTTTTTTTATTATCCAAAAACTTAAATTTAAGTCAAAGCCCATAAAAATTCTCAACGTTAATTAACAATTAAAAAAAGGAACATAAGAAATATATAATCAACAAATGCTAGTTTTGTTTTTGAGTTGTATAAGCAAGGCCGTGCAAAACAATATGGCCGCCTATATCTTAAATTAAGGTTCGGCAACCTATTTTAAGTAGAGAGCTATGTTTCCTTAAATAATTTTTTAAAAAATTATCGAGAGCCTTAAAGATGCGTAAAAAACTGAGGAACATTATTAACTGCTTATTATTTTATGATATTCAATGATATTTTAATGTCTAATATACTTGTTTATATATATTGTAAATAAACAAATAAATAATAAAACCAAAAAATTTAATAAAAATAAACAAAAAGATTGAGAATGTGAGATTTTTATAAGTGAGTTGACTCACAGATCGAGTTTATAACTTGAGTTCTTTAGCTTTAGATAACGTCAAGGATAATATATATAATTATAAGTTATCAAAATACATCAAAAATGCTAATATATATAATAATATCTCAAGTCATACAGAATAACATCAAAAGTCGTGATCCACGTGTTATCGTAAAAGCCTACATAAGACCGATCTTAGAATATTGCTCTCCGGTATGGTCGCCAAACCGCACTGAAATGAACAAAGCAGTGGAAAGAGTGCAAAGATGTTTTACCAAGACAATTGCTAACCTTAATAACTTTTCTTATTTAATAGACTTAGAATTTTTGTTTGGAACTACTAGAAATTCGTCGCCATATGCAAGACATGATTACATGTTACAAAATTCTTAACATTTTAGTTTGATATAATTTGCATATGAATTGAATATAGTTTGAATAAACCAAGTTTCTTTTTAAGAAACAACTATATTTACACTTGAGGTCACAAATTCAAACTACGCAAACTAAAGTGTAAACTCGATAATACTTGTAAGTACTTTTTCTTACTCAGGGTTGTTAATATTTGGAATAACTTGCCGTCTGACGTCGTTAATTCCAAAAATATCAGGAGCTTCAAAATTATAATTAACTCTATTGATTTTGAAAATACTGTTTCAGCTAACTTGGTTATAACTGTGGTCTTATATATAATCGTAATAACAGGTGATAACTAAAAAATAAGAATAATTCTAATCCTCTGTAATCAAACTTTAAAAGTCAAAAAAGAAAAGTTCTCCAATGTGAAATTATACTCTCTCTTTTTACAAACTTATCATATGTTTTGTTTTGCATCAGCTAATTTAGTTGTGTTTAAAATGCCGTCAAAACAAGATGTACTACAAGAGCGCATTGTACAGTTCTATCAAATGCACCAAAATCTCGAAAAAAAGTTTACTGTGAATCATTTTAAAACCAAAAATGTTCCAGTTTCAAATATTTACCGTATTTTGGCATACTTAACAACCAATTGTAAAAATGGTAGTGGAAGACCAAATAAAATAATAAACAAGAAGGGACTTCGTTTGCTTCACGGTGCTTTCAACAACAATAATTCAATAAGACAACAAGATGCTGCAGAAAAGTTCAAGTGTATACAATATTGATTCCATTTCTTCAAAAATATCGTTCAGATGACAATTACTTGATTTGGCCGAAAAAACATTATCGCATAATGCCAAAAAAATCACAAATCTTCTTGGAAAGCCAAAGCATCCCATATGTACCAAAAAACCGCAATCCGACAAACTTGCCCAATTGAAGTTGCCCAATTGATTGCCCAACAGCAATCCGACAAATTTGCCCAATTGAAGATTTCTTTGGATATTTAAGTTCGTTAGTATACAAAAACAACTGGAGAGCTAAGAATTGCAAACAATTGATTACTCGAATCAAAAGATGCGTTCATCAAACCAATATGAATGCTGTACAATGCTCCTACTCCAACATCATGAAAAAACTACGTTGAACTGCTGATGGTGGACCATATTTGAATGTTCATTAAGTTTTTATTAAAGTTAAGCGATGTACCTTTAATTAAAATAAGTATAATTTTCATTTTCTAAACATTTGTTTCTATTATAGCTCGATATAAAAATTCTCATTTTTTAGTTATCACCCATTACATATATATATTTTGTAAATTATCTAGTGTATTATGTGATTGTAGGGTACGTTGTCAGAGGCCTTCATATTTTCTGAACCTGCCTACAGTATACAAATGAAAAGACACGTCACATTATTCAGGTTTAAGTTTTTGAATGGTTCTTACTTAACTCTACAGTTAAAACAGAACTTGAACTTGAAATTACTAAAAGTACAATTTTTTTTAAAAGTCATTTAAATGCACATTCGATGACAATAAGTTGCTTGACAAAATTCGAAGAGCCTTTAGAATATGTATCGCTGTTCTAAAAATTTTAATCTAAGTTACCTATAACGATTTCCACGTTGTTAAATATTTGCTCATAATAATATGTTGATTGGAAAACTGTCAAGAGTCCAAATGCCACCAGCTTGGACTCTTGACAGTTTTATAAGTTGGTTGTAGCTCTCGAGAAGGTTGTTTCATTTTTCAAATATAATTTGATCTTCTTTTTAGACATTAAAAGTTTTTTCTGTTTATAATCTACTGCAAATTTTTCCAAGTTTTTAAGTTCTGCTTAGAAATTAATTTGCAATTCAAATTAAGCTCTATTGACCTTTTGCAACAATTAAAAGTTTATTTTGCTGATATTTACAGTATGGATTTATTAATGATATATCTATACTGTAAATGATATGGATATATTAATGATAAACCTACACTGTAAATGATATGAATATATGATGACAAAGTAAGTTTTTCCTTTCTGAGCTCTGTGAAACGATAAGCAAAAAAAACTTTCCTTATTTCAATAGCAACCAAAAAATACTTAGTTTTAATAACATTTCGTGCATTTCGATGCTTTTTAAAATAGAAGTAATGAACTAAATTTTATTGCTAACATCCTAAAATAAACATATTTAACTTCATATTCTAAAATCAAATATATAGTATTTCTCTTCTAAGCAATATCTTATTGAGGTTGTTCAGATGAACTGTCATAGCCGTGGCAAAATAAATTTTTTGTGGCTAAATCGTTTGACTCGGGGTAAACAAAAGATTTTGACGACAAAAATGTTTTTATATTAATATAGTGACCAAAACATTTAAAAACACCCCCTAGATAACCAATGGTTATTTTTATTCAACTATAGATAAGAATATCTTTCATAATTTTATCCAGTAACAAACAAAATTTTCAAAAGTTTAATGTTTTAACTTAATGTTATTTTTACTACGAAGCCCTTTATGTCTTAAATCTTGAAAAGAAATGTTGGGCAAAAATACTGTGCTGTTTAAAAAGTTAGCCACAGGAGGATTTAACGTAGTAAGATTAATTTCCATTTCTAATCTAACAAAATAGTTTTCACACTGATAGCATTTTATGTTTAAGAATTAGATTTAAAAACTTGCGTTTTTTTTCAGCATTTTTACTTCCAACAAATCTGCAAGTAACCACTATTAGAATTGCAAGCAACCACTATTAGATGTTCAAGGGAAAAACGAGGTAAATAAGATTTTTTGGAGCACTTAGGAACAGTCACAGTAAAAGGATGAGACTTATTTAAATGACGAGTATTACGAGAATAAATTTTAGTAGATGGCCAATAGACACTAGGTCTTTAAACCAGCGCATGTTATAGTATTTATAGAAAAGAGAAAAAGAAGCAAGATTACAACGATGTGACAATGGTTGAAGGTTGGCTGCAAGAGCAGGTCCAACTATGTTTACAATTGCGTTTTTTGCGATATATTGAGATAAAGAATAGAATCCGGAGTTAGAAGGCGACAAGCATGATAAAGAGATGCAATCTTAGCAGATGCTAATTTTGTAATCGATTTGATATATGTTTTCCAAGAAAGATCGGAAGTAAGAGTTAATCCTTGAAGACAAAGGGATTTATGACTCATTGAGTATATTACCGTTCATAAATATAGGTCAATCTAGATTGTTGCGATAACAATTAGCTAAAAAAAATTTAGCTTCATGTGAGTTAAAGTTCACAAGCCACTAAAAGCCTATGCTGTAGCAGAAGTAAGATGCCCCCTTGTTGGCTTCTTATCAAGATAAAAATAAATGGAAGTATTGTCAGCAAACAATTCCACCTTAGATGTGAAAATTTCTTGGAGATCGTTAATGTAAATTAAAAAGATAGAACCATGAGGAACCCTGAAGTTACAGGATATAAAAAAGAGTGTTGTCCATCGAGGGCAACTTTTATACTACGATTGGTAAGGAAGGATTAAATTATTTTAAACGTGTTACATGGTACACTGTAAAAAGAAATTTTTTTGGAGAAAACCAGCATGCCAAAACTTTATCAAAAGCAATTTGAAAGGTTGAGAGCGATAACCTTACCCTCTCCACATCTGTCTAATGCACGATAAAACTTATCGGTTATTACCGTCAATAAATCAGCAGTAGAATAAAAAGACCTAAATCTCTATTGATGATCAGAAAGTAAGTTATTAGATTCAAGGTAAAGAAATTTGTTGTTTGATAATAAAAGACTCAAAAACCTTGCTTATGATAGTAAGAAGACTAATGGGACGGTAGTTAAACGAGTCAGATCGCTCTCCAGAAATTTTGAAAATAAGGTTAACGGATGGTGTTTTCCAACAGACTTGAAAACAAGTCTCGTTAAATAGTTTTGAAAGTTTAGACGATAGCTCTGGAGATTACTTCTGCAAGACTATAACAGGTATGTCTTCCGGACCATAAGCTGTAAAAGAGTCTTTGCAGAAAATCACTTTAAATACAGAAGCTGGAGTGATACAAACGTCAAGCAATAGATTAACCTGTTTGTCAACTATATCAGGTAGAAGGCGACAAGTGAAATCAAGAGATGATATTGACTAGAAGTTCTTAACTAACAATTCAGCTTTGTCTTTAGGTGAGGTGACAAAATCTGAACTATACAAGAGAGGTGGAATAACTGGTTTACCCTTATTATAGATACTGTTAAAGATTCTTCATAATATGATATTGACTAGAAGTTCTTAACTAACAATTCAGCTTTGTCTTTAGGTGAGGTGACAAAATCTGAACTATACAAGAGAGGTGGAATAACTGGTTTACCCTTATTATAGATACTGTTAAAGATTCTTCATAAGTCAAGAGAGTCTAATTTTTGAGATGAATAAACGAGATTTTGTGACCTGCGATTAGCGGGCTTTGGCGTTTATATACGATGTTGACATTTTTGGGTGCAAATTTTATTCACGCACTTTTACAAAATTAAGTCTAATTTTGAGCAGTACTATATAAATAATTGCATACTTTTTTTTTTCTTTTTTCTTTTAAGGTGCTCAAAGATGGCCCATTCATATCACAGAGCACCGTGGAGGAGCATTTAACTAGGAAGTTCATGCCTCTCTCCTTACCAATGTCACTTATTGGACTAGAGCCGACTTCAAACCACAAACCTCTTGGTTCTGAGCCATAACTCTAATCACTGTATGACGAATGCGCACTTTACTTTAATATAATTCTATTCAACTTTTTTTATTTTTAAATACTTTAACTATAATAAATTAATTTTTTTTCAATAAAATTAAAATATAGTATATAATTCTAACAAATTCTAACTATATAATTTGGACATGTTAAAGAGCCACACAATCTGGATAGAAGAGGCGCATGCGGCTCGCTAGCCGCGGGTTGCCGATCCCTGTCTTAGATATGACAAAGCAGGTAAAAATTTATTTATGCGAACCATGTATTTACGTATTTTTAATAATATTACATTTTATTATATGCGACTCTAGCATAAATAAATGCTACCGTTAGGTTTTGTAAATTATTTATACAAAAAAAATCACAAATAAAAAAAAAACGGCTTCACAATGATAAGACCATTTGGTCTTATCATTATGAAGCCGTGTTTTTTTATCGCAATTTTCTCGCGTTTTTTTAATAATAATTTGCTTCTTTTTTATTTGTAACTATAAAGTTTGTAACGATAAATAAAACATAAAAAATAAAAAAATAAGAATATTTATACAATAAATATGTGCAAATAAAATAACTTCTTTTCTTAATTCGAATTTAAATTTTTTTCAAATTCGAATTTAAATTTCAATAATAAATTGTTTTATTTTATTTGTGCCCGTTACTTTTTGTTTTTGCTTGCAACGTTTCGTATTTCGTTTTTAGACAATATAACATTTCTTCATTCAGTAACTTTAAAAAAAAAAAATTTTCAAATTAATCTTTTTAATGTTTTATCTTGAAATAAATATTTTATAAAAATTTTATCTTGCTGATTTAAAAATAAAAAGACAAACTATTGAAAACATTTTTATCTAAAAGTCATACTGTTTTTCTTATATATACTTCAGTAACAGGAACTGTTTTTTCATCATTATACAACAACTGACTAAAAGATGAACTAAATCCAACTTAATCTAAAGGATTATGAATGTAGAATGTACTGACTTAGACTTTATTAAAAACAATATGACTGTTAAAAATGTATAATTTTAAAAGTGAAGGATATATATTTAATATTTACGTCATTTATGGTCAGATTTTTTACTATATTAAAATTAACAAAACTTTGAGAAATTGCGATATTCTTAAAAGTGCTTTGCATTTTCAGAAAAATGAATATACAATGAAAACATTTAAATATATAAGGTGAGGCGGATAATTATTAGGTATATTATGTATGTATGTATGTATGTATGTATGTATGTATGTATGTATGTATGTATGTATGTATGTATGTATGTATGTATGTATGTATGTATGTATGTATGTATGTATGTATGTATGTATGTATGTATGTATGTATGTATGTATGTATGTATGTATGTATGTATGTATGTATGTATGTATGTATGTATGTATGTATGTATGTATGTATGTATGTATGTATGTATGTATGTATGTATGTATGTATGTATGCACATGCAAAATTTAAAAGAAAAATTTACAACAACTAATAACAATTTTTCAGTTATTTTAAATATTATCATCACGTTCAGTTGAAGTTAAATTTGCCATTCGGTCATTTAGTTGAATTAAGTAAAAGATTAATTGATTTCAAGTTATTTGATTAATTTTTCAAACTACTAAAAAAAAAAATGTTCTACAAGATTTAAAAAGATAAATAGTCAGTAGTGTTATCTAGTATAAATTATCTGGTTCAAAATAATTTTCATAAATTATCTGGTTTAAAATTCAGAGAACTTAATAATATCTTTTTATGAAGAAACAATCAATTTATCTCCTTCCGAAAAGAATTACTTCTTTTTATTTATGAATATAATATTTTAATATTGTTGACATTTGATGATAAAGCATCAATCTAATAACGTTTAATTTTTTTATATTAAATTTTAATTGTATTTTCTCATCTTAACAGAGACCTTTTTATTATGTTTTTTTATTATTTTATATATTATGCTTTTTTTTCAAGCAACGGCATAATTTTCAACTAAGTTGAACGCAGTTAGAGTTCTGATTCATGACCAAAAGGTCTAAAGTTTAATGACGGCTCCGAAAAGATAAGCGAAATGGAAGTTGACGGCTTGTACTTCCATGTTAAAAATGCTATTCCATGGTAGAACACTTTAAGAAGAAAAAAAAATTTGTTTTTTAAGTATTATTTTTGCTTAAGTAATATTTTTATCATTTTTATATCATATGAAACCTGGGTTTGACTTATCTTTGTTTAAGATTATAAACTACTATTTAAGTACTGATTAAAAATAAAATAAATAGATTTTTTGCTCACATATAAGCAAACAGAACGTTCAAGATTTTTAATTTCAATATTTTTAATTAAAATTCTAATATATATATATATATATATATATATATATATATATATATATATATATATATATATATATATATATATATATATATATATATATATATATATATATATATATATATATATATATATATATATATATACATATATATATATATATATATATATATATAATATATATATATATATATATATATATATATATATATATATATAAATATATATATATATATATATATATATATATATATATATATATATATATATATATATATATATATATATATATATATATATATATATATATATATATATATATATATATATATATATATATATATAACATATATTCCGTAAATAGCTAATATTCCGTTTTGAAAAAATGTGGTTTTCATTACTTTAACCATGGCAACTCATTTAATAATAATCGCGTATTGTTTAAATTAAATAAATCTAAATAATTCTTTTGCAAACTATTATATCTTATTGATAAATAATTCTTTCGTGAACTATTCTATTATATTTGATTGATTAGTGCGGGGGTGGTTCAAACATATTTAACTACGTTGTGAAAAAAAGCCGTTAGAAGTTTTTGATCTTTCACGTATTATTGTAACAGTTCAATCTAAAAAGAGACACTTTTAATCAGGTTATGATGATTTAACGTTGAGAAAGTTTTGAAAGGTAAGTTTTTTCATTTCCATTATGAAACCTGCTGTTTGAGGCGAATAAAGTTAAAAAATAAATCTTAACACATTAATATAGACCAACCTTTTTTTTTAGTTCATTCATTTTTCAATAACTGTGTTAATCTTTTGATCCTTTTTTTCTTTTCTTTTTTTACTTCGTATTTATTTAAGTAGTAAAGCAGACATCGCCTTTAATCCTTGCTAGAACATTTTAAGAAAACTTTGTTAAAAACTGATATTTTGTTTGTTTTAATAATATCTAAGTTTATACGCACTTATCTTCATTTTCATTCAAACATTTTGTAATGTTTTTCTTATTTCAAACTATTTTTTTTCAATAACTTACTATTTTAAAAATTTCTTCAGTCTCTATAACATTTATTTTTTATTTTAAATAAGGTAAGTTTGAAAAGTAAGCAAATTTGTTTGAAACGTTTATGTTTGTTAATTTATCTAAAAAAAATCCATTTTTTTTAATTTTTACTTTTAATATATCCTCTGTAATTACACAGTCGTTATAAAAGCTTCCAAACAAAGTGTATTTTATCCAAACGATTATCTTAAACGATGGATGATTATTGAGATAATCGATTAATATTTTTGATATTGGTTATTATATTTGTTATTATATTTGAAGCAACGGTGTTAACTAGATATGATACATAAAAGTTTAATGATACATAAAACTTGGTTTAATACAAACAATTTTTAGGATATTTAAATTTGTTTTAAAGCACTTTACTATGCACTTTGTAAACAATTACTTTTTATTTTATAAAAAAATCATGTTTTTGTTTTATATCTTTTTAAGATAGAATAACAAAATTAAAGATAGTAAACAATTTATTTTAAATTTATATCTTTTAGAGATAAAATAACATTAAAAAACGGAAAATTTATAACTAAATTTATTATTCAATAAATTTTAAATAGCGTTGGGTTCTTTCGCGTATTGACAATTTCAATTTAGTTATTTAAATTGGTTTTTGTAATATTTTGTAATGTTTTTCTTATTTCAAACTTTTTTTTTCAATAACTTACTATTTTAAAAATTTCTTCAGTCTCTATAACATTTATTTTTTATTTTAAATAAGGTAAGTTTGAAAAGTAAGCAAATTTGTTTGAAACGTTTATGTTTGTTAATTTATCTAAAAAAAATCCATTTTTTTTAATTTTTACTTTTAATATATCCTCTGTAATTACACAGTCGTTATAAAAGCTTCCAAACAAAGTGTATTTTATCCAAACGATTATCTTAAACGATGGATGATTATTGAGATAATCGATTAATATTTTTGATATTGGTTATTATATTTGTTATTATATTTGAAGCAACGGTGTTAACTAGATATGATACATAAAAGTTTAATGATACATAAAACTTGGTTTAATACAAACAATTTTTAGGATATTTAAATTTGTTTTAAAGCACTTTACTATGCACTTTGTAAACAATTACTTTTTATTTTATAAAAAAATCATGTTTTTGTTTTATATCTTTTTAAGATAGAATAACAAAATTAAAGATAGTAAACAATTTATTTTAAATTTATATCTTTTAGAGATAAAATAACATTAAAAAACGGATGTGGTCAGGAAGTGCAATATTGTATCACGTGAAAATTAACAGGATTTTATACCGACTATGCAATAAACCGGCTTAGAAACCGCAGAAAAAAAGTTTTAGCTATGAAGTTTTTACAGATGAAGTTTAGTAAAAAATGTATTTTTTCTGGCGCATTTTTGATTTTTTATATCTTGATCTATTTTTTATACTCAAATAATTTTCTGACGTCGTGCAGTGTTAATTGGTTCACTAGCGACGAATTGGAGTTTAGCTACATAGTTACAAAAGAAAAAGCATTCGACTCAAACAAATTTGAAAGGAAAATTAAATTTTCAACTAATATTGATGACGAAACAGAAGAACTAGCTAGCAAGGAACTTATTTTTATATCAAAAAAACAGTACGAAAATGGAGATATACAGCTTGACGAAACAAAAATTAAGCAAATTCGACAAGATCAGTTAACATACGAAAGTAAAAGTGTTTATAAAAAATTTATACATGAAAAGAAAAAGTATATTTTTGCTTTGCGCCACTATGAACAACTTGCAAAAGCTACAAAAAACTTTCTTTCGTTATCATCACTGGCAACGGACACTGGTCGTCATCTTGTAATGCCTTTTGTCAATAACTCGCGCTTTTGCGGCCTTAAACTTGGACTTTCATTTTCAAGGTTTCTAGAAGCAAAAAAACTAAATCTAAGCAATGATGAAGAATACAAAGGAAATAAATTTAGCGAACTTGATCGGTATTTTAATGTTGATCATTTGCATTCTCAAATGTCATCTCATGGTTATTCAAGCCTTGTCACTTTTAAAGAATTTTCAAAAGAATGCAAAACTTTGGATGTAGTTATTCATTTTCTTTACAATGATTCAATATCTTTAAATGAATTTTCCAGGTGGTATCAAAAGACTAATGTTCAGTATGAACATATTTTAGATGAAGCTTCTAAAAACAATGGGTGGATTGAGTGCAGCTTTGTTAAACAATCACAGATAGCAGAATTTTTGAACGTTAAAGTGAATCGATATGTGTGTGTTAACCCAGAAATTATAAAAACAAGTAACCAACTTGAAAATCTTATATTAAAAGGTAGTCAGTGCGTTGGAATAGTATCTTGGAAGGGAAATGGCGTAAGAAGAACGCACTTTCCAATATCGCCATTTATAAAAAAACAGTTACATTCTTATGACATTCAGCACAGCCAGCGCCTAATAGATATAGCATATGATTACGTCAAAAACATTATGCAGCAACCCTTTATATCAATACATGTTCGTAGCGAACGTCATCTTTTAGGAAAGGGATTTCGTGCAACACGCAATTGTATACAACAGTTATGCGAAAAAATAAGACTTAAAAAAGCAACTTACAAAATATTTTTAGCTAATGATCTAAAAGACGGTTCTGATACACTAGTTGAAAGTACACACTTCCATAAACGTAATCGCACACTAAATTATTTGATTAAAGAATTAGGTAATCCGCACGTATTTCATGCAAGCAATTATGGTTTGTATGATCGAGGTGAAATTGCTATTGTTGAAATGAATATTTTAAGCATGGGAGAGTCTCTATTTACACTTGGAGGTGGAAACTTTCAAGAATGGATTGAAGAACTATTTATAAAACACAGCTCTAAAGATAGATCGCACGTTATTAAAACGTGTTCTCTTCCTAATACTTTGATGGAATTTCCAAAACAAAATCCTGAACTTGAATTAAAAAACAAAACAGAATATTTTCAAAAGAAAAAAAACATTAAGATGTGAATGCATTTCAAAATATGAGAGTTATATCACGTGTTCTTATGTTGTAAATAATGTTATTCTATACTATAGTAGAAAAAAAATATTTATATGAATTATGTAAGTAGATAGATTTATACTATGTATAAAATGTAAAAAAGTTTAATATTTTTGTATTAAATATTTAGAAAAATAAAAATTTATGCAGTTTTAAATAAATGAAAACCTTGCCTTTATATTGAATTTTTATCTCGGGATAATGAAAATTTAAAATGTATTTTCGGGGAAAAAATCATTTCTTAAATAAATAAACAAAAGAGCGCCGACCGCAACTAAATTTTAATGACAAAACACTTATTTTATTTCAAAATTGTATATAGGGGTGTACCGAATTGGAAATTGTGAATTCCGGCCGGAACCGGATTTGCCGGAATTGTTAAAAAAATTCCTGACGGAACAATAATTATATTTATGTAATTTTTTACCTTCAAGTTTAATAGTAAAAGCCTGCACCTCAGCATCGTGGCTACATAATGTATTTATAACCTATAATATTTATATAATTATATATATATATATATATATATATATATATATATATATATATATATATATATATATATATATATATATATATATATATATATATATATATATATATATATATATATATATCAAATGCAAAACGCTAGCTATTCTTTAAAATTTATAACTAAATTTATTATTCAATAAATTTTAAATAGCGTTGGGTTCTTTCGCGTATTGACAATTTCAATTTAGTTATTTAAATTGGTTGAGTTTAAAAAATTTTTTTAATTAACTTATTATTTTTTTCAGCCAAATGTTTGAAATGTGCGAACAAACTATTAAATTGTAAAGGCTTGTCAATAAGTGGATTAATTAGACATTTGCTACACGATCAACACATTGATATTTGGAAAAGAAACTTAAATGACAATCAAATACCTGGTTCAACTGTGAGACAACTCCTGCAAAAGCGAATAAGTCTCTAGCATCATCTTTTTGTAAGAAACAGTCTTTAGCAGATATATTAATCAGATTTGCGGCCGTTGATGGATTTTTAATCCACGGAATATGCAAAAGTGAGTTTCGTCATGTATTAAGTGAAAAACAGTATTATCTTTCAAAAGGTAAAAACAATGTGATGAAACTCATTAATGTTGTGCTATACTAAAAACTGAGCTTATTGTTAAAATAAAATCAGATAAAAAAAATGGAAAATTTAGAAAGACGTTTGATGAATGGACTAGTCTACACAATTAAAGATATTTGAGTATCAATATTTATTTTAATATCTTATTAATTTATTTAGGCGTGGTTGAAATTCTCTGAAAATATACAGAAAATTAGTGTGAGCATTTACCTTTTCAGATGCTGTTGCATAAACCACTGATGCTGCTGCAGTTGTGATTAAATTTGGGAGATGTCTGTTTATGCACCAGTTATGTTATAACCATGGCATGCACTTCGTGATTTATAAAAGAAATAAAAGATCCTAATGTTTGCTGCGTTGATTGAATATAATTCTAGTTTTTCTTTGTGACAACTCTAGTGAATCTGAATGTTATAATTAAAACTGTTTGAAACCCTAAATATGTGAAAGATATTATATAAATGCGGATTTACAAATGATTAGAAAAATAGTTAAGGTTTTTAACCTTTTGCCAATAAGAAATTCTATTTTACAAGATCATGTGAAAGTGGAGCACGAACTTTACCTTAGTTTACTGCTAGATTGCTGTATCAGATGGAACAGCATTGTAACAATCGTTGAAAGATTTTTAGAAAGAATAAGCGTAAAAGTGAAAAAATTATTAAATGATTTGAACTCCCTAGAGCAGTTTAATGATATTTATGTTTCAACTTTACACAAAACAAAGATTGTCTCTTAGTGACTCATCTCGAGACTGCCTCACAATTTGAAAAAGTTTATTTTCTAACCAATTAAGTTTAAAAAAAATATAGAAATTTTGTATAAACATACAAATACAAATTTCATATAAATTAGGGATGTACCGGATTTTTGTTCCGGCCGGATTGATTTTTAGATTAATCCATTTCCGGCCGGAATAACAATATTTCAGGCCGGAATGCCGGAATCTATTTTTTACTAGAGATGTTTCGGCCGGAATTTGTATCTTTTAGATCAATTTGCTTCCTGCCGGAATAAAAAATTCTTTTTTTACTTTTTTTTTATGACATGTGACACAAGCTGTGTAAATAAATCAATAAATCATTTTCCTACAGAGCAATGAAGAACTATAGGTAAACCTTAACCATGAGCGAGACTAGGTTTTTTCAAACCGAGTCGAGACCGAGACGAGAAGTTAGTACTTCTCGTGAGACCGAGAACGAGACGAGACGAGAAATTTAACAACTTTTGAAAACAAATTTATTAAAATCCAAGAAAAAAAAAAAAAAATGTAAACATGGTTTTGACAAATAGACACAAATGACATTTGTCAAATGTAAACAACTTTTTCAAATATTAATTCAGAATTTTTTTGCTAAATTTTTCCAACAAGACAATGTTTTCTCTGATAAAGATGATTTGTTATACTTTTTCTGGGTGTAAGTTGTGTCTGGATGATCGGACGACATTTCCACCTGAGCTAAAAGCTCTATCCGATTTAGTTGAACTTGCTGGAATAGCTAAAATTTGTCTCGCTAATGAAGAGAGTTCTGGCAGTGTATTTGAATGCAATTTCCACCAATCAAAAATCGGAAAGTTTTTTTTGGCATCAGGGAGATATTCATACTGGCACATTTTGCTCAAAATAGGATTCAGTTCAGATATTGGCTCTTGTATTTCAAGTCTGACGTTTAACTTGCGTTTCAGTTTTGAATTAGGAGACAAATCTGCTGAAAGGACTCTGGCAACAGGTTGGCACTCAATATTATCCTTAACCTGTGAGGCTAACCATTCTTTGGTTGTTTGAAACTTTTTGAAGAGCTTCAAGTGAAGTCCCTTTAAAGCAGGATTTAAGAAGTTTGCTGCAGCAATCAATAAGTTTCCAGTGTGACAAAGAGGAAATCATTTCTCAATGCAGCTTTTCAAGTTTTTTGCATACAAGACACCTTAGCCATTTTTTCATCCGTCTCAATAAATTGATCAATTTTGTCATGGATTAAATAAAGAGAGTCGGCGACAGTGTTAATTGTTGAAAGAGACTCTGTTTCTGTAGCTTCTTTAAGTGGTGCCAAAATTTCTACTGCTACCTCGATTGATTTCCACTGTGATGCACTGATGGCCTTTGAAGAAAAAATATATTCATTTGCACATAAGCTGATAATTGCACTCTTTAGATGTAGGACAGAAGCCATGCAATCCAATTCACTATTCCATCTTGTGTCAACAGATTGGCGTAACTGTCTAAAATTGATTCCTGGAGCGTCTGATTCTGATTCAAGCAACTCAGCTGCAACTATTGACTGGTGAGTTAAAGAAGCCAAATCTTTGCATGTTTGCAACGCATCATCCATTCCAGCAGTCATTCCAAATGAGTCTCGAACTGCTCATTGCAAAATATGATTGTTGCACAAGTATTGGTCAAGGCGCTTTGACAATTTGACTGCAAGTTTCATGTTTCTTGCCTGGTCGTTCACGCAGTACATTGGCAAATCAGCAGGCAAATTTAGTTCTTCTAAGAAAGAATCCAGCTTTCCTTCAATTAAGATACCTGTGTGTCTGCCTGGGAACTGTTGGACATGGGGTGTCCAGTGATGTAGTCTCCAATTTTCGTCAATAGCATGAAAAGTCCAAGAGATGTAGCTGTCCTGAGCTCTAGAAGTCCAAAGGTCAGAAGTAAATGCAGCACTTTTTAGATTTGGCGTAATCTCCGTTATTATGCTCTTCATTCCAGCTAGAACTTCTCTTGACCGAATTGAAAGCTTTCTTAAATATGTTGTTCTGTGATGAAGGCTCAGTTTAGGGTTTGCAATGTCAAACAATTTCTTGAAACCTCTTCCTTCGAATGCTGAAAAGGATGCCAGATCAGTGCAAAAGTAATCCAGCATTGCAGAGTCAAACTGTTTTTGAATGGAATTGTCTTTGTCATATTTGGACTTTGTTTCAAGCATTTCGACCATGGTTCGTTGTTTCTGTTTCGGAGGAGGAAGAAGAGTGTCGTCAGTTTTTTTCGAGGTGACGATGAAGTCCGCTTGTGTTTCCATCTTTTGTTTTCAAAAACTTTTTGCACGCCTTGCATTCAGCACCGTCACTTGTTTTTTGAAAATATCTCCAGATTTTGTTTTTTCTTGGTGACATTTTTGATCGTTGAAATGAGGCAAGAGTATTTCTTTTCAATATGAACAATAT
This sequence comes from Hydra vulgaris, assembly GCF_038396675.1. NCBI lineage: Eukaryota > Metazoa > Cnidaria > Hydrozoa > Anthoathecata > Hydridae > Hydra > Hydra vulgaris. The sequence continues at coordinate 21,062,744 of NC_088930.1, read as the reverse complement.
GTGTCAAGTTGAATTCCACTGGTAAACTAATGAAATTAAGTCGAAAGTGCACCATTTTATACAAAAAGTTTTTGTATTTAAAATCTAATTAAAATTTTTTAATTAGATTTAAAAAAAGAATCTAATTAAAAATCTAATTAAAATCACAGAGTCAAAGTTTTAATTAATTAAAAAAAAACAAATTATTAGGCATTTTGTAAACTATAATAATTTTTAATTTGGAAAATAATATAATATTTAAGTCTCGTTCTACTTCTCGCGAGAATTTTATATTTCTCGTTTCTCACGAGAAGTCCCATTTCTCACGAGAAACGAGAACGAGACGAGATCTCGCTCATGGTTAGTAAACCTAGGTAAAAAACACAAATGTAATTTTTGCAAATGTATTTGTAGTACTACTATTACTGCAAATAAAATTACATTTGTATTTTTTACTTTTTTTTATTAAGATTTGTGACACAGGTTGAGTAAATTAAATTAAAAAATCATTGTACTACAGGGCAATGAAGAGCTATAGGTAAACCTAGGTAAAAAAATTAAAAATTCTTTACAAACACGATGTAATTTCAGGTAAAGCTACAGTTAAACGGTCTAAAATAATTTTATTTTTTCGCTTGCTGCGGTCTCCTCAGTGGAGGCTTTTTAAACATTAGGAAATTTAATTGAAATAATGAAAGAAAAAAGATTGCTTCACAATGCCAAACCCTTAGTCGATGTAGCAACACTCCCTTTTAGCAGCAGGCTTTGAGATAATTGATGTAACAGCACTCCATTTTTGCAGCAGTATATAAAACCGATGTATGAACTAAAGTAATAATAATTCTTAGTTTATATTAAAAAGTCACCACATTAGGCAATTGTATACAAGAAGGCGCCACAAGCGAACAACTAAAATTCTTTTAGACCGCTCAACTGTAGCTTTACCTAACTTTGTTTGCAGTAATCACTTATGTAAGAATTTCTGAAAGTTTAGTAATATTGTGGTGCAAAAAGAGTTGCTATATAGTTTTTAGCAACAAACGAGCTCTTTTTTTATCAAAAATGTTACCTACCTCTGAGAATAGTCTTATTTTTAATGTTTCTTAACTTTTAAATAGTTAAAAAGTATAGGATGCCTTATACAGTAAATATTTCAATTTTAATAATTTTAAATATAAATATTATGCCGGTTAAGACTGTCAATAAATAAAATTATAAGACAACATATCAGATTTGTATAAACCAAGAATTAAACTAATGAAATAGGTTATATATATATATATATATATATATATATATATATATATATATATATATATATATATATATATATATATATATATATATATATATATATATATATATATATATATATATATATATATATATATATATATATATATATATATATATATATATATATATATATATATAAGGGATGTCTGACTAACCTCCTCGAAGCTCACAATATACTTACCGAGGCTAAACACCAAGGTTACTGTGCTGATATTATCTACACCGATTTTGCTAAAGCATTCAATAAAGTCCCACTCAAACGTCTCCTACATAAACTGAAAGCATATGGCATTCACAACAAACTGCTACTTTGGATCAAAATGTGGCTACAAGATCGAAAGGAACGTGTTGTCTTAGGAGAACATGTTTCTGAGTGGAAGAACGTCACAAGTGGAGTTCCTCAAGATTCTGTCTTAGGGCCACTACTTTTCATTTTGTTTATAAACAATCTTCCTGATAGTATCGTTCACAAGTTATTACTATATGCTGATGACAGCAAAATTATTGGGGTCATAAAGTCAGAATTGGACATCACAACCCTTCAGACAGACATTGATAATGCGGTTACATGGTCAAACACTTGACTCATGCACTTTAGCATAGATAAATGTAAGGTGATGCATGCAGGTCGTCCTAAGAAACGTTTATCACATGAGTACTCCATGGAAACCACGATGGCATGCGCCACACAATTGCAACTACCACTATTGAAAGTGACCTTGGAATTCTCATCTCAAACAACCTGAAAGTCAGAGCGGAAGTTGAAAAAGCAGCATCCACAGCCAATTGCATGTTAGAATGGCTCAAAAATGCTTTCCGCAATAGAAACTTAACTTTGTGGCGCACACTCCATATAACGTATATCCGGCCACATCTAGAATTCGCCATTCAAGCCTGGTCCTAGTATCTTGAAACAGACATTAAGTTACTTAAGGATGTTCTATCAGCCATTTTTATAAAATAAAACGTCTGCAGATACTCAAACTTTAGACATTGATATACTTTTATTTTGAATGAATACTTATCCTATATAAAATGTATATACAAGTAATTCTTTGATTTAAATTTTTCCCGGGAAACCATGTTGACTTTACCGGTTAATGCGAAACATAAAAAATACTCTGAAAAAATGAAACACATTTTGTTCGCTTTATTTTATTTTTTTTACACCTTGAACCGCACAATGGCACGTAGGGTGGCAAATATATATATATACATATTTATATATATATATATATATATATATATATATATATATATATATATATATATATATATATATACATACATATATATATATATATATATATATATATATATATATATATATATTTATTTATATATATATATATATATATATATATATATATATATATATACATACATATATATATATATATTTTTTTTTTACACCTAGAACCGCACAATGGCACGTAGGGTGGCAAATATATATATATACATATTTATATATATATATATATATATATATATATATATATATATATATATATATATATATATATATATACATACATATATATATATATATATATATATATATATATATATATATATATATATATATATATATATATATATATATATATATATATATATATATATATATATGCAGTGGCGGCAGAAAATAGGTTTTAAAAATCAAAACAATCAGATTTCAAGTTCTTTAATGTCAAGGTTGTTTACTTTGTGTAGGAAATTTAAATTTTTTTGTGACTTTTAATTTTTAGTAACTTTGTGGTAATTTGGATGTTATGCGATCAGCTGATGTCCCTTTAAATTTTGTTTACAATTGATATATTTGATAATACCTTATTTATTTGTATTTTGGGCTTGTAACTTACCAGTCCATGTAATATTTGTTTTTCGGTTTTTAGTGGATATTAATTGTAACTTTGGTTGCATTATTTATTGTTTTATTTTGGAAAATGGAGGTTAATATGATGGGCCTAATTGTGCAATTAAGACTTGGCATTGGGGGTCACAAATTTTACTTACTTAGCATTTATTTGGTATTATTTTTCATTCTAAATATTGTTTAATGATGTATTTCATGTTACTTGGTATTATAAAACAATTTTTTTATTTTAGATTTATTTTTATAAAATTATTATCATGACTGGAACGAAGAAGCTGACTGCGGAGGAGCAGCTGGAGGTGGTTGTGCAGGTCAGGAATGGGTCAACTTTTGACGCAGTGGCTCAGAAAATGGGAATAAGCAAGTCAACAGTAACTAAGTTGATGAGGAAATACAGGAAGACATGATTGGTGGCTGATAGATACCGCAGTGGTCGTCCGAAGAAGACGTCGACTAGAGATGATCGTCTTCTTGTCCGAATAAGCTTAGCGGATAGGCGGTTAACTGCCCCTGATATAGCTGCCAGGCTGTATAGACTATATAGAATCAGGCTGGCTGTTAGGACTGTTAGAGCCAGGTTGAAGAAAACTGGTTTAAACACTTGTGTGGCTGCGAAGAAGCCACTGCTAACTTGTGATCACCGCCAGAGGCGGAGAGCATTTGCACTAATACATCAATGATGTATCAGTGCAAATACTCTCCGCCTCAGGCGGAGAGCATTTGCACTGATCAATGGAAACAGGTTCTCTGGAATGATGAGAGCAGTTTTCAAATGTTTAGTGGTGGGAAGAGAGTTTTAGTGAGGAGAAGAGTGGGGGAAAGATACTACAGCAGTTGCATTAATGCTGCTGTGAAGCACGGAGGAGGGTCTATCATGGTTTGAGGTTGCATGTCATGGCCCGGGATAGGTCAATCGTACCGCTGTGTTGGTGCAATGAACCAGGACCAGTACATTGGAGTTCTAAGAGATCACATGCTCCCTTCAGCTGGTGCTTTATTTGGCAGACAAGGTTAGTTTGTCTTTCAGCAGGACAACGCACCCTGTCACAAAGCTAAGCGGGTATGTGATTTCTTAACCTCCAAACGTGTACGAGTCTTGGAGTGGCCTCCTCAAAGCCCTGACATCAATCCCATTAAACATCTGTGGGAGATCATCTTCCGAAAGCTGCAGGTATCCAAATCCACTGATTTGGAAGATTTGTGGAGGTGTTTGAATGAAGCATGGAAAAGCATCACCCCAGAAACCTTACATTCACTGGTTGAGTCCATGCCACGGCGTATCATGCATGTCCTCAAAGCCAAAGGCGGTCATACAAAATATTAAACGTATCATTATTTTTATTTTTAAAACATTTATATTTCATGTTGCTAACATTTGGGACAGTTATTAGTGTTTTTTAAATAAAATTTATATGTGTAAATAGTAAAAAAGTGTTATTTTTCAGTTGGGTGCATGACTTTTTGCCGCCACTGTATATATATATATATATATATATATATATATATATATATATATATATATATATATATATATATATATATATATATATATATATATATATATATATATATACTCTTTTATTTGGTCAATTTATATGGTGGGTTAAAATGCTAACACATTCGACATGAATATGTTACCAATTTTGAACTAATAAGGTACAAAGTTAAAGTTTTTGTTCAAAAGTGTGATTTAAGAAAAAAACTATGGGTGTTGTTCCAACCAATTTATTTAGAACTACTTTTAATATTTTCCCAGACATATATATACATTAGGGTGTCCCAAAAATATATCATAAACTGAATTTCGATATGCGGAATACTGCATTTGGTATCATTTTGTCTATAAATACCAACAACAAAAAAATCAAGTCTCTAACTAAAGCGAAAGGTTATTTAGGTGAATTTACTTTTATTTTATTAAGTAAAATTTGACTTAAAAATGACTTTATTTATATTATTCTGATTACAATTGTTACCTAAACAAACAAAAAAATTGCTGCGTGTTAAACAAACAAATATGCTTGTCGTAAATTCTTGAAGTTAACTTTTTTACAAAATAAATCATCAATTTTAACAAGAAATTTGTTTTAAATGCAACAAAATAGACAGCAAATAATTTTAAGAATGCTGGTGCATGCGCAGATACAGCATTTTTTAACGTTTGAGGTTAACTTCCAGACATTCAGAACTTCCAGACTTCCAGAACAAACTCCAAACATATATGTTTATACTTATATCAAATAAGGATGCTTTGCAAAAAGTTGGAATGATTGGATCATGGGAACAAAAAGCCCTAAAGTTTTAGCTACAACTACCCCAAACGTAAGAGCAACAAGTTGATACATTATTTTTTTTACTATTCTCAACTAAATAAACGATAAAATTTAAAATTGACACAAAAATCTTTTAACGTTCGAAAACTATGAGCAAAAGTGACTTGTTGCGTCTTACCATGTATGACGCATAAGACTTTGGTCATACCATGTATGACGCATAAGACTTTGGTAAAGAACCTTTCATATTGCTGCAAATTCTTTCAACTCGTCTACTGTTTGTAGCTGAAAAGCAATATCGAACGCCATTAAATCATTTGAAGGTGCTTGAGAAGCATTAGGGCTTTTTAGAAAGAAGAGTCCATGAAAAAATACAATGTAGTTGGTTGCGGCTTTCAGATGGTTTATTGTATTTTTTTTAACTGTTTTGGAATCAGCAGTATGGTACATTTGAGTCATCTGATTAACCAGTAAATATATACAGTCAGCCATAAACCTTGCTTCATGATGAGCTCCAGGATGTTTAAATGTAAAGTTCGTTAACTCAGCTCCTAGAAAAATGTCATAAGCTTACAAAGATACTTGTAATCACCTCTCTGGAAAGTATTCTTATGAAAAGCTGTGATACAAAACTCTTTAGTATCTAAGGCTTTGAACAGTAATGAGCCGGGGCTGAAAGCAGCTTGAGACCAGTCAAACTTTACAATTCTCTCAAGTTTGTTTACATCTTCGTAAATCTGCGGCCATGGTTTTTGGAGAATTACATAAAGTTTCTTGCTGGGACTACTTGTTGGACCAAATATTTCTTTCATCACATGAGCCACGTCCCTTTCATAAATGTGATATCTGCACATTAACCAGAGAACCGGTCTTTTAAGGGCATAGGAAATAATAATGCTTACAGTACCTTTATTTTTACCAATGTTACTGGATGTTGTGTCAGAACACAATCCAATAATCTGATTTGACATTTTATAATATTCAAGCATTGTTTGAATTGCAATGGCTTGATCACTTCCCTTGGAGCTTTCAATTTTTAAGATGCCAAGAAGAAAGTCTAGTGGACCAAACTCTGGTGAAAATGCGCTAATAGCTTAATAATTCTATCCTCATATTTAGATATTCCTTTTTCCAAATCGTATCTCTTCAAAATCTTGGTATCGAAATGTGCCACAACTTTTAAACCTCTTATTTTATCTATAGGTTCCTCTCTAATTATCTGTGCCTCAGACTCCTCAATATTATGAGTTTTCCTGTTTAGAGTTGATCTTGATATCGACATATTAACAATATTAACTCCACCAGCCTTGTAAAGAGAAGACAAAAAACACATACCCAGCCTGACTCCAATCACAAATCTGGTCGTAATTGGAATCCAATTGTTAAGAATATTTTCCATACTTAACTGAAGACAAACTTTGATGTCACTCTGAAACCTTTCCTGTTTTTTCTGGACTTTGGCTTGAGGTAAATATAATTCGTCGCACTCAGTTTGATTGTCACTATCTGTGCTTGAAAAGTCACCGTCCGAATAGCTATACTCCTTTTTCTTACTTTTATCTCCATGTCTTTGGATTTTCTCAGACATCTTAATTATTTTTTCCTGTGCCCTGTTAGCATTTTTACAAAATTTATTGCCCATGTTCCCAAATTTGATCATAAGGGGATATGGTCAAGTTTGGGAATAAAAAACCTAAGACAAAAAACTCAGACAAAGCCTCGAGAATTTTATGTCTTCCTTCTTAGCCTCATCATCCCTATTTTTATCACTTTTTATTAAATCAAACATGTTTGTTTTATTAATAGAGAAGAGAGCACTGCTCTCTTTCAAAAAAGTGTTCACCTTCTTTTTGTAGGTACCCTCTGGTAGTTACAAAAAGAATTTTTAAAGGAGTTTTTAGCATTATTAAAGTGTGGTATTCCTTGACTTTCTTGGTGATTCTGGTCTTGATAGTTTGTTCCGTTACAATGAAAACATCGTTAAACCCAGCCTGCTCCCATAAATTGACAAGTTCTCTCAGAATACAGACACCAGTAATTATCTGCTTAGTGTTCTCTCTGCACACTCCATCAGCAAACCTGAAACATCTTAAATACGTCTTCCCGGAAGCAGTTGGACAACCAATTTTGATGTTGATCTGTGTGGTGCTAAAGAGTTAAAAAAAAAACATTGAAAAGTTAACATTAAACATGTAAAAAATGTAATGCTTGTGTTAATTAGCTTCAGATTTACCTTAAGCTTTTTTCGTGATTAAGTCAGTAATACCTTCTGAGCATTTCTCCATTTGTTGGAAGTCTATTAGGGGCAAGATTCTGTAAAGGGAATCCTAGCAAATAAAATTATCTCCTCTTCCTTGTAGCTTTTGATGCATCATCAATATCTGTTCTCAGTGACTTAGCGTGAAAATTTATGTATAGAGACATTTTCTAAAATTTATTTAAAAAATTTGCATCAGACGCATTTAGTTGTAGTTGATTGAATCAGGATTATTGTATTATTCTATAGTATATACAACTAATAATGAAAAAATAGTGAAACTGGTAAATAAGTTTTATATACAAGTTCAAACCTGTGTTTTAGAAGAATTTCTTAGCTGAAAACAACTTTTAAACTTATTTCTACTTTAATTATATATTGACATAAGTTAAATTTACGCATCATTAGTTTTTATTGTTTATAAATCACGCATCATTTATTTTTATTGTTAGCCATACTTTTGTCGAAACATAAATAAAAATTGACTCGGATAAAAATCAATTTTAAATCAAAATTTGTTTATTATAAATTATTATATAAAGGTAAATTCACCTAAATAATCTTCCTCTTGAGCTAAAAACTTAATTTTTTTTGTTTGTTTTTCTTTATGGAAAAAAATTATGCTAAATGTAGTGTTCCGCACATTAAAATTCGATTTATGATATATTTTTGGGACATCCTAACATACATTGATGCAAAGATGGAATTGATGGCTTATCTACTTTGATGGAAAGATGGAATTGATGGAAGTATGGAATTGATAGAAAGATGGAATTGATGGAAAGATGGAAATTATGAAAAGATGGAACTGATGGAAAGATGGAATTGATGAAAAGATGGACTTGATGAAAAGATAGAATTGATGGGTAGATGAAATTGATAGAAAGATGGGATTGATAGAAACATGGAACTGATGGAAAGATGGAATTGATGAAAAGATGGAATTGATGGAAAAATGGAATTCGTGGACTGATGGAATTGATGGTCATAGTCTTACAAAATTGTTCTCCAGAACTCTCTCGTAAATTTTCTCTAAACTATTTAATAAGTGCCTGACTGAGTCTTGTTTTTCTGCCTGCTGGAAAATATCTCCTGTTTTTGCAATTTTCAAAAACTCCAGTAAACATTCTGACTACTCCAATTATTGTCTAATCAGTCTTCTTTCTGTTATTAAACAGGTCTTTGAGTCTTTGATATACAAATTGCTTACATTCCCTTATGAGACAAATAACTTACTGTCAGACAATCAATACGGTTTTCGATCCTCTCGCTCAACGGCTGATTTGCTAGCTGCTGCGACTGAAAGATTTTATTGTGCTTTAGATGGAGGTAGAGAGGCTAGGGCAATTGCTCTTGACATATCTAAGGCTTTTACAAAGTTTTGCACGCTGGTTTTCTCTATAAGCTTGTTTCATATGTTGTATCTGGGAAAGCTATTGAGATTATCAAATCGTTTTTTTCTAACTGTTTTATTAAAGTCATCCTTGAAGGCCAAAACTTTTCTTTATTTCCAGTATCTTCTGGGTTACCTTAAGGTTCTATCCGTAGTCCTGTTTTGTTTCTTATTTACTTTAATGATCTTCCCTGCAACCTTACATTTAAAGTAGCTCTTTTTGCAGATTAATCAACTTTATACCCCTGTCTTGACAAAAAGTCCTCTTTTAGATTGCTTAGAACAGGCAGCCGATATTAAATCAGATCTCACTTCTGTAACAGATTGGAGCTCAAGGTGGCTCCAACAAAACTCAGTTATTTACTGCAAACAACTATTGCAGTACAGTCGACATTCCTATATTAATGAATGACAACCCTCTCACTGAGTCCTCTTCTTTAAGTCTTCTTGGATTATCGTTTACTACTGAGCTTTTATGGAAACCATATATACAATCGATGGTTAAAATAAAACCTGCTAAGGTTGCTTCTCTTTATCTTGCTCGCCATTTTTTCTCTGCTGATTCCATTTATTACCTCTACAAATCTATTATTCGTCCCTGTATGGAATACTGTTGTCATATTTGGGTTGGTTCTTCTAATGATACTCTTTCTCTTCTAGACAATGTCCGAAAATGCATCTACTAAGCTTAAGTCTCGTCGGGTTTTTTTCTTTCCTATAGTCGTAAAGTTCCATCTCTTTCTTTTTTCTACAAATACATGGTTGCTGCTCAAAGGATCAACTAAAACTCATTCTCGCTTGACTCGTCATTCGTCAAAGTCTCATTCTTTTACTGTATCTGTCCCTTCATGCTCTAAAAACTTTTATTCGTCTAGTTTTTTCCCCCGCACCTCAATCCTTTGGAACTCTCTACCATCTTCATGTTTCCTGACTCATACAACCTTCAATAAATCCTTTCTTTGTTTTACACCTGGAAAAGAAAGAAGTTTGTAAAGTTATGCATTGTTACTATATATTTAACAATATAAAAATTGCCATAAAGGATTTATAATACAACTTTTAAAATCTTCTGTCAACTGTTTCCTTGCTCTATAACTCTATGCTTTTTTTTTTGAAACAGGGGGGTGTAAACCTTGCAGGGTCATGCAAATCAAAGACTTAGAGGTTATTGCTTAAAAATTGTCGATGAATATAAATTTTGTTAAAATAGTAAAAAAAATATTCTATAAACTTATTGCTCTCACGTTAAGAGCAAAAGGGGGCAAAAGGTTTAGGGCTTTATTTGTTACCAGGCTCCGATCATATCAATTTTTTGCAAATGTTCCTTATTTAACATAAACATAAACTTATAAATGTTTGGAGTGTGCTCCATGTCTGAAAGTTAACTCAGTCAACAAAAAAAGCTTGCTACTTGCCTGAGATTCTATAAATGGCAATTGACCTTTCTTTTCAACTAAGTTTTTTAGAAGGCATATTTTTTTTCAAAAATATGCAAACTTTTTAAATGTAAGTACTTTACTATATAAAACCTTTTTAAATAGGATAAAAATGGAAAAAGTAATTTAGGCCACCCTTTGTATGTAACCGTCCCATGTGTGCGTATCCCACATTTGATTTATGATTGGATTTGTTTTTTGTGTTTAATAACTTATTAAATAAACAAGAAATGCTCAGCAAATGCAGTTTCAATATGAAAAGTTGAGAACTTATAAATTGGTTAAGGACCGAAAAAGCCTGATTTGAAAATGAACTATTTTTTTAATTTTATTATCATTAACTATATTTTAACTATATTGAACTTTAATTAGCAACTAGATAACTTAGTTGCATAATCCAATGTTTCTAATCATAGAAATAATATCTTGATATGAATAAAATATTTGCACAAAAAGATATCCAAGTGTGAAAAAAGATAAGTGTGGATTTGTTTGCAAACTTTTAAGTACATTTGAAATTTTTTTTGATTTCTAAAAATTTATTTGTTCTATTTATTTATTCTTTTTTGTTTATTTTTGTTTATTTTTAACCTTTTTAAGTACTTTTATATATCAAATTATATATATATATATATATATATATATATATATATATATATATATATATATATATATATATATATATATATATATATATATATATATATATAGTAAAGCCGACGCAAGGGAGGGGTGGGGGGTACTACTCTGGCCAGATGGTTACGATAGGTTAGTTATAATAGGAAGGTTACGATTTAAAAAGTTATATAAGTCCAGATTTATTTAGTTATTATAATCGTAGAAGTTAATGAGAAGTTAGTTAATTGAAGTTAATTTAGGAAAAATCTTAAATACGTAAACTTTAATAAAAGTTGTAACTTATTTATTATTTGGAATTAGTTTTTTTTTTTAATTAACCATTTTTAGATAAATAAAAGCTGTTTTTTTTTTTTTAATAAATTGAGTACAACCAAGTAAAACTATGATAAAAATATGTATCTTATTATTGCAATCGAATTTGAAATCTATCATAAAATGAACAAAAAATAGACTAAGATTTCCAAAGCTCAAATTATAAAACTATTTATACTTTGTGCAAAATTCTAAACAAAAATTTGCACAAAAAAAATCGAATTTTTTATTATTATTTCTTGAAATAAATTGAATTAAACCAAAAATTATCCAAAAATGAAAATTCCGGATATAGAAAAATATTTTTTTCTATGATTAGTATTTTAGTGTATCAAACTATAAACTCTCAGGAAGATGTTATTACTGGAAACGAATAAAATTTGTGTCAAATTTTGACAGTTGCATAAAGATACAGATAAAGATACATAAAAAAACAACCTTTAATTGGCTTACAGCTGGATGTTGGATAAAAGTGTTACTTTTCGCAAATGATGGTTTTATTTATCTATACTACTTGATTTTAATATTTAAAAACATTTCTTTGATTTATACCTGGATAAGAAAGAAATTTGTAAAGTTATACATTGTTACTATAATTTAACATTATAAAAATTCCCATAAAGGATTTATAATTGCAGATGTTGGTTCTGCTATCGCGGTTGAAGTATCGTCAGCCGAACGATGCGTCCGCAACCAAACTTTAACATAATCTTCTAATTTGAAAAAATCGAGTGTTGGGCCATTTAATTAAGAGTGTTGGACCACGAGTAGTGGACCACTTAGTTTAATAAACAATTAACTTCAAACATGTTTTACTAGAATTCGTGAAATTAAATTATTTACTATTAAATGAAAGCCACGTTCACATTCTGTAGAGCTGCAAGCAATAATTCTATGGCAAGAAATTGTTTCATTCAAATTTTTTAGTATATATTGACCACCGTTGGCTATTTAATCTCTGAAGGCATTAATACATTTTGGATATGCTATTTTAAAACGCTTGCTAAGTCACTGGATTTCGTCTTCCCAATATAAAAGATTTATAAGAAATGGCCATTCACTTGGTTCCAATACTCTTAATTCTTTAATAATGGATGAAGTTAAAATACCTTCTTCGGTTCCGTTTGTTCTACCATTCAGTACCATTTTATATTATAAATAACACTATTTAAAAACTGATTTCGGATACAGTTTTAAAAGAACTGGCAACTCAACAAACATTAAATATTCGTCCAATTTTTTTAATTTCATTTCCGAAAATAGAAGCTCGTTCTTCTATTTCTCTTTGATTTTTAGCTGATTAAATATAAACAGAATAAAGTTTATCCATGAACGTTTGAAAATGATTAAAACTCCATTTACTTCCGTGACCGCCTCTCCTATTGAAAACCTCTAAACGATGGTTCAAACAAAGCCAAATAATTAAATTAGGATATTTTTCTAACAACTTCTTTTCCACACCGGATTTTTTCCTTAGCATAAAACTTGCTCCATCACTTGTAAAAGAAATTAAGTGCTGTTTTAAATAGTCATGGGTAAATTCATATTTTTTAAGACACTTCAACAGAGTTTGTGTTATAATATTTGCGGTTTAGTCAGATAGTTCAATCAAATCCAGAAATACATCATGAGGATCCTCTGATTTATCGGTTTCGCATTTTTAAAATATTATTAAAGTTAATTTTTTGCTTAAATTTGTAGACTCATCAATTATTAATTATTATTATTTCATTTATTTAACACCCAATGTAATTTACAAGGTAAAAAGAAAAATAAGAAAGTTATTTTCGGGTGGTTTTCACTTAAGGATTTTTTTTTTCAGAATTTGTTTAAAAATTCCTCTTAGCTCTTTTGCATTCCAGCAATCTACTGCATACTTCAAAGTTTGTTCAATTTTGGAGGGAATTTCACGTATAGAAAGTGCTATTTTTACCTTCTTTTTTTTTAATTAAATTTTGAAAATTTAACAATTGAAAACGGCATAGGTCCTGGATATCACCAACAAACGAATATCACCAACAAACGAATGGATATCACCAACAAACGAATGTTGAAATAAAGGGTATTTCACATGTGAAAAAATAAAGTCTGCAGTTGATTTATTAATAAGAAGATATAGGAACTGATAAGTTTATAATGATAAGTTTCCGCCAATATATATAATTTGTTGACAAATTTTTTTTTTTCATGTGTTTTGCAATATATTTTTATTTTTTTTTATTTTTTTTTTTATTTGAATTTTTCATGCTGTATTTTTCTATACAATGTTTTTATCCGAAGATATTGTTGGCTTAGCATAGGAACAGCCACAAATTGTCATTAAGACTAATCCAAAGTAGCGTCCGTTATTGACCAACATTTTTGCGTACCGAAGTACTACTCAAGCGCTGAATTGGCGGTGGCAGGATTTGAACCCGTATCGTGCAACAGTCCGGGTCTTAACTTTCCGTTTAACGCTCTAACCACCTGAGCTATCCAGCCACAATTTACACAAGCAATATGTTCTATTATATTTGTTGCACTACTCCTAGATTGCAATCCGTGTGCAGTAATTGTTCTATTCAGTTTTTAAAGATGTAATAAATCAAAATGGTTCGAGTAGGCTCGATTGTGTTTTGCAATGTACGAATTCATTTTATCAATAAAATTTTCTATTTTTTCTTTATTTCCAGGTTCAATTATTTTTTGGCTTGAATATGAGCAGTACTTTTTAAATGCTCTAATATTTTTTTGCTTAAAAATGTTATTTGTGCCGTTCTTTCTTTTCATAAAATGTAATACTTATTGAAGTCCACTCTTTTCAATTTTTAACATCTTGAGTATTAAAATAATAAAATATAATAAATAAAAATTAATTCATTTACAGTATTCAGTTGCAATATACAGTATTCTATATTAGAACTAACCGTTCGATTTGATTATTAGAATTAACCGTTCGAAAAATCTCCGGATTAGGACCCACATTCTTTTCCCCCGGTTGTACCTTGTACAATGGAGGTATTACACCAACCCAACCCTCTCAACTATAGTTACTGTTATAATGTGTAAAGACAAAATTTATACCGAAAGTAATTCTGAGAAAAAAAAACCTAAACCTGAAGAATTTATAATAATCTCATTAATATATGTTCATTTCAAGTATTACAGAACAAAACTTAAATTGTTCCCTATGTTACTAAGCAACTAAAAATCTGTAGCATTTCAATATCAATTTCAGTTAATTTTCAGTTTAGTTTAGTTTTGCTCTGTCTCGAATGCAGTTTGTAGCCATTCAAAAAAATTTCGAATAACTGGCATTTCTCTGTCCGGCTTATTAGCAGATGGCATCAGGACCAGATTACTTAAGCTGTTGATGGGTAGCATGATCGAATGACGAGTAACCGTTGTCAATACAAACAAAAACAAATAATACAATTTTAGTTTACATAGTGGGGTAAACTGGGGTAAGAGTAAACAAAAAAAATGTGAACGGTTAAGCAAAGCTTCTTTTGTAAGCTAAAACAAAATATCTTTAAAAATACCAAACATCGTATTGGGGAGAATTTTGTGCTCTATCTAAAGGTGTAAAAATTGATTTAAAAAATTTATTTTTGTCAAACTTTAAGTAAAGCTTTAGCAAACTTAAAAATTTTCACCCTAGTGAAAAAAAAAAGTTTTTTTTCTAAAAAATCAACTTAAAACTCCCAAAACTAAAATTAAATTTTACTAAACTAAAAAAGCTACTTTGAAGAAAATATTATGACGATCAAGATTCCAATTGAAAGAGAATTTTTTTTTTTGAATTTGTTATGTATCTAAAAAAATTTAAAACAAAAATGGCTCGTACTTATATTTGTAAAACCTAAACAACTTAACTGAAGAGCAATTGCAACTTGCAGTATACTGCAAGCTGTAAATCTTTTTTTGATTTCATCTATAGAAGAAAACAAAAAAGTAACAATATCACTAAGTAAAGCTTTAGATGCATATAACATACCAAAGGCAGCTCACAAGCGTGTACACAATAAAGTCCAACCACATGGTAGAGGTACAACTTCTGTGCTAGGTACTGCATTTGAATTTGTTCTTGTTTCAGTCAGTAATTGTGTCAACGCTACCGGTACAATTTTTCCACCATTCTTATCTAAATCAATATCACGTCTTTACAAAGACTGGTGTGTAGGTAGGTCACCAAACACCGTATTTACAACATCCAAGTTCGGTTAGATGGAGGAGAAACGATTTATTTAATGGTTCACTAAAGTATTAATCAAATTAATTCGAGGTAATTAGTTTGGACTACTCAAATTGAGTCGTTTAATCAATTAATAAATTAATCAAACAATTTTTTCATTTATAGGTATTTAAATTTGGAAGGACACGTCAAACATGTTACTTACGATGTTTCATGTATTTACATTGACAATAAAATCAGATTGATATGTTTAAAGGCTACCACATACTTCAACCAATAGACGTGGATGTATATTGTCGCGTTAAACGAGTTTGGTTCAAATTACTTACATAATTTTATGCAACTAAAAATTTCAACAACTTAACAAAAGAAAGTTTCATTTAGCTACAAGCAAAACTTTTTAGCTCCATTTACACGAACGCAAATAATTGCTAGATTTCGAAACACTGGCTTTTGCAAGCTTCATCATCTCTCATCCCAGCCTATATCATCGTCTAACACCAGTCAGCATCAAGCTCCAACAATTTGTCAACTTTTAAACTTAACAACAACAACAGTGACTCCGACTCAAACGTATAAAACTCTTCACAGAAAGACTAAAAGACAATTTGAAAAATGTTTTACAGCGTCACTATGTTGACACACAAGAAAAAACCATAAGTCAACATTCCGTGAGTTGAAGGCCAGTGTCTTTGTACATCTGAAGTGCTCGAGAAACTAAAACAAGACGGTGAGGCCAAAAGATAAAACAATTAGAGAAACGCAAAATTGACAGTGAAGCTTCATATGAAACTTTTTGCATTTGTAACGTTCAAATAAACCGAGTCAAGACCAAGACATCAAGAAATACAAAAAATATTGCAGAATTTGGGAAGGAGCATTGCCATCTCAAAACAACACGTGGCACCAATGTGAAGCTTTTAGTTGCAAGTCTTTGGTTTGTTGATCGTGTTTATCTAAAAAGTACAAAATTGGTGCAGAGTTTTTTTTGCATAAAAAAATGCCACGGACCTGCTTCTGACAATGAAACAAATATATTTTATTATTGAATAGCTTTTGTATGTTTGATCAAAATAATTTTTTTGTAAACTTCACTTCAAATAACATTAGTTTTCATTCTATTTTTAATTATCTTAGCTTGATTTTCCTAATATCTTAATTTAGTTTTGATTATCTTAATATGTGCGGCCGGTGCAGTGGTTAAAGAGCTTGCTTTATAAACAGGAGATCCAGGTTTGAAACGAGCTCTGGGCATATTTTCGCGTCACGGTAAGGAAGAAGGCGTGAACTTCCTGGTTATATGCACTTTCGCGGTGCTCTGTGACAAGACCGTTAGGACTTTTTGGGGCACCTGAAAAAAAAAGAAAATATTAATCAATCGTTATTAAAATTGAACTAGTTTCCATTCCCCGATTATAAGCGGAAAAGAAAACGTTATTTTTTTCTTCATAAAAATTAATTTTTTTAAATTTTCGAAATATTTCTTCTCAATTTTCATAAACTTAATGAAATAATAATTAATTATTATTATTTAATTAAATTTTTTTCATTTGGTTTTTTTTTGTGTGTGTATAATACTTACCTCATGTAGAAAGTTTCCGGGTAATGTCATAAAAAACTTTCCTTTAAGTAAACTAGAACTTAGTAATATTATATATACAATAATAGATAATTTTCCTCATTTATTTTTTAACTTAATTGCAAGTTTGTTTCATAACCAAGAAGATAGAAAATATAGAAAGTAACCTTTACGTAAACTAGAACTTTTTTTCCTTGTTTATTTTTTTATCTTTATCACAACATTGTTTGAAAACCAAGATGATGGAAAATAGAATTACTTTCAAGCTCTTTCAAATAAAGTTTCAGTTGTAATCTAAGTTGTAAATCAAACTATAATTTGCTTATAAGCAAGTTATGTTAAAATTTTTTTCCCATTTCTTCAAGAAAAAGTCGAATTTTTTTTCCAAAAAAAAAAAAAAGAAAAGAAGTTAGAAAAAAGAACTCTTTTTTTTTAATCTTTAAATGACTTATTTTTATTATTAAATAAAATGCTATAAAAAAAAGTTTACTAATAATTGTTAAAATAATTTGTTACAAATAAAAAATATTATAAAAGCTAGTTGTTGTTATTTCTTTTTTATACTTTGCTTTTAAAAGTAATTTATAAAAAATTATTTTATTAATTTTCTAGAAAAAAAGAAATAAGGTAATATAGTATCGAAGGTAAATAAAGTATCGAAAGAGTGGTCTTATGCAGACCAAATCAATTAAAACAACTTAAAGTTCTGTGCCAAAAAATGCAAAAAAAAGGCCCAAAAAACTCTTAAGAACATAATTGATGAAAGAATATAAGAACATAACTGGTTCCATTGAAACTAAAGTTTCAATTAAAATGTGTTTCAGGTGGAGTACAAATAATTTTTTATGGTGCATCAATGCACCATCATTTACATTTTTAGCTACTTAAATTTTCATTCAAAAAATAGGCTAAAGAAATTTTTGCTTCATATATTCTGTGCCCCAAGAAGTCCTTACGGTCTTATCACAGAGCACCGCGGTTGAGCATTTAATTGGAAGTTCACGCCTCCTTCCTAACCGATGTCGCAAAATTTGTCTGGAGGTGGAGTTTGAACTACGGATCCTTTGTTTCTGAGTAAAACTTTTAAGAGATAAACATGCACTTCTAGATTTGTTGTTTAAAAAATATTAAACAATTAATGTTGTTGTTTTCAAGTTTTCTCAATTTATAATTTTCGATATGTATGTTTATATGTGTTCAGGCGCGGATCTAGCATTTTTTGATGTTTGAGATAGCTAACTTCCTGACATGGTACAAACTTCAAAAATTTGAATGTTTACACTTATGTTAAATAAGGATGCTTTGCAAAAATTGCGATGATTTGAGATGAACAAAAAAGACCTAAATTTTTAGCCACAACTGCCCGAAACAAGAGAGCAACAAGTTGATAAAATATTTTTTGTACTATCCTTAAATAAAACATTTTTCAAAAATTATGGCTATACAAAGTTTGAACCCCCTCAAGTTGAGAATTTACGAATTTTATAAGGTCATAATTTTTGAACGCTAATAGATTACTGTGTAAAATTTAACATATACCAATGAATATAAATTTATTTTAGATTAGTACAAAAATTATTTTATCAACTTGTTGCTCTCTTGTTTGGGGTAGTTGTGACCAAAAATTTAGCGCCTTGTGTTATATAATATATTTAAATTTTATGCTATGCTGCTTTCATATTTTAAAAGTGGTGTTACTTTGCAAAGCGTAGAGTTGAAGTTTATTAGCCTTGCCTTTCGGGTGGCAACATTAAACGTCAGGCGGTGTTAATGTCTGTTAGTTTTTTATTTTTTACTTAAGAATTAAGACTAAGTGTAAATCTTACTATATAAGTTTAAATATTAATGCTGCAATTGGTTTATTAATTAGTCACATTTTTTTTCCAAAGTTTCAAATTTTTACTTATTTAGTAAGGATCAGCATCATTAACCAAAGAAGATAAGTTTTATTTATATTTTGAGTGAAATACTTTATGCATGTCTACTTTTTATTATATTCTATATTTTTTGTTTCTTAAATTGTTATCAAATATTTTACAATATCTCAACAATTAAATTTAAGATTATAATAAGGACTTATTAGGACTTTATAAGGATTTATTATAAGGACTTATTTATTTAAGGACTTATTAGGAGTTTTTACGACTAAAGTATTTAAAGTTAAAGCTAAATTGAACTTCTTTTCACCGTGGATGCAGTGAAAGTTTATTTCTCCATGCGTAAGACAGTCAGGAATGTTAAAATGTGTTTTTGATGGAAAAATTTTTTTGAAACCAGAGATAAACAGTACTATAGATAATCAGGACAAATAGTGCTATAGATATTCTTGTAGTCGCCGGACGTTCAGACACTGATATTTAAAATTATCAGAATTTTTTTGGTAGGTAAAGAATTAATATTATAGTTTTAATAACAGTCGCAAAATTATTTTCACAAAGTTGATTAAGTTTTTACAGCCATTTATAATAGTCTTGACTAGTCTTTTATATAAAGGTTGTTTTTTTAAAACACAAACATAATACCCAGTGGGTACAGGACGTAAAAAAGACGTTTTTTAAACCTCTTTTGAACGTTTTGACATCTTTTGAATGTTTTAGACGTCTTTTGAACGTTCAAAAGACGTCTTTTTTAGGTCCTGTGCTCACTGGGTTATATACTTTTTTTTTTAGATGTCTTTGCTTTATCAGTTTTCCTGCTTTTAAAACGTGATTTTAATTTAGCAAATATTTATAGTTTAAAACTTGTAAGGTAAAAATAATTTTGTATACTAGCGATAATACAAAACTAGTTTTTACAGTGAATTGTGTCATAACTATTTTGTGTTAATACTTTCTCATTATCGATAAGAACATTTTTCATTCTCATTAATATTCAGTATTAATAATAATAATAACAAGTCTTTAAAATTTTTTTTATCACAGTTATTCACATTTTATATGCTTTTTGTTAATTTTTTTTCTTCTTAAGTTTATAAATTGTATTATTTAAGTTTCACATGATTGATATTCTTTTTGTTAATTATTGCCATTATTTTTTAAAATTGATAAAGATGAATTTCATGGTATATTCCAGCGGGCATTTGTTTTTAAAAGTTACGTTCTAAATGTATTTTAAATGTCTTTTATACGTTTTATAAACATTCTTACGTAAAGAACGTTTAAAAGACGTTTAAAAAACGTTTAATAGACATTTAGAACGTATCTTTGAAAAATAAATGTCCGTAGGGAAATTTTACGCAAGTAATGTTGTATTTAAAACTTTCTTAATTTTCAATTCTCAAATAATTCTCAAAAGCTTTATGCATATAGTATAAATGGAAAATTATTAAAATGGATATAAACTTTCTAAAAAACAGGCAACAAATTGACCCAATTTGAAAGCATTTCAAATTGGGTCAATGTCACGAGCGGCGTACCACAAGGAAGTATGCTTGGACCACTGTTGTTTATAATCTACATAAACGATCTTCCAAATGTCTTAAATTGTTATACCTGTAAGATTTATGACAGTAAATTATTAGCCAGGATATTTAATGAAGAAGATTCCCAAAACTTACAAAGAGATAATTACGCCTAACCTTCATTTGAAAACGCATGCAACAAAGTGTGCCAATTCCAAAGCCAACAGTATTTTGGGATGGATGAAAAGCGCTTTCCTAAATAAGGGGTATAAACCTCTGGAAAAATTTATACATAACCTACGTAAAACCTCATCTAGACTTTGCTGTACCTGCATGTATTGCTTACTCAAAAAAAGATATTAAATGCATTGAGCTTGTTCAACATAGGGGCACAAATGTCTCTCACTCGCTTAAAAGATTTGATTACGAAAAATAATTAAAAATTCTTAATATAACTACTTTGATAGATAGAAGAGCGCGTGCAGATTGCATTCAGCAGAAAAAACTTGAGAATAAATTAGACCATGTTAACTGATATACTGAACCAGAAACTATTGTTCAACAATGAGGACATCGTACACGCCTACATCGCAACATTGTAAACAATTTTGCACACTGACACAACTTTTTCGCTAACAGAGTTGTTAACCACTGAAATAATTTGGACGATTCGACAGTGTTTTGGAAAAGTGTTGGAAGTTTTAAGATCGGTTTTAACCGAAAAAACAATCAAACTAAGATATAATAATTAACAATGATTGGCACTAAGCCCCTGATCTACTATGGCAGAACGTTAGAATTATCTTGTTCCATCTCCGCTTTTTGAAAAAATTGAGTTATTGATAGTGTTATGTACTTCAGAATAATGTTCTTCTACTGTATTGAAACCTAAGTTATAAGTAAAAAAGTTGTGGAGAAAACATGAGTTGTATAAAAAAATTTATATGCCGCCTCCTAAAGTCTTTCATTTTTAAATCATTTTATCTCAAAACTCAAAAATGTGGAAATGGAACAAAATAGTTCTAACGTCGCGATTTGTTAGTTTGTTTTTACAATATAACGAGAGTTGATAAATACTACTAACATTTGAAAGGCTACGCATCTGAAAGAAGATCAATAAGATCTTATCGTGTATAGTGTAAACAAAATATTAGGTTATAAAGTCACTTTGAAGTATAGCTAGTAAAGTTTAATATTTCCATGATATAAATATTATGGTCATATTTTGTTTATATGGGAGAGTAAAACATTTTTCAGCTTTATTTAAAAAAAAATGCAAAGAAGTAGGTAGACCGAAATTAAAATTAGGCAAAACAATTTTATTCCAAAAATGGGGTGCACGATAACACTGGTCTGCGTCAAAAATGTTCTTAAGGTTTTTTTAGGTGATTCTCAATGAAATTTGCCTTCTAAATCCGAATCTAGGATTCAAATTTCTCAATCAGGTCTAGTTTTTAAGATATAGACTTAGGACTCTATACCGCATATAACAGCTGAGTGTCCATTTTATTGCAATTCCCATGTGACAGTTGTGTATTAATATATCTATAACAGTATCTAAAGTATATTTACAAAATTTTATTTATCATTGTCAATTTTTTTACAGGCTAGTATATGAAATAAATAAAATTTATTTCATAAAAATGAATGGAAAATGTAAAAAACAGTCCCGACAGATTCTACTATGTGTGTGGAAAGGTAACTTTTAGTGATCAGCAATGCACCATAACTACGTTAGTAAAGTCCATTTGCAGTGCATATTTCGAAATAAGGCTTGACAATAAAGACAAAAGCTTTGCCCCACATATATGCTGCAAAGCTTGTAGCCTTAAAGCGCTTGAATGAAGTCACAGCAAACTTTATGTCATTTGCTGTACCGATGGTATGGAGAGAAGGCAAGGGCCATAATACAGACTGCTATTTTTGTATGACTAATCTTCAAGGTAAGATTATTTCTTAAAAGAACAATATTTAACTAATCCAAATATATATTTTTTTCTATCGTCTAATGAAGTTTGATTTGTTTATAAAAATTGTGTTGAAATTCAACTAAAAAATTCTTTAAATTGTATAGAAAAGTGGATAAAAATCTGAAAATAAATATGTCTATTCTGATATTCTTTCTGCCATTAAGCCAGTACCACATGGTCCAGAAGTTTCAGTTCCCTCTCCACCTGAGAAAGGTGAACTAAAAGAGGATATGGAAGGTGTAAAAGTGGAAGACACTGACACATCTGTGATATATGAGCCAACGTCTAGCATGACTTTGCCAAGACCACTCATTCAAAGTCAATTAAATGACTTGATCAGAGATCTTGGTCTTTCTAAAGAGAATACACAACTTCTTTTTTCCCGTCTTAGTGAGAGCAATCTCTTCTTCAGATAAACTATCTTCTATTGGTATAGAAACAGAGAAGAAAAGTTTTGAAGGTTCTTTGAAGTTGATTCTTCTAGCTCCTTGGCATATTGTAATGATGTAAAAGGCTTAATAGAGTCACTTGGCGCTCCTTACCAACCAAGAGAATGGAGGCTCTTTATTGATTCCTCTATCAGAAGCCTAAAGGCAGTACTCCAACACATTGGCAATAAAATGACATCTGTACCTATAGGATACATGAATTGTGGTGACCTTAAGGTAAAATACTTATTAAGTTTTCTTGTCAATATAAAGCGTTCCTTTGAAAATACTTAAGCACCTGTGGGTAACTTTTTAGAAAGAAATAAAAATATATTCAATTGGCAGCTTTAATGTGATTGCTAAACCACTAGTCCCTCCAAAAAATGTTTTACTTCCTCCTCTCCTAATCAAAATTGGTCTGACGAAAAATTTTTAAAAGCACTGAATAAAGAAGGCAAAGGTTTTAAGTATCTATTGCAAAAGTTCCCACAGATAAGTGATGTCAAGCTACATGCAGGTATATTTGACGGACCCAAAAATAGAACTCTGTTAAAGGACAAAGATTTTTATATCAAAGTGGTAGGCATTAAACGAGATACATGGCGAACTTTCAGTACAGTAATTGAAGGATTTCTGGGAAATAAAAGAAGCTCTGAATATGTTTCACATGTCAAAAAGCTTATGAAAAGCTTCGAAAAACTTGGAGCTCACATGTCAGTAAAAATGAATTTTCTCCACTCATATCTTGACTATTTTCCTGAAAGCTATGGAGGTTACAACGAGGAACAGGGTCAAAGATTCCACCAGGAAATAAAAACGATGGAAACCAGATATCAAGGACGTTGGGACATAAACATGTTAGCTGACTATTGTTGGTGTTTTAAACACAACGAACCAATAATTCTTCACAAACGGAAGGCATCAAGGACTTCTTTCCTCGGGAAATAGATTTTTTCTTTACAGTATTCGATTATTTCACAAGTTGTTTTTAAGTTTAAAGTTAATAAAGGAGTTAAATTGAGCCTTTTTTTAGTGCATAAATAATTATTGCAATGTATTACATTACTAGGATGAAAATGAGAGATTTCTTGAAAATTATGTTTTTCTCAAAAAAAATATGTGTGATGTATTTCAATAATCTGACCTGATTGAGCAAAATGAATGTCATATTCGGGTTTAGGAGGCAAATTTTATTAGGAATTACGTAATGAATTACGACATACATGTCATCTTATGTAATTCCATATTGAAATGGAAATTACATTTACAATAATATAATTTATAAGCTTAAGAATAAAAAAAATTAACAAAAAACGTATAACTGTGATAGAAAAAATTTTAAAGACTTGTTATTATTATTATTATTATTACTACTAAATATTAATGAGAATGAAAAATGTTCTTATCGATAATGAGAAAAGTAGTAACACAAAATAGTTATGACACAATTCACTGTAAAAACTGGTTTTTACCAGTGAATTTTTGTAATTATCACTCTTATACAAATTATTTTTACCTAATAAGTTTTAAACCATAAATATTTACTAAATTACATAAGATAGCATTTGAAAATTATGTAATGATTACATAATTACATTTTTTTTTTCAAACGCAGCCGCAGTAAACGCAGCCCTGTGTAATCAATGCAAAATTGGTCAAAATTTGTTCGACAAAAAGGTTTGTATTTCTTTGAGAATATTTATTGGTAGGTTTCAAGTTAAATAGATCATTAAAAATGGCATGAGTAAGATTATTTTTACATATATATACAAAACATAAAATATTAAAAATACTGTGTTTGTAATATTATGTATTCTCATTTCAGAAAAAAGTTGTTTAGAGTGAGAAAAACAGTCAACAAAATTAATTACACGTATATGTATTTCTGACGGCGATAGAGAGTAACTTACTTTTTTCAGTGCTTGCTTAAGCAAAGTTTGCATAATTCATATAGCTATGAAGGAATGCATAATAAAGTTGGGATATAACCTTTTTATTTGTATAGATTCTGGCCTTATAAAGAATTCCAATGCTTTTTGAAAACTTTAGTACCAGCATAATCAATACGTTGCTTCCATGAGATGTTCTCATTAAGGGATATACCTAAAATCTTTGTGACGCAATCTATTTTATATTTTTAAGAGTTAGAAATTTCACGGTCGCATTGAAAGATTGCATGCTCAATAGTACTATTTCTCTTAAAACCAAACTGATTTTTATATAAAAAAAATCTTGTCCTTAGAATAAATACAATATATTGTATATAACTAATTCTCAGATTTTTAAAAATGTTGATAAAATAGAGATAGGTTGTTAGTTGCATTAAAAGTTCTGCCTCCTTTGTAGGTTGGGATTATCTTGGCCATTTTTAATTGATCAGGAAAAACTCCTTGTTGTATTGACGCTTTGAAAAATTTAAAGAGAATATCTTTTAATCGTTCCGATGTCAATGAAGAATTTGTTGAACTCATAAGCTATTAATCTAGGTTTAAAACATCTTTGTTATCTACTCTAATCACCTGCGGTAGGGAACCTGAGCAAATTTTTTGCTTTTTTTTTAATAATTTTTCCTAATATTTCAATTAATTTTTTAATTCTTTTTTAAGTTTACTTATTACAATAGTAATAAATAAATAGTTTTAAAGAAATAATATAGTAATAACTATATTTAGCTTTTATTAGAATATATCCCATAAAAATACATTCTATACATTTTTAATAAAAGGAATTCGTCTAATAAATTTAAATAAAATCTTATTTCTAAATTTACGAAAAAGCCACGTCTATCATTTTTATATATTCTAAGATATCAACCCATGTTCAGACGTAGCTGTGACCTTAATTTCAATCTTTTCGCAATCCATAAATTTAAAATTAAAAGCACCTGCAAAAATAATTAAAAGAAAAAAATCGCAATCAAAAAATATTTGTTTTAGCCAAGCACGATGTATTTACCCCGAGTAAGGCCTTGCGTAAAATCCGTATTTGGTATGGAACATAAACATAACACAATATTAAAAAAAATTTATCTACAAGAGACCAACCATAACGCTGCTCAAGTAACAGCCGCACAGTGAGTCAGAAAGGTGAAAAAACGGTAAAAATTATATAACTATCATATATAATTATGTGATACATCAATATTATCATATTTTGGGTCAAAAAATTTAAATTTTCCATTAAAAGTTTTTACGCTTACCTATGACGCGTAAGACGCGCGCATATTTTACTTGCTAAAAGACAGTTACACGCGTAACTGTCTTTTACGCGCGTAAAATATAACCTAAATAAAAAAATTGAATTCCTTGATCCAAAATACCATATAAAAGAATACCTCATATTTTTTAATCTAAATATTTCTTGTGCCTAAGGCTCGTACTACTTACGCGTATACGCGTTAGAGACTTTTACGCGCACAATGACTGACTTAATTTAAAAAAATTAAATTCCTCAAACCAAAACATTTATTAATTAAAAACAAAAACTAGTTCGAAAAATATTTTAATATTATATAATATTAAAATATATTAAAAACAAAATAAATATTTATCTTATCTAATTTTTCTTTCAAGAAAACAAAAAAAGAAAACCTAATACTAATAAAAAGGCTTTATTTCATTATTACAGCATTAACAAAGATAAAACTTCAGGGGTAAGTGTTTTTCCATTTTCAACCTTGTATTTTTTAAAACAAGTGTTTGATATTACAGGATCACTTCTAATCAACAAGTATTGGTACTGGTTTTTCATAACATTCTTTCTAGATATCTTGGCTGTATGGTTTAATCTAGCTTTGCGAATTTCTTTATTTAGAGCTTCTTGTGACTCTTCAGATAAGTAACCAATTGGCAGTTCTAATGCCTCAGATATCTGCACACGATGTTCCAAGAGTTTATGAACAGTTGGGGGAATCACATACTAGCAATAGTTTTTGAGTATAAGAGCTGTAGTTTCATAGCAATACTGGCCAAAACTTTCAGAGTTCAACTCATAACAGGAGCAGACTGCTATTAGGATTGTCCTCAATCTAATAATTACATCTACTGCCACTCCCGTTATATCAGCGAAAGTTTCAGCATTTTCAAATGCTCTTCTGGCAGTGTTTCCATCGTTAGTGTTGCCAAAACTCTGTTTGGGCATATCAACTATAAGACTTAGCTCTTCTCTAAACCTCAGTTGAATGTTCGTTTTTTTACTTTTTACTAATGCTTTTTCAGCAGGGGATTTGGCAAAGTATTTTTTAATGTTTAATTTATATCCTAAATGTAAAATATATTCAAAACATCTGAGCCAGCAATGCAGATTAGAAAGACCCAAAGATAAAGCTTTTTCATGGATTGGTTAAGATCTGATCAATGCTGGGTTATTAAGTTCACTGGGCTTAGCTCCGCAAACATTACATGATTGCGAGGACAGAGTGTTAGTGAGGGCATTAACCACTTTACCATCAAACATGGTTAAATCTAGTTTGAACTTAAATGTGATAGTTGTATCCGGTTTGCCTTCCTCTACTTCTAACTTTACTTCAAACTTGACTAGTCTATTTATTTCTGCTTTTAAAAGTTCATATTCATTTCTTATCAATTCTTCCGTTTCTTTTTGATTTTGGAGATGAAGGGTCTACAGTAATGTGTACTAGAGGGCTTTTTATTTAACCATACATTTTTGTTCACGATGGTTAATTTAATTGGAACAACAGCTGTCTGGAAAAGACTTTGTTCATTAACTTGGGCTTCACCAATATTTGTATCAGTGTATTTTTGTTTATAGACACTTTGACTTGAGGCACCATCAAAACCACCTTTAAAATGAAGTAGACCTTTACACCGCCCCCCAATTTCAGCAAACATTCTCATAGTGTCTTGGCATTCCGAAAAAGTTAATATCCTTGTCAGAGTATGATTAAACATACCCTGTAGAGAAGTTGAAGCAGATGTTTCTGTCACAATTAAACCCTCAGGATAACATTTGTGTCTCTCATTCTTAATTTCATGAAGTGAAGGATAAATATCTGCATTATGTATTATCGATGAATTTCTAATAATTTGATACTGTTTATCAGAAAGGTCACACTGAATTTTTAAGCTCAAGGCATCTTCGGTTTTCATTTTTATCGGAAAATTTATCTTTTTGATTTTATCTTTTTCAGAGTTTGTAGCACTTTTCACAAGATCAACGAAGTCTTTTTTGCTAGGATCTCTAGTGGCTTTTTTTATTGAAGCTAATGCCAATGCTTCAGCAGGATGTTCAGCCAATTTGGCAACCTTAAACAAGATAATATTTAATATTTAAGCTTGTAAACTATTTTTTTAACTGGGTTGAATTTAATTTATTTATTAATACCTTAGATCTTTTATTTCTATCACCTAAATCTTCCCAGTTCTTGCAATTTCTACCTGAACCTGATGCAACATTTTTTTTGTTAACAGTAGTATCTTTGTTCAACCAAGTTCACTCGTGTTCTAAAAGTCTAGAGAAGGTTCTTGCATACTTCCGCAACTTTGATCGGATTTACATTTAAATATTATTAGAGTTTTCTTTAGATTTATCATTTCAGGTTTTTCAATACTTTCATCGTATAGACCCTCCAGTCTACAAAACTCACGTAGAAGAGCCTCGAGTAAGTTATCATGATAAATTCCTAACTCTTGAATTATAGGAACTAAATGTATTCTTTTCATGTTGAATGTAAGCAATGAACTATTTTAAGTTATTTTATACACAAGTTTTAATTTTAAAACATGCACTATGCCATCAAACGTTGCATATATTGGTTTTTGAGGTTTGATAATTAGCACCATTTGCATGAGCATGAGTTTTTTCACTAATAGGAACTAAATATATAATTTGTGTAATGAATGAAAGCAATGAACTAATATTCGCTACTTTATACGGCAAGTTTTAATTAAAAACGAAAAAAAAAAACACAAAAAAACCGAAGTATTTGAAAGGTCTTATTTTAATTGGGGCAAGTTTGGGCAAATGATTTTTATTTTTTCTGCTTTCATATATACCTATTAATGGGAAAATATTAAAACTACCATGGAATCTAGTGGAATCGTTTAGTTTTTAAACTAAACTCATAATTAAACTAATTTAAAAAAATCAATTTATGACACATTTTTGAGATCTCAGTAATGAAAAACTAAAAACAAAATTTATTGTCAAAAATGTTGTTAGTAGTTGCAAAACATCTTAAACATATGACTTCAAATTAAATTTTGAACTGTTTTTGCCCATGTCAATCTTAAAAGAGTGACACAAAAGCTAGATTTTTTTGAACGAGTTTTCCGATAAATAAAATAAAATAAATAAGTCTCGGAAAAAGGCGTATAAATTGGTGAAATATTGAAAATTGTTCACAAAAAAGTTAATTATTGACTTTTAGTGGTATTTAGTAACATTATAATTAAATTAATTAATTTCCAGCAATACTTTTTTTATGGGGTTTTTTTTGCCGTTTTTTATGGATTTTGACTCACTGTGAGCCATGACACACAAAATTTACAAAAAAATTTGGGGATTTTTTGAAAATCAATATAATAAATTTCAATTTTGTTTAACGTCTCTCAATATAAAATGCATTAGACGATGTAAAAATTTTACAAATTTCTAAAATTTATAAATCTTTTCAAATTTTTCAAAAGCACAATGAAATAAAAACAAGTTTTAAATCAGGTAAAAAATTAAAATTTCAATAAAATTTAGGGTAACTTCACCTTTAAATAAAAATTTAATGCTTTAAAAAAAATAAAGATTACTTTTAAAATCATAAAACAGAAACTTTAAAACAACAAACTTCAACAAAAAAAACAAACAACAAAAGAGTCAATAAATGATTTTCAACATAACAAAACAACTTTAAATTTTTCAGAGTTTTTTGTTTCATTTTGGTGTAGAAAGTTTAAAAGTTTACTCCCTGATATGAAGGCAAGATAAGAATATTTTTCTACAGATAAATTGCATTTTTTGTTTTGCAATGTGTCACAAAAAATATCAAAGTTAAAATTATCTTGTGCTAAAAATAAATCAATTTTGTCAAATGAATTTTGACTAGAAGATGATAAACGTTTATTTGATTGAGGGTATAGATGTTGGTATTTGACTCAGTAGAACATTGGGCCAAATTGATGGTGGGTTTTTTGGTCGTAATCTTCCTTTTATTTTAAGTTTTTTTAAGTTTTTTGGCCAGCATATTTCACAGACTACAATGCTGCTTGTCACTTTTAAATCTGAATTAAGAATACATTTTATCCAACGGGTTTTCTCTTCTAAGCCTCTTGAACTTTTTAGATTCGTTCGCTTTTTTTTTTCTGTGATAAGTAATTCGTAGGACAGTGATAAACACAGCCTTTTTTAAACATTTTTTTAACAGACTAAGTAAAGTAGAACAAAAACAAATCAAACAAGTTCTTTTGAGATCTTCCGCGTTCATTTTATAGAAGTTAATAGAAGTACTAAGTACTAAGGCGACAAGTTTTTTTTCTAAAAAAAAAGCCGATAGTTTTAGTTAAATTCGATTGGTTGTCGCTTATAATTTGTTTTATTTATTTATTCTTTTAATCACCCAAATTATAGGTAAAATAAACAATGTTTATAAAACTAATAGTTAATGCTTTCAGTCTAAACTCTAATTTAAATCATTTTTGGAATGTTTCCTCCATCAAATTTGTAAATGTTAGTCTTTGTTCTCTGATATTCCAGAATTTAAAGGAATGGTTCAAAGTTGCCTCTATATTGTCTCGTACATCATTGTAGCGATTAATCGTTATTTTTTTCCGTCTATCAAACATTGAACAAAGTTTAGCTCATATTGGTTACACGTTTTATTACTTTGTTGATAAGTAGGTTATATTTAGCAACATTGGATATCTGAGACAAAATCAGGAAATTAAAATCAGGGTTTACATTTGCTGCTTGAAGTGTTGCTATATTTTTTGTATGATTTTGATTATCCCATAGAAATCCGAGGTGTTTCAGTTTATTATTGAGGTGTAGGGAAGAGCCGTTTATTTGAATTGTGTTTTTTGTAATTGAACTTTTTACCGGATATAATAAACTCGGTTTTTTCAGTGTTTAGTTTGATATTTAGGTTTTGGCATTGTGACTGAACTTTATTAACCGATTCTTGTAAACCAGAAAAAGTAGGACTTTATAGGAATATATTGTCAGTATAAGCAGTAATACCAGTGTATACACCACTTACTGTTGTTCCAACTTTGCAATATAAAACAATTTGATTTAATATACTTTGAATGTATATACTACATAAATGTGATGATAAAATGGATCTTTTTCGCATGCCTTGAGACAAACGGAAACAATTTGATTTATGCCCAAGGTACGATTTATTAGCACCACCCGATAAGTATAGCGATTGTAGTGCGCGAACTAATAATAGCGCTAACTTTCTGTTGTAATAAAGTTTTCCAAACAACAAATCCTTGTTAAATCTATCGAAAGCCTTATTTTCATCTAAACTACAAATATATATTAATGAGTTATTATTGTTGTAATATTTTATTGTTTCACTTAAAAGGAACACGAAAAGTTGAGCTATTGTTCTTGAAACAAAATTGATGAGAGTAGCTGATATTTTCAGACATTTGTCCATAATAATATATTCAAACAGCTTTGTCAAAATAAGCATGATATTGATTCTGCGATAGTTATCGAGATTATCAAGAGCTTTTTTATCGGATTTTACTATTGAAACAATTACGGATGTTGATAGGTACTTCGATACCTCTGCCTAAGGGAGGTGAATTAACATAAGAAATAAAAAAACCTGCAGCATTAAAAATTTGTTTTGTTGTTTTTAATTTTGCTAGACACAATCATTTAAATTTATTTAATACCAATATGCTCCATAATTTATATTTTCATAGTTTAATTGACTTCTTTATTGATGGTTTTATATTTTTTAATTACTTCTTTAGGTACACATTTCGTTCATGCATTATGGTATATGTTTGTAAAAGTTTGATAACATTTATTTACGCCATTTCCCGCAATATTTAAACATTCGTAACAGTTGTTACAAATGACGCAAATGATATTATAATAAATTTACCGAAGACTACAGCCAAGAATATAGAGTAAATATATTTCGACCGAGAGTCATTTTTAATACATCTTTCATTGGCTTTACCAAACCAAAATTTTTTTAAAAAATTTTATTATACGATTGCAAAATGTGCGCATAAAGTACGTGACAAACCTTACCAAATTTGTTTTTGTAATAAAATAAAAACAAAGTTTTGTTATTACAAAACAGAAAAAAATTGTTTTTTTTTAATTTGTGAGTTGCATGCTAACTTAAAAGACTTAGTTACAATGTGGCAATATGTACCAAAGCTCAACGGATATTCTAAAGTTAAAGTTAGGCAAAAACAAGCCCTAGTCTTCGTGCGCAAACACGTTTAGTAGTAAATTTTGGCTTTATTTTAACGCTAACTCTATCTTGCAGGTTGCTTATAAAATATATTTTTTAATTTCATTGAAAAGTGCATCAAAAAATCTTTCCAACAATACCAAATATGTTGCTTTTTTGTTGTTGTTGACTTTTTCACAAAATATCAACTAAACTTTAGTTGATAGAATGCTTTAGTCTAAAGCATAAATATAGCTTTTGTTGAAAACAACCTGGTTTCCCGTCTTAGTACACTTAAGTATCAGTACCCAAATTTTTTTCTAAATTTTCCGTGTCACGGCCTGTTACTTGAAGAGCGCCAGGAGAACAGCAGTTAAAATGAGTATTTTACTTGCACGTTCAAATGAATAGAATTCCATTCAGTCAGAGTCAACGAAACCGAAGGGCACTGCCCCCTCGAAACCCGTGTCATCGCCCCTGTCTATTGCGGTTGAAATTCGTATATCTTATTAAGGTGGATAACCACAAAAAAAAAACAAATTTCATAACTGTAATTAAATTTTGAAAACCACAATTTGATTCAAATTAATGTATATACTTTTTGCAACGTAAATATTGCTAAATACGTAGATCTTTCATAAAAAGTCAGAAAATTGTCAAAATCACGTAAAAATGAAGCATTTAATACCTACACTTGCAACACAATTTTTCAAGTTACAGTAATTTTTGAGCTTTGAAACTTTGCAATTTTCTGTCAACCCATGAAATAAAGGGAATGAATTAAAATCCAAGAAAACAAACTATTTTTAGCATTTGATATTTTGTGGTTTTTGCAATATTTTCAGGGGGTAGAGGTATGTTAAAACACTAAAAAAGCAAAAAATAAATGTATATTTCAAAAATTTTAATATTAATTCCCTTTATCTAGCTATTATAAACAACTCCTGAAAATTTAAAGTAAATTGCTTGACCCAATTATAAGATATCATGTTGCAAGTCAAGTTAAGTATCGTTAAAACGCAATTCTGAGAAAAAAAGAAAAACAAAATACAAAAGCAAAAAACAATTAAAATCCACCAGATAAATAAGATTTTTGTAATGAAGTTCCTTCTTTATTATCAATCCAATCTTTTTTTAATGTTTTTAACTTTTCTCTTCTTTTTTTAACTTTGACATCATTTTTTTTAAACTTGTTTTTTAAACGCTTCATATCTTTTTGACGAAATGCCAATGAACTTTTTAAGTCAAATTTTAAGTTAAGGAACTTAAAAACTCTGTTCAGACCATATGTACCATCATTGAAGAAAAGAACTGCAGAACAAACATCCACTTCAAGCAAAAATCTTGTAACAAAAATATTTTTTGGACATCGGGAATATATTATGTTATTAAGTCCTTCATTGCAATTTTGTGTCTCTCCATGAGTGCATTTTTTGAGAAGAAAATCATCAGATAAGTCATTAAAATCTTTTATTACATCATAAATCCACACAGGAATATTTACTTTAGGCTTGTAAATGTCAACTCCTTCTTCACAGTTCTTCCACCTACACCAACTATTTAATCCTCTAGGGCATAGTATATGTTGTCGCAATTTGTCTGGAAAGTTAGTACAATGATTTAGAACAGCTCTTATACCTTTTTTCATTTGGTATACTTTTTTATCATCGTTTAAATTTTGATTGTTTGCAATTTCTCTTATCACCATACCAAAATAGTTTTGAATAGTGTTTATAGAATTATTGGTGAGGTTTCCAACACCTGTTAATTTTTTCCCACAAATACTTTGCTTTCTTCGCTCTCTTAAACGATTTCCCACATGCTTTTGTATATGCCCAACACATTCAAGTTTTTGCACTTCAACTCCATATTCACTATATGGTTTGCTATTAACAGCATCATTAAATGATGAAGAATCGCCATCACCCAAATAGTACTTATAAATTACCCCATAGTTATTTACGGATCTAGGAAATATTTCTACTACACCAGTACCTTCCATAGCTCCTGAAGATTTGGAATGATTTAGGTGACATTAGCTTAATGTGATTAGCTTTCCAAGAGTTATACATAGGATGATTCACTTTGTTTTTCCATATTTGACATCCCCTGCAATATTTACTAAGTACTGCAAAGTCAATGCAATTCCCTTCGCTTATAGCTGTTACTACTCCGTTTAAAGAACTGTGACCTAGTTTTGGCCACGTCCCATCAATAGAAACTTTAATCAAAGCTTCTCCAGTAGTTGTTTTATTTGGTAAAATATTTTTTACTTTATTAGCAGCATTTTTGATAGACTATAATGCAGCTGAATGGTAAGCCTTTGATAACGTTTTCATTGAATTATTAAATGCATTTTTTGCATACATGACATCATTATACAAGAGAAATCTTTTATAGCTTCATGCCCTTTACCTATTTCACGAAAAGCTATTATTGTTTTTAAATTCACGTCAATTAAATTTCTTCCTTGCTTTGAATTACTTTTATAAATTTGATTTGAAGTGTATCTATTGAACTCATATTTACATTCATTGCAACTTATAATTAATTTGTGTGAAAACCCCATTCTAAGTGCTGAATCACCATTAATTACCATGTTACTTTCACAATTTGGACATATACAAAATTTCTCAATAATATCTTTGAGAATTTGAAAGTTGAAAAGAATGTATTAGTTGTTTTCAGTGTCCGTATTATTGTTAAACCTGAGCTTTTTAGTGACACAAGTTGATTGAAATGGTATTTGACTCTTGTTTTCAGTATAATTTTTTGAAAACCCATTAAATCTTCTTTTTCTTTTTCGTTCATTATTTTTTTTATTACCCATTACTATAAAATGTATATATATATATAAATACTATCTTTGGTTGAAATGTAAATAAAATTTGTTGTCCGAATCGCTTATAAATGCAAACAATATATATATAAATGCTCCTTGTACTAATTGTTAAACTACAAATATTTTAGTATGAGGACTTACAGTAATCAATTGCAAACCAAGCTGGCATAAGAAACCATATCGTGTTTAAATTTTTTGGCAGTTGATCAAAAAGAGAAGCATTTATAGGTAGTGAACGGAAACTTTCGGCTTCGGCCGAAACCGAAACCGAAATTTCTGCTTCAATAATTTTTTTACTTTTCCTGTTTCGGCCGAAATTTCGGTTCAAACCGCAACCGAAATGAGCCGAAACTTTTATAAGATTTTTTTTTAAGTTTTACTTTAGAGTGGGATTATGATGGTTTCCTAATTGTAATTGTTTGTTAGTAAATCAATTTTTAATTATAACAATTGTAGAAATTTTAATTGAAATCACGTTACATAATAGTTTTAAATTACTATTCTCAAAATCATTCTTAAAATGAATTAAGATTTAAGTAAAGCAACCCAAACCAATAGTTTCATCAAAGGTTTCTCAGTAATAAATTTTACAATGGAAAATAATCGATAAAAAACTGGTTTATGGAATCATTTTACGTGACAGGTAGTGATTTCAAACACGGAACTTGCAATATCTGCAATTTGAAAGTATCTCGTGAATCGCACAATCCAAAACTTCAATCACTTAGCGGACTTTCATCACATTTAAGAAGTGGTTTACTCTAAAAAATCTCTTAACTGAAAAAGCAATACAACTACCGGCAGTCCTATAAATCTCAAAAATTGATTCAAACTTCAAAGAAGGTCTGAAGTTTCTTGTGCGACCGTGGCGCAGTGGTTAGAGCGCTTGCCTTTTAAGCAGGAGATCCAGGCTCAAAACGAGCTTCGCATATATTTTTGCGTCACGGTAATGAAGGAGGCGTGAACTTCCTGGTTAAATGCACTTCCACGGTGCTCTGTGACAAGACCTATAGGTCTTCTTGGGGCACCTAAATAACAACAACAAAAAAAGTTTCATAGATTTATATTAGAAAAAAACATTAAAAGCAAAGTTTGGTTTGGCAAAAGTAGCAAAGAGATTCCTTAGACCTCCACCAACATCTGCCGAAGTTAAAAGGTTGTTTTTAACTGCTGGAGAAATTCTTTCAAATGAAAGAAACAGACTTTTGCCAGAAAACATGAAAAAATATGTATTTCGCAGAGAAAATACTTTAATTATTACCTTTAATTATTGAAATGTCTTGACATATTCGAGTTTTTATCAAACTATGTTACATGGTGATTGGCTAGATATATGTAAAATAGTTTTTTTTTGCTTTAATTCGGTGATCATAAAAGGTTCAGGGATTTTAAACATTCATTTTCAAATTTCGGCCGAAATTTCGGTTTCGGTTTCGGCCGAAATTTTGGTTTCGGTTTCGGCTACGGCTTCACTGAACCGAAATTTCGGTACTTTCGGTTTCGGCTGAAATTTCGGTTTCGGTCGATCACTATTTATAGGGTTGTTGAAAATGACTTAACGAAAAAAAATGCAGTTGCTATGAACGTTGCTAATGACGCTTTTTTATACTTACCTACAAACTATCCAAAATACAATAATTTTTAGAATGAGTTAGATAAAACTAAGTTTATCATAACTAAAATGGATCATCAAAGCATTATATCACTTAAATATCAAAAAATTGATTTTTTTGCAAAAAAAATATTTTTTTTGTGGTTATCCACCTTAACAAACTTAAGAAACTCCTGAAAAACTTTTAGTACTAATTGGGAAAATAGAACTCCTAAAATAAGAAACTTTCTAGTACTAGCCCATTTGCTTGGTTTTTTATATAAAAAATAATGCTTTGTTACAAAAAAACAAATAAATGAATATTCGCTTTCCATAACCTTCGTTGATCTACGCAAGAGTTACGAACGATTGACCGAGGAACTAGGTAAGCAATATATAATAGAAGTCAAAAGTACGCCTCAATTTCAAATTATAAACAGTTGCCGTAATTATAGTTTGTGTACGTTTGACTTCTAAAACAGATTTTTTTTTTTCGGAGATTAAATAAATGATTAGAGAAATAAAATAGATGACAGGGATATAACTCGTGTTGTAATCTCGATTTCTATCGCATGATTTTTATTATTGATATCTGTTAGATATTGCTATATATAAAACAGCGACAAGTCATATGGAAAAGATTCAAGAAAAGCAACCTTTTCCATATGACTAGTCTTTCCATTTGATTTCGCTAAGAACTCGCGCTGTACTTTTGAGTTCTATTGCACGATTAGTTCTTTTGATATGTTGGATACCGTTATATAAAAAATAGCGACAAGTTATTTCTTTCAGTAGCGATATAACAGATATCAGATATACAACTCGCGTTGTATTTTTGACTTCTATTGTATGATTTGCTCTTTTGATATCTTTAATTTAATAGCTGTACTTTTGACTTCTGTTACATGATTTGTACTTTTGATGGCTGTACGACTTGTATTTTTGATAACTGTACTTTTTACTTCTATTACAATGTTTTTACTTTTGATGGCTGTACTTTTAGCTTCTATTACATGATTTGTGTTTTAATAGCTGTACTTTTGACTTCTATTACGATTTGTATTTTTGATAGCTGTACTTTTCACTTTTATTACACGATTTACACTTTTGATGGTGTTTTTTTGGCTATCACATATTTCGCTCTTTTGATAGCTGTACTTAAATAGATGTACTTTTGACATCTATTACATGATTTGTACTTTAGATATCTGCTTTATATTGCAATATATATAATAGCGAAAAGCTATGCCTATCATTAGCAAAATAGAACATGTCAGAGATTTAACTCACACTATACAACGTTTGATTGAGCTGTTGATAAACGAGAGAATTTTTTTTTAATCTTAAAAAAAAATTATCTCAAAAAAAAAAAAACTTGTAACCTAACTCTACAAATTAGGTCATAAAAACCAAATCACTTACTATGAGTATAACAAAAATTATTATTTTTAATAGGGCGGGTGAATAAATAAGAGCAATTGTTTTTACTCAGTAATTGCTCAGCCTTACGTGAATAAAAACTTAAGCAAAATTGTTGAAGATTAAAAAAAAAATTCTCTCATATATCATCAATACAATCAAACGTATAGTGTGAGTTAAACCTTTGACATGTTCTATTTTGCTAATGAAAGACAGAAAAGGCTTTTCGCTATTTGCTATGTTGCAATATAAAGCAGATATCTAAAGTACAAATCATGTAATAGATATTAAAAGTACATCTATTAAAGTACAGCTTACAAAAGAGTGAAATATGCGATAGCCAAAAATACACTATCAAAAGTGCAAATCATGTAATAAAAGTCGAAAGTACGGCTATTAAAAATACAAATCATATAATAGAAGCCAAAAGTACAGCCATCAAAAACACAAATATTGTAATAGAAGTCAAAAGTACAGCTATTAAAAATACAAATCAGATAGTAGAAGCCAAAAGTAGAGCCATCAAAAATCCAAATCATATATTAGAAATCAAAAGTACAGCTATTAATAATATAAATCATAATAGAAGTCAAAAGTACAGCTATTAAAAATACAAAATATATAATAAAAGCCAAGAGTACAGTCATCAAAAGTACAAATCATGTAATAGAAGTCAAAAGTACAGCTATTAAAAATACAAATCATAATAGAAGTCAAAGGTACAGCTATTAAAGTAATGTAAATTGCTTAACTTTATGTGAATAAAAATATGAAGAAAACTGCTGAAGTTTTTATTCAAGTAAAGCTGTCTAACTGTTGAGTAAAATGAGCAATTGCTCATTTTTATTCACCCGGCCTAATATGAATAGCTGTAACGTGACAAATAGCATTAACTAGTTTTTTAACGTTTCCAAAAAACAAAAGTATTACCTTGTGTTGAATTTGAGCTCTTTTCCTAAACTGTTGGTTCATGATTAATAAAGTAAATTTGAAATCATCAAAATTTACTAAATTGAAATCATATTTCCACAGTAAGGAAACTTTAACAAATTAGTCGAATAGCAGAACTAAATAAATTAAATAAAAAATTATAAAAAACAAACAATAAAAACAATAAAAATCTCTAAACCTTCAAAGGTTTTTTACCAAAGTTTCTAATTATAATAGTAATAAATATTTAAACATAAATAATGATTTTTTTTTGTTTTAAACAAAACTGAAGATGAAGACTATAGAGCATGATAACAATTAACAGAACATTCAAAAGATTGAGAGCACTTAGGAACAGACACAGTATAAGGACGAGACTTAATTGAATGACAAGAAACATGAGAATAAATTTTAGTAGATGGCACCAGAGACTCTAGCTCTGGTGCCATCTACTAAAATTTATTTTCTACTTGCTTTAGAGCAACTACTATTGTAATATTTGTAGGCATTATTAAAGAGTGTCATTGGAAGATCCTCAATAGATATGACAACAGTATTTCATACAAAGACAGATTAGAGATTTATAGAGATAAAGAATAGAATCCGGAGTAAGATATCTGAAGCATGATAAAGAGATGCCACCTTAGCTAATTTTATAATGGATTTGATATGTGGTTTCTAGGAAAGATCAGAAGTAAGAGATAATCCTAGAAGACACAATCTAGATGACTGATCTTTACCATTCATAGATGAAAAATAATCCAGATTATTGCAATAACGATTAGCTGAAAATAATTAAGTTTTATCTGAGTTAAAGATCAACAATCAATGAGAGCGCCATTCCATGCCAGAATTCTGATTATTAGAAGTCCAAGCAATCAGAAGCTTGACTTCTAATAATCAGATATCATCAGAAATTATCAGGTATCATCAAAAAATAATGCCACCTTAGATGTGAAAATTTCTGAGAGATCATTATTAAAGACTATGAGAAAAATCAGAGGGCCAAGGATAGAACTTTAAGTCAACCCTGACATTACAGTAAAGGAAGAAGTCAAAAGTACAACATGAGTTCTATATCACTATTGAAATATATAGCTGAATATATAGAATGTATGAAATAATTGAATAAATGAAATATAGCAATAAACTAGAACTTTAGAATATAATAATAAATTAGAACTTTTCTTGAAATTGATGTTTTAAGAAATGCACAAAGAAGCACTTTAATTAAAAAAAGGGGCACTGTTAACATTAACATTAAGTTCAGTAATATTATATAGAGATATTTGTTAACAAATGTTAATGCATAAAATAACAACTGGAGCCTAGTTGAATCATCAAATAGATAAATATTAATACTGAATCAATCCATGAAATGTAAAATTGAAATAAGTTTCTCACCACTTAAAAATAATCTTTGCTAATAGTACACCAAAATAACCATACCACTAAACAACGAACACCAAAATAACCATACCACAAGGGTAATACAACGTATAGTTGGCTTACAAAATCTTTAAAGCATTGTTAATAAAAAATAATAGCCACGCTATTAATTTCCATGAAGCATTTAAGTCATCTAAAAACCACAAAATAACAACAACAAAAAAATCCTCTAACATAAACTAATATTCAAAAATAATACTTTCACAGATAAGAAGTCACTGAACTCAACCAACTTAAAAAGTTTTTGGATGCAATATGAATAAAAATATATTAAATATTTATAATAAAAGTAATTTAAGATCATAAAAGTAATTTTAGAAAATTGTTAGTGTTCTTAAATGGTTTGTAGTTTAATTTTAAAAATAAATCTGATCATATCAAACTATACCTATATATGTGGTGATTTGCTTATAATAATAAATTATAAAAAACTTGTTCAATGATTTACAAAAAAAAATTCCAAATCTGAAAGACGAAATAAATAATTATAAAATAAACTTC
This sequence comes from Hydra vulgaris, assembly GCF_038396675.1. Taxonomy (NCBI): domain Eukaryota; kingdom Metazoa; phylum Cnidaria; class Hydrozoa; order Anthoathecata; family Hydridae; genus Hydra; species Hydra vulgaris. Next base: position 21,021,627 of record NC_088930.1, on the reverse strand, counting down.
CAAAATACATAACTATAAAATTAACTTATCAAAATATTTTCACTGATGCAAATAGAAAATATATTATTTTTGCATATAACATAAACAAATAAAAAACTTAAAGCTGATTTATATATATGGGTTAATGAAGTAAAGCAAATTTACTGCTATTAAATATTTAATAAATTTTCCACTACTTAGAAATACTCTTGTCAACTGAAATTAAAATATCTTACTTTTTGAAACAATTATTTAAAAATTAAATGTTGCAAGACCTTATTCTCAAACATAACAAACAAAAACATCTCAAAATTTCAGTCAAAACGCAGGATGGGGAAGGATTATTATCAAAACTTTTAATAAAAGAAAAACACACCCCACATTATTAGCGATTCCACGGCTTAACAAAAAACATTTGACGTTTGACAAAAAACACGTAGTTTTCATAAACTTTGCTCTCTTATATCTTTTTGTATGGTTAAGCCAACGCCTTGAGGTTTTTTGCATCAGTTAGTGTTACTCAATCTCTTTCCAACCATATATAGAAAGTACTAAGTTTTGAATGGCTTCATTTATATATTACCCATATCTTGAGACCACTTTTCATAAAAAAACTTGCCGCGGGAACGTTTTTTTAAAACGAAGCTTTTGATGGTAAGTATTCCTAAGATCTTAAACACATCTAATTTTTATGAAACTTTCCATATTTATTAAGAAAAGGACGAGGAATCTAATGGAATCTAGACGTTTTTTAACATTTATACAAAAAATTTTAGTTCTCAGTGTTTAAAAACTTCAAGGTTAATTTATATAGAAAAAAAAGTGTTTTTGAAAAACGTCCAGGTGGAAATTGCAAGTTTAGCCTTTCCTTTATTTAAATCAAGTATTTATTTAAGCTTACCTAAAGAATTGGTACTTAGGATTTGCATATATAAACTATGTGTATATATACATCCTTTTGTTCGCATATTTAATGACGTTATCTGTTTTGATTTTTGCGTTTGTTTTGGTTAAATTATGAAAATTAAATTGAAAGTGAAAGTAAGTGAAATAAGTTTTGAAACAAAAACATTTTTCTGTGTTATTTTCATTTTTTTTTATCTCAGGCGTTTTCATAGGTTTACATAAGCAATCTTAAAGAGTAAGTTTCTTATTTTATACTTATTTAGTTTTAAATGTTTTGAATTTATATATTTTTAAAATGAATTAACAAAATGTTTTTAACACGTTATTGTGTATCTGTGTTTCTAATAATAATATTTTTACATTTTAGATATAATTTCTGCTGTTATACCTACCTATTGCAGTTGTAAGTACTCCAAATTTCAGAAAGTTCGTTTGCTATAATTTATTTTCATTAAAAATTAAATTTATTGAACAATCTTCTGTCTGCTAAATAGGTTATTCTGAACAATTTCGTCAGATTTTAACCCCCTTTTGCAGTAATTTACTGACCGGTCTGTAAATTATACAATAATTTCAAAATGATGTATGATTTGAATTCCATGATTCTTTTATGCCTATTTGTATGGTGTAATTATAATATAACCCCAAATTTTATTTTCCAAAACTAAGTAAATAAGTGAAAACCATCAGTCTGTAAAATAGATGATTCTGGTTAATCTCGTCAGATGAATAAAAATGGGGCCATTATGAAAAATTTCGAATCAAATTTAATAACGGTTGAAAAATATCAAATATATTCAAATTCGGTATGCCCGGTTGGTTTGTGCAGCCCTTTTGCAGTAATTTACTAACTGGTCTGTAAGTTATACAATAATTTCAAAATGATGTACTATTTGGATTCCATGGTTCCTTTATGCACATTTGTATGGTGTTATTATAATATAACCCCAAATTTTATTTTCTAAAACTAAGTAAATAAGTGAAAAACCTCAGTCTGTAAAATAGATGATTCTGGTAAATCTCGTCAGTTGAAAAAAAAAAATTGGGGGTATTTTATTTTGTTATAGTCGTTGGATCACTATGGAAAATTTAAAGTCAAATGTAATAATCGTTTAAAAGTTATTCTAAAGACAATATGACACTAAAACTAAGTAAATAAGTTAAAACCCACAGTCTGGAAAATAGACAAATCTGAACAATCCCGACTAAATTAAATAAAATTATTTTGGTATTTTATTTTCTTATAGTTAGTTAATCATTATGGAAAATTTCAAGTCAAATGTATTAACGGTTCAAGAGTTATTCAAGAGTCAATATGACACCAAAACTAAGTAAATAAGTAAAAGCCCTCAGTCTATAAAATAGACAGTTCTGGGCAATCCCGACAGAATTAAAAAATTATTTTTTTGTATTTTATTTTCTTATAGTTGTTGAATCAATATGGAAAATTTCAAGTCAAATGTAATAACGGTTCAAAAGTTATTCAAAATTCAATATGATCCAAAAATACTCGGTGCCGTAACACTGCAAATTTTCCATACTTCAAAGGTCGAATGATATAAATTATATATTTTTTTTTAAATTATAAAAAAATCGTCTGGAATGGCTAACATTATATTACTAACTTCAAAGGTCAAATGACCCCTCATTTTTTAAGTCTGGTTAAGCTCTATACGATGATATAAATTATATATATTTTTTTAAATTATAAAAAAATCGTCTGGAATGGCTAACATTATATTACTAATATATATAATAATATATATTGTCAGACTAATATTATTAGTCTGACAATAAGAATAGATAACCACAAAGCTTATGAAACAAAATTCTACAATTTATATTCATAATGATGGTAACGATAATAACATAAATATTACAGCAATATTGTAACATTTACAAAAAAAATGTCCTTTTACGACGGTTAGCTTTCTTTAGTAAGACACAAAATAAGGTTTGTGATTTATAGAAAACACAACGACATCATAAATGCCGCCGCTCCGTTAACTATAATTACGGAAACCGTTTTAAATTTGAAAACGAGGCGTACTTTTGACTTCTATTATATATTGTTTACCGAGAAAACTAAGCGTGTCACCTTAGGCATAGCTTTACGTTAATAAACTAGTAAAAGATAAATCTTAGGAATTTATTTGAACTTTTTATTTCAGTACAAAATAATATGTCACATCAGTGGGATTTTGATTTTCATATAGATGTATTTTCCAATAAGTTACCTTTTGAGATCATTAACATAATTCCAATAGGAAGCAGAGGAAAAAACAAGCTGAACATTCCACATAACTTATTGGTTATTCCAAGGCTCGATAAAAAAGTTAGTGGAAGTGGAAGGGGAAGGCAATTACAAACAAATAAAGACTTACCTCCTATTAAACAACCTTGCAATTTATCATGTATGTCAGACTATGCCAAAGCCGATACTGGAAACAAATTGAATATGGCAAGTGAATTAGAATATCCTTCCCTTAAATCTACAACTCAACAAAGTAACACAACTTCTGCTCAAAAGAAAGATTTTTTCTTACCACAAAAACAAAAAAAAGTCTCTAAGTCAACTGGTCCAGTTTCAAAAGAAATTAAAAATGAAAATTTTAATTTACTTAATTTAAATAATGTTCCTAATGAAATTAAGCAAATTGAAAAAGTTGGAGAAAATAATGATGTTTTGTTTAAAGGCGAAAAACAACAAGTAAATATATTGCTTAAAGAAGGCAATAACAAAAACTTTCAAATACATTTAGATGAATTGAAATTAACTTCTAAAGAAATTGACATTCACTCAGAAATTTTGTTTAAAGATAATAATTCTGATTATATTTCTAATTCTCTAAACCAAGTAGAGTTAGAGTTTAATAACATTGAGAAAAAATCATTGATAAATAAAGTTGAAAGTCTTGAATCAAATATATTTGAAAGCAATGGCCCCATTAATCATGAATGTATAAATGATAAAAATGAAACTACTAAAAATGATATTCTAAGTATTGATTTTTTAAAATCACTTTTAAACCCAGAATGTTATGTTCTCGTTGAAAACTTATCTAAAAATATAAATGAAGACGATTTTAAAAAAGATATTAATGTTTTTGGTGAAGCTGAATCCTTCCTTTTTCAACAACTAAATAATTCTGAGAAAGTTGTTCTTATTAAAATGAACCAAATGAATGACTGCGATTTAGTTTTTTCTGGTTTAGATGGCTCAATGAATGAAAACAAAAAAAGAACAAGTGTTCGTAAAGTTGTTGATATATTAAATGTTTAAAGCTTTAAAACTTTAATATTTAGTAATTCTTAGTTAGTTGTAATCTTTTGATACTTTAATTAAAAAAAAAAATTTTGTAGTTTCATTTAATTTTTATGCCTTTAAAAAATGATAATGTGCAATGCACCATATATTTTATGTTAGATTATAGAAAGTATATGTATGATACATATTGTATTGATTGTAGCGTGAAACCTTATTAAAAAGAAGCATTTGAAAGCAGTGCTGCACAACATTTTTTTTCAACATTTCAACTTAATAGAGTACTAAAAGATTTTTGAGAGGGTTCTCTCCCCTGTTAAAAATTATTTTAAGGAATAGTGCCTTCTTTCCTCCCATTGTAAAAATCTGCCTCTATTTTAATGGTATTATGTATTCTTCATTTTTAAAACTTAGAGATATTTACTTTAGCTTATAATGTAGTATGGTTAGCGAATCATGCAATAAATATGATAGAACAAATGATTTGGTATTTAAAGAATATAAGCGATACAAGAAACGGAAACCGCCTCCTGATTTTAGTGAAGTAATTGACTTTCATCAGCCAGAAAAGTATATATCTTTAATTAAAGAGTCTTATGTAGATAGTACTATTCCAGAAAATGTTTTTTGCAAAGTTGGTTTAAAGCATCCAAAAAACTGGAAAGTATATGAGTTGCTAACTTGTCCAGGTTTTATTGTTATACAAAATCCATTTATATGTTATGGTGCACAAAGTCATTGGATTAAGCAAGCTTTAACAGAGTATACAAAGAAACCATACCCATGTAATTTAGATGCTTTGGTGGCTTTGGATAAAGATAAAACAGTGTGGGAAATCAGTCAAGAGTAAGTATTATATTTTTTATAATATTCTAAAATTGATTGTAATGTTAATTTAAGCAACTACAATATTATATTACTTATAAGTTCTTTTTCAGAAAATCTGTGGAAAACAACTTTATCAATCAGTTAAGATGGACACACATGGGATACCATTTTGATTATAACATTGTAGACTATAAAGCTAAGGAGTATTATGGATTTCCAAAAGATCTTGCTGAACTTACAGTTACTATTGCAGATGTGTTTAAGTTTCAAAACTATATTGCTGAGACAGGCATAATTAATTATTATCCAGAAGGCAGTAGTATGGGCGGACACACTGACCATTATGAGGAGGAACTATCACAACCGCTGATATCATATAGTTTTGGACAAGCAGCAGTTTTTTTGATTGGTGGCCCTACAAGAGATATAAAACCTGAAGGTATTTGTTTTAGCTTTTCAATTTTATTTTGTAAATTTTACTGATACTTGTTCATTAATTCATTTATATTGTTAAAGTTAATATCTATAAACATTATTTTAATGTTATTTTTATTTAGTTAAATTAAAACTATTAATGTCATTAATGTTTGCTTGTATTAAAGTTAGTTTTCAGTAATGTGTAAGGTATTTGGCTATTTCTTTCTAAATTAGTAAGCCATACTGTGCTAGCCAAACTCAGTTGAAGTGTCGCTGGCATCATTACATGAAATAAAATTTTTACATATTGTTTTACATATTGTTTTACATATTTTACATATTTGTTTTATATTTGTTACTCATTTTAGCATAAAATTTTTTTTATGCTAGAATGAGTTTTTATGCTAAGATTTGTTACTCATTCTAGCATAAAGGTATACTCCATAACTCTTGCGTATGTTAAAATTACAACTTAAAATGGGAAATTACCTTATTATAAAATTAAAATAAATAATAATGAGAATAAAGCTTTACTAAACAGTGTTTAGTTGTATTAAATGAGTGAAAAGATTATTTTATATATGTTTATGTATATATTTATATGTGTGTGTATAAATATGTGTGTGTGTGTATATATATATATATATATATATATATATATATATATATATATATATATATATATATATATATATATATATATATATATATATATATATATATATATATATATATATATATATTTATATATATATTTATATATATATTTATATATATATTTATATATATATATAAATCACTTAAATTGCTAGTTTAGATAAGTACTCTGATGTCAAATAGAATAGCCTGCTGCTGGGGGCTTCAGTAGATAAATCAACTGACAAATAGCCTGACTCGCAGCGGAGTGCTGCTACATCGACTGAGGGTTTGGGATGGGGCAGCAATCTTTTCTTTAATTATTCTTTCTTTTTTCTTTTTTTTTCTGAAAACTGTATGCTATAAAGATAAGCAAAACTAGTGAGCAACTGCTCATCTAAACAAGCTATAATAGATATATATACATATACACATATATATATATATATATATATATATATATATATATATATATATATATATATATATATATATATATATATATATATATATATATATATATGTGTGTGTATATATGTATATATATGTGTGTGTGTGTGTGTGTGTGTGTGTGTGTGTGTGTGTGTGTGTGTGTGTGTGTATAATCTTATTTTATATATATATATGTATATATTTTTGTTATTTCACCTCCCCAAGGCCCAGAAGGCCACTACAGATGAGTAGGCTACTTAATTGTGGTTATAACCCTCTCTCAACTCTATAACTCTGAAACACGAACCTTGACAAACAAGGCCGCTGCGAAACACGAACCTTGACGAACAAGGCCATCTACTATAGCATATTTATATATTGCTCACTTTTTTTGCTTATCTTAATCCATATGTCTTTTTTAGAAAAAGAAGAAGAAAAAAAAAAGAATAATAAATGAAAAGATTGCTGCCCCATGCCAAACCCTCAGTTGATGTAGCAGCACTCCGCTGCGAGTCAGACTATTTGTCAGTGGATGTATGTACTGAAGTCCCCAGTAGCAAGCTATTTCAGTTTGACGTCAAACTGCTCACCTATATATATATATATATATATATATATATATATATATATATATATATATATATATATATATATATATATATATATATATATATATATCAACAAAAGCGAAAATAAGAAGAACTTAGCTAAAACACAAAAAACATGAATATGACTTAGCTAAAATAAAACTCAAAAAAAATAAAATGCTAAATATATTTAAATCAGGCTTTTAGTTATGTTTGGAATAAGGAATAAGGTGTTTTTATAATATTTTGGGAAATTCTTTTGAATAAAGTAACGTAAAGTAATCAATAAAAAAAATGATTGTCTTAACTAAATGCGCACATTTACTTGAAATTTTAGTGTTTTTTTTTTGTTTTTTTGTTTTATTAATTTAAAAATTTCAAATTTCCATATAAATACTTGGTAGTAAATAATTATGCATTTAAAAAATATATATATATTTAACTCTTTTTTAAACCATTTCATGCTATGTTCAAAACATTTTTTTTTCTTCTAAAGATTAACATTTATTATAAAAAATTGATAATTATATATAAATAAAAAACAACTATGTATGCATTTTCATTTATATTTAAAAAATTATCAGCAGCGGTTTTAAATTTTTGTTTCATTAATTAAAAAAAATATTAAAGATCAAATTTATTTAATTCTATCATCTTTCATTCATCAAAAACATTTGTAATTTTTTTTCAATGAAATCTTTTTTTATCTTTTTAAATGTATTAACTTTATTGATTTATACACAGTTCATTACAGTTGTCAAAAAAATCGAAATAATTTTGTTTTAATAACATTTGTTATAAATTTGTTGTCCATTAGAAGACAAACTAGTGGTCCAAATAAAGAGAATATTGCTTTAAGCTTTCCAACAACTTCCATAGCTGTTTTGGTTACCATTTTATGCCATATTGTTTACAATGACAGACCAGTCACCATTTATTTCAGATGCTATCCATTGTAGTACAACTAATACAATCTGATCTGGATATCTTTTACTACTTGCTTAATAGTATTCAACCGTCTTTGTACTAACAATTGAGAAATTCTTGCAATCAAGTCCATCAAGTATCCAATCCAGATCAATTATATTATTATGGTGTGTATCAGTTACCGGTTGAGGTCATGCTGCATCTGCAACAACTGCTCCTCCAATGAGCATAAATGACACTAAGTCCTATGCATCGCAGTAAAAGTTTTTCCATTGGTTGGTACTAGCCATTTCCCACCAACCAAGTCTTCTTTTTCCACATGTTAAACATTTTCTTTTGAGTTGGAAATTGCCCAACAACACTTTGAAAATATGCAGGAAACTGGAAGCATCTTTCAAATTCGGAAAATAAGATTTTTATAGCAGCTATAGTAGTTTCATGAAAAGCGTTATGTACAATCTGAACATTCTATTTGAATTTGCTTGGTGCAAAACTTTATTGCAAATTCTAGGAGGTTTTCTTAAACTTTCATCCAAGTTTCATCTTTTTCATACACATCGTGCAACAGTTTCCAGGAAATTTCACTAGACTTGATAGTAATATCAAAAAACTAACAAAAATTAAACTCAGGAAAAATGAATCTTTTTTTGTTTAAGAAATTATTTCTAACATTTTTTATCAGGTGTACGACATTAAAAAATAAACTTTTTGTGATTGAAAATTTATTAACGAACTTAGAGCATCTTAATCGTGTAACTTCAATAACTTTGCGTAGGTTGAAACATTAGTAGCATGGTTACAATACCTGACTCTAAAACTACTCTTTTTTAAAATATCTCAGCTCAAAATTTCATCTTTTAACCAATCACTGTTGATTTTGGTAACTGACAAAGCTATTATAATGCGGGGTATATTTTCTTTTAGCCCAATTATTATAAAACATAAAATACTTCTACAAAGTTCATTCTTATCATTGGTACCAATAAATTCTCCTCCACGATACTTTGCACACTTTTGCAAATACACTTCATCAAATAAAACAATAATATCCTTTGATAAAGTATTATTCTCCATCAATAATTTTGCAACTTTCAATTAATCAATTTTACCTTCTTTTATCTTGTTTAGAAGGGAAACTGAAAATAAAGTTCAAGAAGACTAAATTTACAATTGTTCCTATGCCTGAACCAATGTGGCAAAGATACAGAAAAACCTTTAAGAAACAATTTCACGTGCAAGTCTTTATCAATTTTGATTTCATTCCATAACTTCTGGCACACACTCATCATTTAATCAATTCAAGTTTATAAACAACATAGTCTACATATTTTAAAAAGGTATATCCCGGTGTGCTGTCTGCTTCATTCATTGATTCTAAATCAAGTAAAGAATCGATTGGTACTCATCTTCTTGAAAAACCCTTTTTTGAGGAAATCTTCTTGGTAGTGAAATTGTAAGTAATAAAGATGGTGTTTCTATACAATCTGGATAAATAGTAGGGACTGATTTTGAGACTTTAATCAAGCGAAATCTTATCTCGTTCGCCCTTTATAAGTTATGATGAGGAAGTTGATCGCCAGTTTTTTCTGTTCACAAATCAAAATCCATCTGTTTTTTTCTATTTTCGTTTGTTGGAAAAGAAAATACAGGAGTTGATTGATTTCCTGAATAATTTGATCTACATCCAACAACACAGCATTTGTTAACCATATTGCACGTAAAGCTATTTAAGCAAATGGCCTTCAAAATTTTTCGGCAAAAATGCAGGATGAAAGGCCGTGTATTTTAAGTAGGCCATGTTAATTAGCAACATAATTAAGGTTAATTATTATTTAACAACATAACTAAGGTTAATTATATATTAACAACATAATTAAGGGTTAATTATTAGTTAACCACATTGATTACTATTAAGTTCAATATTATTCATTTTTTATTTTAATTTTATTGATATTTTTTTAAACTTAAAAGCTGTTGTATCGTTACATTTTTTTACTTTGTGTTATTATTTTTTATTATTTGAAGGTATTTGGGTTCGAACAGGAGATATTATACTTATGACTGGTCCTTCGCGGACTGCGTTTCATGCTGTTCCTTGTATTATTACAAAAAATCAAAAAACAATACCGCACGACATAGGTGTATCGTGTCAATTATGGCAAACCTCTGAATATTTTCCTGCAGCGGAAAGAGCTGAATATTGCAAATGCATTGATTGTTCTCATCATTTTTGGACTAATGCTATGAACGACTCATCGTGGGAAAAGTTTGCTGAATATATTTCCAAGACAAGAATAAATATCAATATCAGACAAGTTCATAAACACGTGGACACAAATAATAAATGAAATACAAAACAATGAAAAAGTTATATTTTCAAAAAAGTTGTTTGTTGTTAAATTTTCAGTTAACAATCGGATCTAATATAATTTTGAAATATAAATAAAGTTCTACGATTACAATTGCTTAACTTTTAAAAGAACTCCAATAATATTATCACTTCATATAAAATCAATTCTTTTGCTAACATACATTATGGTGAAAAAAAATCTAAAACGCAGATTCGAAGATAAAGTCCGTTTTCGTTATTTTGTATTATATACTTTTGTTTTTTCTGATGAAAAACAGTTTAGAATACTCATTACTTATTTATAATTGCAGAAATTAACCCAAAAATAAGTGCAAACCACTGGAGCTCTGCGAATTGGTATTTTCAGTTTCGAATCGAATCGATGCGGGTTTTGATTTACGAATCGAATCAGCAATATATGGAAATCCAAAGTTAAGCCTTTTTTTTTTTTGAAAAAAAAACTCTACTTAAAAATTTTTTGCCCGGATTATTTTTTAGCGGTTGTTTGGCAGCAGTATAACAATTACTTTCGATTACAATTACTTTACTCTGGCTGAGATAAATGAAAACATTTTGATAGCATCTTTGCGTTGGATCTGAAAAAACATTACCTCTTGCGAAATAAATAGTGATTCGAAAAACTCGAATCGAAGCGACACTTTATTAGCGAATCTAACCGATTCGAAAGGCCCTAATATATATATATATATAAATATATATATATATATATATATATATATATATATATATATATATATATATATATATATTTATATATATATATATATATATATATATATATATATATATATATATATATATATATATATATATATATATATATATATATATAAGGAGCAGGAAAAAGTTTTAAGTGAAGTATGCAAATTATAAATATGCTTTTCTAGTTATTCTTTCAAAGATCAATTTGCTAATTTCAATTGTTTTTTTAAAAGGGTACAATACATTTAATGTTTTTTTTTTTTTTGAATCAAATAAATTATTGGTTTTCCATTTAAAACAGAAATATAAAAATTTCTTATATATAGAATTCTGTTTTCTTTGGGGGGTAAAATTAGCGTGTTTGGGGGTTAATGTCGAAGTTTTAATGTTAAGTTATTGAGTAAAAATGATAGAAATGTCAGGGGAATATAAGAAAAGTTTCATTGAAAAAATCAGGGAAAATCTCAATCTTGACATTTATTAATTCAATTCTAATCTAGAAATTTATTGTTAATCGTTCAAAAAGCACAACGTGAAAAAAATAACAATAAACTCTAAATATTGTATACGAATTTTTTAAACTTCCATCTCTTATTTTGAGAACCTCCGGTCTATTATACCTTCTTGGTTTAACCAAGTAGCACACTGTAAATCTGTCGTCGTACCAGGTAAACTATCATGTGTCATAAGAAGTTAAGTTTCAAGACCAGTGAAGACTCCATTTGTTACGGTGGTTGCCCAACAATTAAATCTTGATTTTTTCAAAAAAAAAAATAAAAAGGAAACCTTTTTCATAAGCAAAATTTTATCCTCTTTAAAATGGTATATAAATCGTATATGTTCAATTTATATAAAGTTTTTTTTTTCTCATTTTTATTTATAGGTATATAAGGTTTTTTTTCGCATTGTTATTTTTCACGTTTTTCTTCATTTGTACTTGGGTTTATCTCCTCGGATAATCCTCAACTCCGTATCGAACCTAATGTCTTGGGGTGTATCTTAGGTTTTATGATTTTTAATAAACTAAAAGTCATTGATTAAATGAATATCTTACGTTTTAAGCAACGTGATGCAACATAAAATATATTATTTATTAGATTTTTATGAATGTATATTGATGTGTAATGACTTATTTGTTTTTTTTATTACTTCTAACTCTTTTAGACATAAATATATAACAATGGCCAATCGAAATAAGCAGAACTAATGCAAGAAAAATTAAAAGAAAGCCTTCTCCCAATCGGTTTAAGAAACAGGAAAAAATTGATCTTACTGCCGAGACACACAGTTTCAATACAATAAGCATGTGTTCTAGAGCAAAAAAATTAAATATGGGTATTCAGAATCATTTGGAGTGTCGTGATATGTATGACTATAATATCCTTATTAACTTTTTTGTTCTCAAAAATACTTTTTTGGAAATAGCTTGTCCAAAATGTCATATGCTAACCATTGACCTATTTGATAACACACAAAAAAGAATGGGATTTTCACATAATCTCGAGTTCAAATGTAGATCTTGTGATCAATGGAGTCTTGCTGTTTACTAATCTAAAGAATGTGTAAAGAATATCAGTAATACAACTGCAAGAAATATATTTAAAGTAAATGCAAGAGCGGTAATTGCTTTTCGAGAGATTTGTCGAGGTCATTCAAGTTTAAACACATTTAGTCAATGCATGAACATGTATGGTTTAGCTAAAAACGCTTTTGATAACTTAAATTCGATTGAGATATATTATACATATAATGATGCAGCTTTAAAATGCATGAATAAAGCTGCAGACGATCTTCAAGATTCTTCAGATGGTTCAACACAACAACGTATAAAAATAGACGGAGCGTGGTAGAAAAGAGCTTATTTATCTCTTAATGGATTTGTTACTGGTATCGTTGAAGATAAAGTCGTAGATGTACAAGCTTTTTCCAAACATTGTAAGAGTTGCCTTATGTGGGAGAAACAAAAAGGGTCACCAGGTTATGAAAGATGGGACCCAGTGAAAAATAAAACCGCGTCCCACATGGGTTACGCGTGGGTTCCGTGTGGGATTGATGGGATTTACGTGGGACGGTGTTTCCCATGTGGTATCCGTATGGAAATTTGTCACCTTAAACTCATGTGGGTAATCCCACATGGGTTACATGTGGGAACCATATAGTATTTACACACATGGGAAATCCCACGTGGGCTTCCTGTGGGATTTGTATGGGAATTAATTTGAAAGCTGGAAACTAAAAAAAAAATTTTTTTAAAAAACTAAAAAAAAATTTTTTAAATCGACATTGCATCGCGTTACGTTTATATTGTGTGAAAATATTTTATATTAATATAGAGAATGACAAGCAAGTATATAAGTACCACGAAAAATGTTTATCTTTCTTTATAGAAATAAGATTAAGATTTGTGCAAATAGACTTATTATTAGGATAATATAATAGTTAATTGAATATAGATCTTGAGTAAATTATTTGCAAACAACTGATGCAAATTGAAATGTTGTCAAAAACCAATCTTGCATGCATGGGACACTGCAGTGTCCCACAAAAAAATGCAGGTTTGAAAGTCGAAGAATTCCCAATTTTCTTTATTAAAAAAAGAAAAAAATAGGATGGAGATGGGTTTCTGTAACTTTTTTTATGCTCCAAAACTTTTAACTTTAGATATAATAAGGTCCCTAAGACTTAAAGGACTTACGAACTACATTGAGGAACAAAAACAGGATATTTACAGAAACTTTTCAATTTTTATTCTGGAGTACCACAGTGTTATTGAGAATAAAGCCTCAGGGTCCAGTTTTCAAAGTAATATAATCTAAAGTGATGTTTAAATAAAATAATATGCTTTAAAATGCATATAGTTATACATATAACTCCTGATAGTTAACTATATGTATAACTAGTTATACATATAATTTCTTATAAAAACTTATTTTTTAAGGTTATGCTTGAACAAATTAGTACCAATTAATTCAAATTCAAGATTTAGTTAAAGTTCAAGTTAAAGTTCTTATTTATTCATTTTTTTTTTTGTTAATTTTATATTTATTTGTTTAAATTTATCAGTTAGTACTATTTTTTACTACAGTAAGAATATTTATCATTGTTGAACGTGATTTTATTAGTAACTTCATTTTATTTTCAACATATTTTGACAACACCCATTATATTTTAAATGATGACAGCTTTACTTTTCTATTGATATTAAACTTATTACGTTTCAATAACTCAGATTGAATCTTAACTGAATTATTGTAAGCTTTGTAGGGGTTTGTTGTATATCAAATGGTGTTGTAAATAAAGTAAAAATAATATATATATATATATATATATATATATATATATATATATTATATATATATATATATATTTATATATATATATAAAACATAAAAGCAATAAAATTGATACAAAATTTTCACTTTAAAACGAATACCATTAACATTGTGATGATAATAGCATTAGGAAACTAGTATTTATGTATTATTATTATACTATAAATAAATAGTTTTTTAATTCATTTTATAAAATGGAGACTGACAACTGATAATTAATAGAAATAAATACAAATTATAAAAATCATCTAAACTTCATTTATTATTTCTAAATACTATATTAATGTTAGTCTACAAAGTTAAAATCAATTTAGAGCATTGTTATTTGTTCTTTTGCGATTCGCACTTCCACTTCTGTCTCTCAAATTTATAAAATAGGTGGTCAAAGCTTGCTCAATAGGTAGGTTCTCAGCACAACAATGCTTTTTTCTTACACTTTCTAAAGAGAAATATGGCAAATTGATTACTTATTTTACCTAAATCATAGGGTCATCTATGCATAATGATGTCAGATGATGACCCGGTTTATTGAACACCTTCACCCTTTATCAAACTCAGTCAATTTTTTTGCCATCTCCCATTGAAAATGATGTCAGTTTTTGTAATCATATTATGATGGTATATCTGAATTGTTAATATAATATAAAAAATGCATATACCATCAATTTTTTTCTGGTTCAATTATACATTTATTCTCAACTGTACTAAAAGTAAAAAAAAACGAACATAAATTGTTCTTTCAGATAAGCAAGCTAATTTCTGAATTTAAATTGTTTTTCCTATGATCCTCTACAGTTTTAAGCAACAAAAGCAAAAAGTTTTTAGACCACATCGTTGGTGTAAATACCTCTAAAACCTGCTCATAGCTAGCATAAATTGTTTTACTTTTTTTTTTAATAAAATATTTTGCTTTTTTTTTTAATTCAATTTTTTAATTGACATTATTTTGGTCTCAACATCCCCTCCCCATTGTCAATTATTGTTAAACTCACACTGCCCCTCTATCTACTGGCATCATTTATGGATGATCCCATTAGCCTAAATACTATATATATATATATATATATATATATATATATATATATATATATATATATATATATATATATATATATATATATATATATATATATATATACATATATATATATATATATATATTTACATATATTTATATATATATTTACATATATATATATATTTATATTATTTTTATATATATATATATATGTATTATTTTTACTTTATTTACAACGCCATTTGATATACAACAAACCCTTACAAAGCTTACAATAATTCAGTTAAAATTCAATCTGAGTTATTGAAACGTAATAAATTTAACATCAATAGAAAAGTAAAGCTGTCATTATTTAAAATATAAAGGGTGTTATCAAAATATGTTGAAAATAAAATAAAGTTACTAATAAAATCAAGTTCAACAATGATAAATATTCTTACTGTAGTAAGAATTAGTACTAGTTAACAAATTTGAACAAATAAATATAAAATAGTGAAAAAACAATGAACAAATAAGAACTTGAACTTGAACTAAATCTTGAATTTGTATTAATTGGTACTAATTTGTTCAAGCATAACCTTAAAAAATAAGTTTATATAATAAATTTTATGTATAGCTAGTTATACTTATAGTTAACTATCAGGAGTTATATGTATAACTGCATGCATTTTAAAGCATTTTATTTAATTTATATATTACTTTAGATCGTATTACTTTTAATACTGGACCCAGAGACTTTTTTCCAAATTACACTGTGGTACTCCAGGTTAAAAATTGAAAAGTTTCTGTAAATATCCTGTTTTTGTTCCTCAATGTACTTCGTAAGTCCCTTAAGTTTTATGAACCTTATTATATATAAAGTTAAAAGTTTTGAAGCCTAAAAAAAGTTACAGAAACCTCCCTATCTCCCCCCTATTTTAATTTTTTTTTTTAATAAAGAAAATTTGACTTTAAACCAGCATTTCTTTGTGGGACACTGCAGTGTCCCATGCATGCATGCTTGGTTTTTGACAACATTTACACTTGCATCAGTCAATTGCTTGCAGATAATATACTCAAGAACTATATTCAAATATCATATGAACATGTTAGAGAATGTTCATATGATATTTGAACATCACAAACTTAATAATATTGTTATGATATGTTATATAAATAATACCATAATAGATTATGATATGAAAATAAGATAGGATATGAAGGTAATGATCAAAGAATAAATTTACTTATAGAGATTTAGATGTTTGTTTATTAGTTTCAGAATATTATATTATGTGTGACCGCGGCCTTCTATAATAACAGGCCTTGACATTGCACAACAAAGTTGTTAAACTGAAGGCCAATTCCTAATACTGTGTTTACATTTTCATCTTTTAACATTAGACGAAAGTTTGTGTTCACACTTTTTTAATAAATCTTTAAAATTTGATTGGTTTATAAATTAGATAGCGCAACTTCAAGACGATAACGTTGTAAGGTTCAAGGCGTTAACATTGTAAGGTAATAATATTGTCAAACTAACGATAAGTTTTTTTAATAATTGAAATGCCTTAAAAATGCCTTTAAAATGCTGTGTATCTCTTTGCAAGTCGAACTATTTCAACTACAACAAAAATATCAATTTATACAACTACAACTACAATATCAATTGCAACTACAACAAAAATATTAATACTCAACTACAACAAAAATATCAATTTATAAATTTCCGAAGAATCTAGAGGAGAGAAAAAGATGTAGTAAGGCTATCCCAAGAACTGGTTTTATTGTTACAGACTATACAGCAGTATGTCAACTGCATTGGCCAAATGAAGAACCTTTTGAAAGCAAATATGGGAAGCAACGACCTTTAAACCCACCATCTGTTTTTAAAAATGTTCCGCCTAGTTGTTAAGCCACACCAGCAAGTAAAGTTAGAAAAACTGTAACTTCAAGCGGTTTTCGAAGCATTTTACCAGATAAGTTTAATGATTTTCTAAAAGAGGATGAACTTACATTTAACGATATTCAATCTTTGTTAAGTGATAATAACGATGTTATTGTTTTCCAGCTTAATAAAAAAGTTTACACATACAATCAAAAATGTACAAACTTGGTGTACCATTATTTATTTTAGTAATTTTCAATGATTATTTATTTGTAGCTAACCATAATGGCACAACTTGTAATATTTCATCTTTAGCTGTAAACAAATTAAAGTTAATAAAAACAAAATCATCTTTATTTGAAGCAGTTAGATTTTTAAAAATAAAGAAAGTTCGCTTCAGTCAAATATTCTATTCGAACACCTTAATGCTATGAGAAAAGTTAATGTTGGTGAAGTTTTATATACTTCAGATATTATATGTAGAGCATATGAGTATTTTGTTATGCGACGAAGTTTATATGATTGTTTGTGTATTGACTACAAGTTACCAAGTATATATATATATATATATATATATATATATATATATATATATATATATATATATATATATATATATATATATATATATATATATATATATATATATATATTTATTTATATATATAAATATATATTTATGTTTATATATATTTGTATTTAAATTTTTTTTTTTTTTTTTAAATATTTGAAGAAAGTTATAAGATACTAAAAACCTTGGTATTATACAAGCCGAAGCGATTTAATTAATTCAATCGACAAAAACGGCGTGTAAATCGCAAAAGAAAAAATATTTTTAATATTCATTTTGGATGTTTGATTAATAGCATTTATTTTGAAATAAATTCATTTTGCAACACGTTTTTTAATTTTATAAAATTTCGTCATAATAGTTTAAGGTAAATCCCACATACCGAATGGGATAAAGTAGCAAATACCAGATTAAGTTAAGTCTCTCTGAAAGCTTCGATGATTAATTTTAAATTACTATTTAAGTAATTTTTAAATTAAAAGAATTTTAAAAATTATTATAGAAGCATTCGGACTTTCGTTTGTCTAGTATTGACTACTTTTATACTATTTGGATTAAAATATGTGGCATTTAAGATCTATAACATGTAGTATATTCCACCTATATCCCATGTAGGATTTACCACATAAAACCCATGTGGGATTTGCCATATGAAACCCACATGGGACAAAATAATAATCCCCATATGGGTTACATATGGTAAAAACCCACGCGTATCCCATATGGGATTTACCATATGGAATCCATGTGGGATTTACCATATGAAACCCACATGGGACAAAATATTAATCCCCACATGGGTTACATATGGAAAAAATCCACGCGTATCCCATGTGCGCTTTTTCACTGGGGAAGCAGAACATGTATGCAATATTAATCATGTTAAGTCATCTAAAGCTATGGAGGGAGCTGGTGCTGTTAAAATCTTTGAACGTTCTGTGGAAAAGAACAACTTAATTTACAGAAAATACTTAGGAGATGGAGATTCTTTGTCTTTTAAAGATTTCATAGCAGCGAACCTCTATAAAGGCTTTGGTATAACACTTCTCAAATTGGAATGTATTGGGCATGTTAGATGCGCTTAGGTACTCGTCTTAGAAATCTTATGAAATCACACCCAGTGAAAAAACGCACATGGGATACGTGTGGATTTTTTCCACATGTAACCCATGAGGGGATTTTTATTTTGTCCCATGTGGGTTTCATATGGTAAATCCCACATGGATTCCATATGGTAAATCCCATATGGGATACGCGTGGGTTTTTACCATATGTAACCCATATGGGGATTATTATTTTGTCCCATGTGGGTTTTATATGGAAATCCCACATGGGTTTTATGTGGTAAATCCTACATGGGATATAGGTGAAAAATACTACATGTTATAGATCTTAAATGCCACATATTTTAATCCAAATGGTATAAAAGTAGTCAATACTAGACAAATGAAAGTCCGAATGCTTCTATGATAGTTTTTAAAATTCTTTTAATTTAAAAATTACTTAAATAGTAATTTAAAATTAATCATCGAAGCTTTCAGGGAGGCTTAACTTAATCTGGTATTTACTACTTTATCCCATTTGGTATTCAAAACGTGTAGCATTTTTGATCTTTTACATGTGATGTTTTCCACCTATAACCTGTGGGATTTACCTTAAACTATTATGACGAAATTTTATAAAATTAAAAAACGTGTTGCAAAATGAATTTATTTAAAAATAAATGCTATTAATCAATACATCCAAAACGAATATTAAAAATATTATTTTTTCTTTTGCGATTTACACGCCGTTTTTTGTCAATTGAATTAATTAAATCGCTTCGGCTTGTATAATACCAAGGTTTTTAGTATCTTCTAACTTTCTTCAAACATTTTCTAAAAAAAAAAAATATAAATACAAATATATATAAATATAAATATATATATATAAATATATATATATATATATAAATATATATATATATTTATATATATATATATATATATATATATATATATATATATATATATATATATATATATATATATATATATATATATATATAAGAGAGAGAGAGAGGAGAGAGAGAGAGGAGAGAGAGATTGAGAGAGAGAGAGAGAGAGAGAGAGAGAGAGAGAGAGAGAGAGAGAGAGAGACAGCGAGAGTGAGAGAGAGAGAGAGACAGAGAGAGAGAGAGACAGAGAGAGTCTGAGAGAGAGAGAGAGAGAGAGAGAGAGAGAGAGAGCAATTTTAATAAGGAACCTTATTAGTCGAGCAATTTTAATTATTAGCCAGTTTGAAGTCATTAATGACTACAATATTTCACAAATAATTATTTCCTAATTTATTACTTACAATGACTAACGTATTATGCGTAATTGAACACATATTATGCGTAATGAGCTTGAACCCATGAGGAGAATCCTGAAAAAAAGTGATCAATTAGGATAAGTAGTTAAACAAAAAAACAAAAACAAAAATGTAAAAACCTACTTTTTCAATGATGTAGACTTCTATAATAACAGGCCTTGACATCGCGCAAAATGCCGTAAAAACTGAAGGCCGATTAAACTTTCACTTTTACTTATATTGATATATTTTTATATTAGGTAGGGTGTAATGGCAGTCTATGTTTTCTAATAATAATCTCTAGTAAAAACGGAAATATAAAAAGAAAACCATAAAATTGTTAAAAGATAATCATGCTTTTCGTATTTCAAATTTCATTAAGAATATTTATGTAATATTAAATAGTATCAATAACAAGCAGAACCATAACAAAGTATATATCTATATATTAGAAAGATAACTGTATTTTTAATTTTTTTTGCTAAAAATGGTAACAATAAAAATCACCAACAATAAAAAACACCAACAAAAGTCGATTCAAGAAAAAAAAAAGTTTTATCAATATATCTCAACAGGGTTAAAGTCCTTATACTTGGCAACTTGTAGTCAATACACAAACAATCATATAAACTTCGTCGCATTGCAAAATACTCATATGCTCTACATATAATATCTGAAGTATATAAAACTTCACCAACATTAACTTTTCTCATAGCATTAAGGTGTTCGAATAGAATATTTGACAGAAGCGAACTTTCTTTATTTTTTAAAAACCTAACTGCTTCAAATAAAGCTGATTTTGTTTTTATTAACTTTAATTTGTTTACAGCTAAATATGAAATATTACAAGTTGTGCCATTATGGTTAGCTACAAATAAATAATCATTGAAAATTACTAAAATAAATAATGGAACACCAAGATTTTACATTTTTGATTGTATGTACAAACTTTTTTTATTAAGCTGGAAAACAATAACATTGTTATTATCACTTAACAAAGATTAAAAATCGTCAAATATAAGTTCATCCTCTTTAAGAAAATCATTTAACTCATCTGGTAAAATGCTTCGAAAACCGATTGAAGTTACATTTTTTTTAACTTTACTTGCTTGTGTGGCTAAACAACTAGACGGAATATTTTAAAAACAGATGGTGGGTTTAAAGGTCATTGCTTCCCATATTTGCTTTCAAAAGGTGCTTCATTTGGCCAATGCAGTTGACATAATGCTATATAGTCTGTAACAATAAAACCAGTTCTTGGGATAGCTTTACTACATCTTTTTCTCTCATCTAGATTCTTCGGGAATTTATAAATTGATATTTTTGTCGTAGTTGAGAATTGATATTTTTGTTATAGTTGTAATTGATATTGTAGTTGTAGTTGTATAAATTGATATTTTTGTTGTAGTTGAGATAGTTCGACTTGCAAAGAGATACACAGCATTTTAAAGGCATTTTTAAGGCATTTTAATTATTAAAAAAACTTATCGTTAGTTTGACAATATTATTACCTTACAATGTTAACGCCTTGAACCTTACAACGTTATCGTCTTGATGTTGGGCTATCTAATTTATAAACCAATCACATTTTAGAGATTTATTAAAAAAGCGCGAACACAAACTTTCGTCTAATGTTAAAAGATGAAAATGTAAACAAAGTATTAGGAATTGGCCTTCAGTTTAACAACTTTGTTGCGCGATGTCAAGGCCTTTTATTATAGAAGGCCGCGGTCACACATAATATAATATTCTGAAACTAATAAACAAACATCTAAATCTCTATAAGTAAATTTATTCTTTGATCATTACCTTCATATCCTATCTTATTTTCATATCATAATCTATTATGGTATTATTTATATAACATATCACAACAATATTATTAAATTTGTGATGTTCAAATATCATATGAACATTCTCTAACATGTTCATATGATATTTGAATATAGTTCTTGAGTATATTATCTGCAAACAATTGACTGATGCAAGTTCTAATGTTGTCAAAAACCAAGCATGCATGCATGGGACACTGCAGTGTCCCACAAAGAAATGCAGGTTTGAAAGTCAAATTGTGTTTTATTAAAAAAAAAAATTAAAATAGGGGGAGATAGGGAGGTTTCGGAAACTTTTTTTATGCTCTGAAACTTTTAACTTTATATATAATAAGGTTCATAAAATTTAAGGGACTTACGAAGTACATTGAATGCATGCAGTTATACATATAACTCCTGATAGTTAACTATATGTATAACTAGTTATACATAAAATTTATTATATGAACTTATTTTTTAAGGTTATGCTTGAACAAATTAGAACTAATTAATTCAAATTCAAGATTTAGTTCAAGTTCAAGTTATTTGTTCATTGTTTTTTCACTATTTTATATTTATTTGTTCAAATTTGTTAACTAGTACTAATTCTTACTACAGTAAGAATATTTATCATTGTTGAACGTGATTTTATTAGTAACTTAATTTTACTATCAACATATTTTGACAACACTCTTTACATTTTAAATGATGACAGCTTTACTTTTCTATTGATATTAAATTTATTAAGTTTCAATAACTTAGATTGAATTTTAACTGAATTATTGTAAGCTTTGTAAGGGTTTGTTGTATCTCAGATGGTGTTGTAAATAAAGTAAAAATAATATATATATATATATATATATATATATATATATATATATATATATATATATATATATATATATATATATATATGTATATATATATATATATATATATATATATATATATATATATATATATATATATATATATATATATATATATATATATATATATATATATATATATATATATATATATAGTATTTAGGCTATGAGATCAGCCATAAATGATGCCAGTAGATAGAGGGGCAGTGTGAGTTTAACAATAATTGACAATGGGGAGGGGATGTTGAGACCAAAATAATGTCAATTAAAAAATTGAATTAAAAAAAAAAAGTAAAATATTTTATTTAAAAAAAAAGTAAAACAATTTATGCTAGCTATGAGCAGGTTTTAGAGGTATTTACACCAACAATGTGGTCTAAAAACTTCTTGCTTTTGTTGCTTAAAACTGTAGAGGATCATAGGAAAAACAATTTAAATTCAGAAATTAGCTTGCTTATCTGAAAGAACAATTTATGTTTTTGTTTTTTTACTTTTAGTACTGTTGAGAATAAATGTATAATTGAACCCAAAAAAAAATTGATTGTATATGCATTTTTTATATTATATTAACAATTCAGATATACCATCATAATACGATAACAAAAACTGACATCATTTTCAATGGGAGATGACAAAAAATTGACTGAGTTTGATAAAAGGTGAAGTTGTTCAATAAACCGGGTCATCATCTGACATCATTATGCATAGATGACCCTACGATTTAGGTAAAATAAGTAATCAATTTGCCTTATTTCTCTTTAAAAAGTGTAAGAAAAAAGCATTGTTATGCTGAGAACCTACCTATTGAGCAAGCTTTGACCACCTATTTTATAAATTTGAGAGACAGAAGTGGAAGTGCGAATCGCAAAAGAACTAATAACAATGCTCTAAATTGATTTTAACTTTGTAGACTATCATTAATATAGTATTTGGTAATAATAAATGAAGTTTAGATGATTTTTATAATTTGTATTTATTTCCATTAATTATCAGTTGTCAGTCTCCATTTTATAAAATGAATTAAAAAACTATTTATTTATAGTATAATAATAATACATAAATACTAGTTTCCTAATGCTATTATCATCACAATGTTAATGGTATTCGTTTTAAAGTGAAATTTTGTATCAATGTTATTGTTTTAATGTTATATTTATATATATATATATATATATATATATATATATATATATATAAATATATATATATATATATATATTTATGTATATATATATATATATATATATATATATATATATATATATATATATAAATATATATATATATATATATATATTTATGTATATATATATATATTATATATATATATATATATATATATATATATATATATATATATTATATATATATGTATATATATATTTATTATATATATATAAATATGTATATATATATATATATATATATATATATATATATATATATATATATATATATTATATATATATATATATTTATATATATATGTATATATATATTTATTATATATATATAAATATGTATATATATATATATATATATATATATATATATATATATATATATATATATATATATATATATTATTTTTACTTTATTTACAACACCATTTGATATAAAAACCCCTACAAAGCTTACAATAACTCAGTTAAAATTCAATCAGAGTTATTGAAACGTAATAAATTTAACATCAATAGAAAAGTAAAGCTGTCAGCATTTAAAGTATAAAGGGTGTTGTCAAAATATGTTGATAGTAAAATTAAGTTACTAATAAAATCACGTTCAACAATGATAAACATTCTTACTGTAGTAAAATATAGTACTAACTGATAAATTTGAACAAATAAATATAAAATTAACAAAAAACAATGAATAAATAAGAACATTAACTTGAACTTTAACTAAATCTTGAATTTGAATTAATTGGTACTAATTTGTTTAAGTATAACCTTAAAAAATAAGTTTTTATAACAAATTATATGTATAACTTGTTATACATATAGTTAACTATCAGGAGTTATATGTATAACTATATGCATTTTAAAGCATATTATTTTATTTAAACATTACTTAGATCATATTACTTTGAAAACTGGACCCAGAGGCTTTATTCTCAATAACACTGTGGTACTCCAGATTAAAAATTGAAAAGTTTCTGTAAATATCCTGTTTTTGTTCGTCAATGTAGTTCGTAAGTCCCTTAAGTCTTAAGGACCTTATTATATCTAAAGTTAAAAGTTTTGGAGCATAAAAAAAGTTACAGAAACCCATCTCCATCCTATTTTTTTCTTTTTTTAATAAAGAAAATTGGGAATTCTTTGACTTTCAAACCTGCATTTCTTGGTGGGACACTGCAGTGTTCCATGCATGCAAGATTGGTTTTTGACAACATTTCAACTTGCATCAGTTAATTGTTTGCAAATAATTTACTCAAGATCTATATTCAAATAACTATTATATTATCCTAATAATACGTCTATTTGCACAAATCTTAATCTTATTTCTATAAAGAAAGATAAAAATTATTCTTGGTACTTACATACTTGCTTGCCATTCTCTTTATTAATATAAAATATTTTCACACAATATTAACGTAACGCAATGCAATGTCGATTTAAATTTTTCTTATTAGTTTCCAGCTTTCAAATTAATTCCCATGCAAATCCCACAGGAAACCCACGTGGGATTTCCCATGTGTGTAAATACCATATGGTTCCCACATATAACCCATGTGGGATTACCCACATGGGTTTAAGGTGACAAATTTCCATACGGATACCACATGGGAAAATCCGTCCCACGTAAATCCCATCAATCCCACACGGAACCCACGCGGAACCCATGTGGGACGCGGTTTTATTTTTCACTGGGTATATATATACACACATATGGTTCCCACATGTAACCCATGTGGGATTACCCACATGGGTTTAAGATGACAAATTTTCATACGGATACCACATGGGAAAATCCGTCCCACATAAATCCCATCAATCCCACACGGAACCCATGTGGGACGCGGTTTTATTTTTCACTGGGCATAAAAGTACAAAGAATCCCATATCAGGAAAGGGAAAATTGACTGAAAAAACAATCAACTCTATGTCTATGCCATGAAAAAAAGCAATTGGCTCAGTGTTGTTTCACTGTACTGCGTTTATCGATGAGAACCAGCGGCATGGAATGTGTCCACGCGATGACTTTTCTTGGTGAAAATGGCAGTTAGATAAGACTAACAAGACAAAAGCATTCAAAAACACCATAAGTTTACCAATGTCCATTCATTGCCTTTTAAAACCGATTTTTTTAATTTTATCAGAAGATGACTTATTAAACAAACGCGTTCACGGCCAAACTCCAAACACTAATGAGTCGTTCAACTCAGTTGAATGGATTCGCTGTCCCAAAAATGTTTTTGTTGAAAGAAGAACATTTGAGTGTTCAATTAACTCAGCTGTTTTAAATTACAATGATGGGAGTGGTGGAGTTAATGCAGTTTTAGGACATTTGGCTTACGCGGAAAGGTAACCGCTAAAAAATTCATTGCACGAGATCGCAAATGTGTTGCAAGAATGGAAAAGCGATCCAGTCCAAACGTTAAAAAACAAAGTAAAAAATTAAGAGCAATCAAAAAAGGATATATGAATACAAAGAATGAGAATGAAAACTATTCATATATCCTGTTTTGAAAACTAAAAAGAATGAGTGTGAATACTATGTTGCTGGTGGTTTTTAACATCTTTTTATTATTATTTTAGACAAAAACTTGATTTTCTCATGTTTATGGTTTTACATAATTTTTAAGATTTTGAAACATGATATCTCAAGATTGAATGGATGAAATAAGTTGAAATTTTCAGGAAATACTCATATATTATATATAATCCATACAACATAGGCTTTTTTTTTATTGAGGTAAATAACTTAATTTGTGACATTCATACAAATAATGCTATGTCTTTAGCACTCTTTTTACTAATAGAGGCATAACTTTTGACTAAATGAGTTAATCAAAAAATTAGTATGACAAATGGATTTTACTATCATCTTGAAGCTATATTGAAATTTTGATGTAGTTACCATGTTCATATCTGCAGATATCGTGTTTTGAAATATTGTATTTTTTTGTCTCGTTTTAGCGATAAAATAGGGCAAAAGCGATAAATTGAGGCAAAAAAAAGTTTGGTGCCTTTAAAATATTTTTTTAGTCAAGGTTTTTTATATTTTCCAAAATTTGGTTATTTAAATTCACAGGGTCAAAAAAAAATTGGTTTTTTGGGCAACCCCCTTGCAATTTCTTAGTATTAACAGAAATTTAAAGCAATTGCTTCCTTTGAATATAAGTCAGCCATGGTAATAATAGTCAATAAGTTTCAATACTTTTTGAATAGAAGATTATCTTTGGAGAGGACATTGTTTTTGTACATCATGGCAGCTTTAAAACTTGTTTTCGAAGAATCAATAAGCACCAATTACTAAGTAACGTCAAAAAAAAATCTTTTTAATTACAATTGAAAAGATTTTCTTTTGTTTTTGAAATGTATGATTTTATAAATTATGCGAATTATAAGAATCATAAAAGTACATACTTAATCTATTTCTGGATTGTGTTTTGATTCAATTATCACTAAATATTAATGAGATATTAGATTACCTTTTGGACAAAATAAACAAACGTTATACTTGTACTAATAAAATAAAGCTATGTTTAAAGTAAGAAAAAAAAACTCTAAGGTATAAAGTTATAAGGAATTCATGTCTTTTATTAATATAAAGTTTTACGTAGCAACCTTTAAATCATAAATTTATTGTGCTTAATATCCTCTGTTGTCATATTTATACATACATGATTAAAACATGTATAAAACTAATTTTTTACATTCGTTTAGTTCCATGAAATGTTTCGTATATATATAAATTCATGATATTCTTATTACAGAGGTATGACTTTGTTAATACTCTTAATAAATCAACTAAAACAGGGTGTCTGCCAATTATTAAAGATGATTACCCCAATCCTCTAACTGTTTTCCCTGATTTAATGTTAATTTACCTAAACTTAACTTCACAAAAATTAGACCTAGATTTGTTTAGATCTCTTCAATTGCAAAAATAAAAACAATAATACAACCCATATTAAACGTATCGAGAGAAGTTCATAAAATTATCTGCCAAATAAAATTTTATACAATGTGTACCATATACAACTTACTTAGGGTGATTCACCTAAAAAAAAAGCTACAAAATTTTAAAAAAATCTTTTTTTATTTCTTTTTAATGGTTTTTGAACACAATTTATTCAGCTTTCTTATTGTAAAAAAAATGTTTTAAATGTACTTTAGTTTTTTTGTTATTAAATAAAATAATTTAAAAACGCATAGCAACGTGCTAACAACCAAAAATTTGTTTATATCATCCTATCTTTAACTCATTAAAATGATATTTTTGGAAAAATGAATATTTTCGCATACTTTGCTTTATATGTTATGGAAATTATGAACACTTTTAGTCATGTCTTCAAGTAGCAAAAGCACATTTTTAACGTAAAAAATAAGGCTTAAAAAAGATGTACTTTGAGTTGCTTCGAGTTTTATCTCAACTTAGTATATATTTTTTTATAAAATTATATGCATGGAATATGAAGATTGTGAAACTTTCTAACGAAGTTTTACACGTTTAGAAAAGAAAAAGTTTAATGAAATCAATTCACAAAAGCAAAAAAGAATGTTGTGTGGTGGAACTTAATTTTATCAAAGTAAGTTTTTTATAGATGGACCACCTTAAGTAAGTTTGATAAAGAGCCAATTTCCTTGATTTCTCCAAAAGTTAACCTAATTTTCCCTGATTTTTTTGCAGAAATCTTTTTTTTTTTTTTTTTTTTTTTGTTCTCTATTACAATATTTATGATACAGATACAAAAATATATATAAAAAAAGAAAAGTTAACAAGCCAAGATATCGTTAAGAAATAACTAATAAAAATAAATATAAAGAACACGGAAACTCAAAGAAGACCATCAGGTCTTGTCACAGAGAAACCGCTATTGAAAGTATAAGAACGTTTGTTTTTTTTTTTATTTATTTTTTAATGGATATTTCCTTTTGTTAAGGTGTTTACGGCTTGCATCAATCAAATTACTATGTCTTCCGTACAGCTGACTCATGCGAACAATGATGTCCATAATTTACTAGATAAATCACTTGCGCACACTGAATCTAATTTGCCGAAAATAATCACTGAATCTTAATTTTCGCTATATATTATTCATTATATATCACTGAATATAATCAATATAGTTTAATTTCATTTCCAGACTGAATATAATGCATTTCCAGATTGTTCAAAAAGTTGTGCAAAAGAACCTAGATAGCCCCATTCGATGGTTATCGCTGTGTGTTAAGCCAAATTACCAAATTTCCGTTTACGCTTCTGACAACAAAAAACACCAAGCCACTGCCAAATTAACGTTTACGCTTCTAAAGCCAAAAACGCCAAACCACTACTTAATGATGGTTCACCTCCAAATAAAAGTATATAAAGTTCGTAATATAATATTATAAATTAAAATAAAAATAAACATACAATATTACAATTGAAGAGTTCTAAAACTTAAAAACTAAAACATGTTAAATAATTCACTAAAATTAAACATGTTAAACGATTGCTTGTTGATAAAAAAACAAACACAAATAAATAAATAAAAAAGAATAAATATTAAATATATACATATACTAATATAGATAAGGGATTTTCAAAAATTTAAAAGTAGATTTGTATATTTTCAGTTGAAAAAATCAGTTTTTTAAGATTTTGTTTAAAAGAATCAAAATTACATTCTTGAGAAAAATCTTTAGAAGTATTTAGAACTATACTATTCCATAAAAATGGTCTGCGAAATGAAATAAAAAATTTTCCGAAATTGGTTTGAGAAAATGGTTGTCGAATTAAATTATCGTTCCCTAAAATATATTTACTTCTATCTCTTTGTAAATACAAGTTACGAAAAGAAACGGGTGATAGGTGGGTCTTGCATTTATACATAAAACAAAGAATATTAAAAACATTTTTTAGATTGCGGTTCTGTAGTAAACGGACGTGCTTTTGCTATGAAAGAAATAAAATAATAAAATTGATATTGCAAGTTTTATTTATTTATTTATTTTTCAAATCTTGTCAATAATGAGTTCAAAACTTAACATTGAAGTCTCAATAAAATTAGTTCGTGAAATATTTCAAGAAATGTTCCAAATACAACAAAAAGATATTTTAGCGTTAATAAGTACAAATTTAAAACTGGCTAACGATCGAATTGATGGATTGCTAAAAGAAATTAA
Organism: Hydra vulgaris; assembly: GCF_038396675.1. Taxonomy (NCBI): domain Eukaryota; kingdom Metazoa; phylum Cnidaria; class Hydrozoa; order Anthoathecata; family Hydridae; genus Hydra; species Hydra vulgaris. The sequence continues at coordinate 20,991,444 of NC_088930.1, read as the reverse complement.
TACATTAATAAATTCTTGTGAAGTTTTAAAAAAGGAAAACGAAAACCGAAATACCGATTTTACAAAAACAAACAAGCAGATGATAAAGTATGAAAAAATACAAAAAGACATTGAAGAAAGTCTAACGTTCTATCAGGATTGCCATGATAAAAAAGTCAGCGATTTGGAAAAAAAATTGATAAATGATAAAGAAGTCAGTGATGTGGAAAAAAAAATATGGTCGAATGCAACCATAGGGGAGAATGAAAAAAATAGATTTAGACAATTAGAAGATCGTCTAAGGAGAAACAAAATCGTCTAAGGAGTCAAAGAAAATGATAACGAAAACTGGGATGATACGGAAGTAAAAATAATAAACCTTCTTGAAAATAACCTCAATGTAAACGATGTAATCATAGAAAGAGCGTACAGAACTGGTATTATCAATATTAAAAAGCCTAGAACAATTGTAATTAAGTTACTAAATTATAAAGACAAAGCAAAGATATTAAAAAACGCCAGCAAACTAAAAGGTTCTGGAATTTATATTAACGAGGATTTTTCGCTAGAAACTACTATATAATAAGAAAGAAACTTCTTGAAGAAAGCAAAACGCATAGGATAAACGGTAAATATTCTGTTGTTATATATGATACGCTCATTGTTAAAGAATTTCGAAAAAAAAAATCATGTTAAATGATTTTTTTTTTTTTTTTCAGTTAAATTTATATTGATTTATTTTTTATTTAAAATGGCTGATAATATTGTTTTATCAAACATAAATTTTAATTCACAGAAAAAGCCAATAATTTTAAACAACTATTCGGATCCCGATTATAATTTTTTTAACGATAGTCAAGTAATTAAAAATACTAGTCCGATATACTATAACCAAATTCAAAAAATATTGATAAAGGAATGGAAGATAATTCGTTTTCAATGCTTCACATTAATATTAGAAGTATTCAAAAAAAAAATTTGAGTCATTGAAACAATTTTTACATAAAATTGACATTAGATTTCAGGTAATTTGTCTCAGCGAGACATGGTGTAACGATGTAAGCATTGAAAACAATTCCAATTTTCAATTACCTAATTATAAATTAATTCATCAAGTTAGAGCATCAAATAAGGAAGGTGGAGTTTTGTGTATATACATAAAAAATTCAATTTTATTCAAAAGGAAACCACAGTTAAGTTCAACCACTAATGATTATGAATCTTTATGTGTTGAAATTATTAATAAAACTTCAAGAAATATCGTCATCCATGCTTTATATAGACCGCCCTCAGGAAGTATTAAGGCATTTGAAAATCACATTAAAAGTATAATAAAAAAAAAATCATCTTTAAATAAATCGGTTTATATTGTTGGTGACATTAATCTTAATATATTAGAATACGACAAAAATAAAAACATTAAGAACTTCTTTAACACAATTTTCAAAATAGTTATATTCCCCTAATCAATAAACCAACGCGAGTAACTAGAGAAAGTGCAACATCTTTAGATCAAATTATTACAAATGATTTCGTAAATATCAAAATAAGGACAGGTATATTTAAATCTGACATTTCTGATCACTTCCCTATTTTTAATCTATCGCAAAAATGCATCGACTATGATGCTCTTAGTGATAGAAAAAAATTAATTACGACACGGTTAGTAAACAACGCTTCCATCAAAAATTATAACTCTGGCCATTCCACCGATCATGCAATCATTCACCTTGTTCAGGACATATTTAAATCGTTTGATGAAGGCAAGTACACCCTTGGTCTTTTTATCGATTTAAGTAAAGCTTTCGATACAGTTAATCATCAAATCCTTCTATCGAAACTCAAAAGTTATGGTATAAAAAATACTAACTTGTCCTGGTTTGAGAGTTATTTGACTAATAGGAAGCAGTATATAGTTTATGATGAAGGAAAAACTAATTATGAGACAATTACATGTGGTGTTCCTCAAGGATCAATTTTAGGGCCACTTCTATTTCTTGTTTATATAAACGATTTAAATAAATTTTCTAACATTTTAAATACAATTTTATTTGCAGATGATACCAGCTTGTTTTATTCCAATAAAGATATCAATATATTATTCCAAACATTAAACAAAGAACTAGACAAACTAACCCAATGGTTTAAATCAAACAAGTTATCTTTAAATATTACTAAAACAAAATACACTTTATTTCATCGCCTACATAAAAAATCAGATATTCCCTAAGAACTTCCGGACCTTTTTATTGACAATCAATTAATAAAGAGAGAGCAATCAATAAAGTTTTAAGGCGTGTTTCTAGACGAAAATGTAACCTGGAGGGAACATATAGGTGTAGTTGAAGATAAAATATCAAAAAATTTAGGTATAATGTACAAAGCAAAGCAGTTATTACATCGATCTTGTTTAAAAAACATTTACTTTTCTTTTGTTCATTGCTACTTAAGTTATGCGAACATTGCTTGGTGTAGCACTAACGCGACGAAAATAAAAAAATTGCTTAGCAAACAAAAACAGGCTATAAGGATAATTTCAAACGTAGATCGCTTCTCACACACACAAACACTATTTAATGAACTCAATATCCTAAATGTGTATAAACTAAAGCTCTATCAAGTTCTTATTTTCATGTTCAAACTTGATAAAAATATATTATTAATCTTATTTTATTCAATTTTTGAAAAAATAAATCACATATACCCTACTAGATTTTCAAAATACAACTACATTCAATCCAAAACTTATTATTCCGCTACTAAATTCTCTATTGTAAACCGAGGACCAAAGTTGTATAGCATAATATTAAATAATGAAATGAAAACTAATTATTCTATAAACCAATTCAAAACAAAACTTAAACAATTACTTATGTTAACTGAAAATGAATTAAATTTTTTCTAATAAAACTTCTTTATATTAGAAATCAATAATTAATAGTTAATTAATTAATTACTTTAGATTATTAATACATAACTAATCTATAATTGTACATATATTTTTATCATTTTAAATGATAATCTTCTTTTTGAGAAATTTATTTTTTATTTTTGCGTTATTTATTAATCTTTTACTTTTATTTGTTTTTACTTACTGTTTATTTGTTTTTACTTAATTGGCAATGAAAAGTATTATAAATATAATTAAATAAGTTAAACTATTAAATGCTCTACCAATAAAATGTTTTTATATAAAATCATATCTTCTTATTTTTCAAACCAATTCTTAAATGTTATTTTTGTCATTTAATATTTTAATAAATTTTGTTTCTTTTATTTTACAAAGCAATTGTTATATCTTATTTTTTGAAAAACTATAAATTTTAATATATGCGATATATTTAAATTTTCTTTTATAATATATATCAGAGATATATACATTGAAACTATATTTTATTGTCAAACTATATTTTGTCTAGTAATGACGCATTTTTTGGGGCTTAATGATAAGACTAAATTTGTCTTCTTCTAGCCTCGGTCATGTAATTATTTTTTTTATAAGTTACGACTGTAAATTTTTTTTTTATCGGCAAAAGTTTTAATAAAAAATAAAAATAAAAATTTAACTCATATATATTAAATGCTTTCATATCATATAAAAGAAGCTTGGCGTGAGCAAAACAGTCCTTGAAATTTATAAGGTGTGCTACATGCTTCTGTTGCCGATAGAGAGGTTTAAGTTTACTTTTATAAGTGCTACCCCAAGCAATATTTGCGTAGTTAACATGGCAATGAATTAGCGAATAATATAATTGAATTAAGGTATGTTTATCAAGAACGTTTCTTATTTTGTATAAAATGCCTATACTTTTTGAAATTTTATTGCATCGATATATACACCGAAAAATCTTGTCACTAGAACTATTTAATAATTATGTTATCGATAAAAGGAAAAGGTAAGTTTCTAGGCAGCTGGTGCTTTTTACTATAAGGATGAAAAAGAATCCATTTAGTTTTATCAACATTTAATGATAGTTTGTTTAATCTAAACCATTCAGAAAATTTGACTAGTTCAATGTTCGTGTTGCTAAAAAGCGTAAAAATGTTGTTATGAGAAAGAAATAAATTAGAATCATCAGCAAACATAATTGTCATTAGGTTAAAAGCTTTTGGTAAATCATTAATATATATTAAAATTAGGAGGGGCCCCTAATAAGGATCCTTGAGAAACTTCACATAAAATATCTAACGAATTAGATAATACGTTATCATCCGCATAAACAAATTGTTTTCGATTATTAAGGTAACTTTTTAGCCAAATTAATATATATCCAGTAATTCCGTACCACTCCAACTTTTAAAAAGAATTTCGTGATCAATAATGTCAAAAGCTTTTGCTAAGTCAATGAAAACACCTAAAGTAAATTAAGAATTTTTAAATGAGTCAGATATATTTCTAAATTTTTAAATGAGAATTTCTAAATGAGTCAGATACATTTCTTGTAAATTGTAGAATGGCAGAGCTTGTGGAAAAATTTTAGAGCTCGTGGAAAAATTCCCTGTTTAACTGATATTGAAAAAATCTCAAAGAGTATATCTTTTTAAACATCAAATGAACTTATAATAATGTTGCCGTTAATACTATTAGGGCTTTGTTAGATTTTAACATTTTAAAGGCAATTTCAAAAAAGATATATCAAAAGAGTTCAAGTAAGAGTTTAGAGGGAAACATAAATCATTCATTAAACTGTTAGCAATAGGAATTCTTTTTGCAAGATTTGGTCCTACAGACACGAAATATTTATTAAATTCTTCCGTAATTTATCATATAAATATTCATTATTATGTTTAACTGTGTTTGGCAAAGAGTGAGATGTACATTTTTTGCTGCCAGTACTTTCTCTTATTATAAACCAAGTGCGTTTAAAATTTAATTTATATTTATCTAGTAAATTTAAATAATATTTTTTTTTGAGGCTTTCAAAAAGTTTAGCGTAATTTTTATATATAATCTTATTTTCATTTGTTTTACAAATTTTTGAAGATTTCCGCAAACCCTTTGTAATCCAAGGCGATTTAATACTTTTAGCTTTGAGATTTAAATTAACTTCAGGGAAGGGGTCATCCATAAATGAGTCAGTAAATATACGGGGGAGGGAGTGCTGGAAAGTTTGACACTAATTGACTATGGGGAGGGGGATGTTGAGGGCAAAATGATGTCAATTTAAAATGATTTTTTAGTTTTAATGGGTAGATTTTAACGGTATTTACATCTACTAAATGGTATAGAAATGATGTTTTGTTTGTGGGAAATTAATATTAAATGCGGGGAATTTGATATTATATTTTATTAAACTATTTATAATATAATATTTTAATATAACTTAATATAATAAGTTTCACAGAGACATTAAATTAATAACAACTACTAACGTAAAATAAAAATTACTATCGTTTTATTAATATATTACCATTAAATGGTAAAATCAAATTGATTCGCAGTCAAATTTTGACTGCGAATCAAATTTTGTTAGAAATATTAACTCTTTGTACATAAAATTCACAATCGCTATTCGCTCCCTAGCGGATTATAAAATGGTTCAAAGTAAACTCATAAAAGTAAACTCATAAATTTGTCATTTTTGAAATTAAATTGTCGTTATTTCAAATACGAAACTCTAATTGCTCTCTAGTTGATTGTAAAACGTGATGCAATGCAAACATGTAAAGTCTATTCAAAATTCGAAACTCTAATTTCTCCCTAGCGGGTTGAAGAAACTCTTTTAAAAAGCTTGCACTAACGATGAGAAAAATCATTGTTCTGATTGTGATGTAAACAATACTAATATATCAATTTTAAAATATGGATAAAACCGCATTACTAAACTTATTGATAGTCTCGAATGGAAATGCTTATCCCGATAAAAAAAGGCTCTATTCTACTCTAATTAGAGCAAGATTTCTTCCGCCACCTGTCCCTGTCAACCAAACGAGAGACGGACTCAATGCTATATATATCTCAGAAGGAGCAAAAGAATTGTTTCTTTCATCCGTCTTTATGCTCATCGCATTAAATATTGAAAGTATTCTTCCTCATACTACCAAAAGATTTCCAATTTTGCCGTATGATGCGTTTTGTCCATCAATTCAGTCTAGCCTAGCTGATAGAATCTGTAAAAAGTGCAATATCTACTTTGCCTCTCAAGCTATGTTGAAAAAGCACGCTTCTATTCATTCTTCTGCTATAAAACTAGTATACGTCTAATCAAAAGGGTCCAAACTGTTCGTATCGCTGCCAAGCGTCAGACAAAATTTTTGGCAGTCATCGCCTTGTAGAAGAGTTCGGAAACTGCTGAATGCTTAGATGAAAATGAAGTTGACGCAACGAATTTGATTGTACCTGAAGAATACGATATCCTTTTAGAGCGAGGAGAACATTCACTACCTATTGTTTCAATCGATGATCACTTCAACAACTCATGGGAAGATTATATTAAAGATATATAATACTATTTGCTTAGTTGATTATTTAATAAGATATCGACTATTATATAATATAATTTGATGAGATCTATCATATAAATGTATAATTTAGTCAGAAAAAAAATCAATGGTTTTTAAGCATTTTTATTGTTTTTTAGGATGGGGGAGGGGGAGGGAGTACACAAAAACTGACATCATATATAACGGGGGGTTGGCCAAAAATTGACAGAGTTTTACAAAGGGGGGAGGAGGAGTCGACAAATTGAGAAAAAACACTGATATTATTTATGGATGACCCCGAAATTAGTGTTGTAAATATCAGAGAGTTTTAAAAAAGGAGTTATTAACTAAGTTTGTATTATCAGAGGCTTTAATAATGCTCCAATCAATTAGAGGTAATTATTCTTTAAAAGATTCAAGATTTTTATTTGTAAAAATGCGCTTTTTGAAAACTCGTTTTTTTATTAGGAAGTAATTTATTATCTATATTTATAGAAAAGAAAATGACATCATTTTTAATTATTCCCCTTTTTTTTAGGATACGTTAAAAATGTCAGTGGTTAAAATATTATCAATTAAAAAAGCACTTGATTGAGTAATTCTTGTCATTCTTCAATCAAAGAAATTGCACCATTTTTGAAAATGCCATTATAAAACTTTTTAATGTTATTATTGACGTGCTATTGAAAACAATCTAAATTCAGATCACCCAATAAGTAGATAAATTTATTTTCGCGGTTTCTTTTTTTAACAACGTCATTACATAAAAACGAATTAAAATTTTTAATTTCACCTGAAGGATATCTTAATTCCCTGGGGCCGTATTCTCATCTCTCTTTTAAGCTTAACGGCGCTCTTGTCTGAAATTTCATTACAATATTTCTAAGTAAAGAAATGACGAAAATTTATATTAATTTGTTAAAATAAAACTTATACCAAAATAAAACATTTGTTTGAAAATTTATAATTTTAAATAAATTTTTTATTAATGTAATTTAAAAGAAATTTTTGACTAACGCTCCGTTAAGCTTAACGGAGAGATGAAAATACGGCCCCTGATCTGGCAGACACTCTGTAAAACAACCACTGTAGCTACCAAGACAGCTTTAATTTTTATTTTATTTTAGGTGCTCCAAGAAGTCCTTTCGGGCTTATCGTAGGGCACCGCGGAAGAGCATTTGAAAGGTTTTCACGTTTCCTTCCTTACCGATGTTATAAAACTTACTCAGAGGTGGTGTTGAACAATGGATCTCTAGCTTACCAATATCATAAAACTTACTCAGAGGTGGTGTTGAACCACGGACCTCTAGCTTCTGAGGCAAGCGCGCTGACCATTGCGCTACCGTAGTGTTATTTTTTAAGTTATTTTTCAGTTTAACCCTTCGTGACCCGTATGGTGGCGGTTTATAAACAATTTTGAATATTTCAAATTAACTATAGCAATTGGGGAAAACTTTAAACTTATCTTTTAAATGTGAATAATTTCTTAAGTTAATGCTTCAAACCGTTTGTTGTTTGCATTTATAGAGCGCTCAAAAATCAATTTAAAAAAATGACAAATACTGTCATAAATGAGATCCTTGATATTTTTTTCAAAGATAGTGGTAAAGATTTTTTTTGTTTGATCACCACTATAAATGCCTCATTTATTTATTATCAAAAACGATGTTTATGTATTTCTTCTTTATTTGTTTAAGGTTACATAGAGAAATTATATATTTTTGTTAATTTCAACATGATCACGTTACTAAGATAACAAAAAAAATTTTTAATTTTCTGAAAGCCAATTTTTTGACAAAAAAAAAACAAGGTCTTATTTGTAAAATTCTGACTAGTAGTTTTTATTTTATACTCTTTTAATTGATCACGATACTAGATCGTTATTTTACGCGCAGTCATATAGCTGTTTTTTTATCTCAGTCGCGAAAGTGTTAACTAAATAATACTATAATTTGAAAAAAACAAACAAAACAACTAATGAAACAAGACAGACGGCCAAAGACACAACTAAACGTACATTGCTATAGTGGGTTAATTTTTTTTAATAAGAACTCTTTTTAAGAGAATATTTTTTATTTCTAAATATTTAAAGTGTATATTTAACAACACAATGAAAAAAGGGGATAAGAATGTGATTTTTAATTTCACATGTATCTACAAAAAATATACAGTATTATATAAACAAAAACTAGCGGGGAAACAACCAGGCTTCGTTGGATACGATAGTAGGAGAATTACTTTCTAGATATGATCCTATATAATTAAACATTCGAACACAAAATTAGTAAAAAATAATCGATATTTTGCTTATAACAAGCAAAACAAAACATATTAACGCATTAAAAAAAAAAAAAAAATAACGACAAAAATAAAAATACCATCTGCAGGAATAAATTTAGTCACAGGCTTCAGAGGATTGAGCATGGTATTAAATGATGGAAAATCCTTTTCTTTTTGTTTGCGCTTTATCTTTCAATAATAATAAGAATAACATGTAAAATTGTTATTAAAATTTACTTTGAAAAACATTAACACAAATTAAACAAGGTTTTTCTTAACTACTACATTCAACTCCTAAAACTGTTTTTCTAAGAACTCTGTTTATACATGCAAACAAAAAAACAAAAATCGCGAGGCAAGGTTGCCTCCAAGCACAATCTTTAGGCTTCCATCATTAATTATGTTACGGATAAACAATTCTAACAACTGACATTCAAATGTATGCCTCATATCATCTGAACTTTGTGCAGTGATACAAAATGCCAGCTGATCCTCCGACAGAAAATCCTTTATACACGTTTGCTGCTTTATAAACAATCATTGACGGTAAGAATCACAAAATAAAAATTTTACCAAAAAATTTAAACTTAATTAAAATTTGAACTTACACTTTAAAAACATTACCTTTTTTTTCATTTTAAATTAACATGAGAATAATAAGCTTATTTAATTACTTAAATAACTTTAAATTAAAAAAAACTTACATGACGGATATACAAGCAATAATGTAACTGGTAAGCAGATGGTCTATTAAAGGAAAATTAAAATGTATAAACTTCAAATTAGTCAATGTAAGTCTTAAGTGATTTCAAATAAAAAAAGTCATGCATTTTTCAGATAATTAAAAAATGTCTAAGGTAAACGAAAAAAATAAAAAACCTTGCAGAAGGATCTAATTGAAGACAAGCATCAACTAACTAATGAAAGAAAAAGAAAAAGTGTACATTTCAAACAATATTGTTCGAATGCAAATCATAATAAATATAATTGTTTAAACAAAAAAAACTATTGCCTATAAGAGGTTTGCATTACCCTAAATTTACATAACAACTTATAAATAAATAACTCAGTTAATTTCAAGAAAATCAAGACCTGACAAGACTTTTCAAGACCAAAAATTAAGTTTTGAAATTGTTCTCTAAATTACAAGACTTCATGTGCATTTTTCTTTTAAAAATTTGGAAAGGAATTGTAATACTAAAATAATTTTTGTGACGTCACATTCGACTAACCCCCTCCCTCTCCTTGCCGCAAAACTTTGCTTCCCCTCCCTCCGCCCCCCCCCCCAAGCGTGACGTAATTTATTGATGACCCCTTAGTACAAGGTTAAATTTGTGAACTCATCTTAGAAATCTTTCAGGTTGACTAGTCTAGTCTTGATTTAAAAAAAAACAAGAAAAGTCTTTATTTCTTGCATTACTAGTTATTTTTTAAGGTTGGTCTTGATTCATTCAAGACTTTTCAAGACAAGACTGAAATGGTCTTGTCTTGGTCTTGTCTTGCTAAAATGAATTTAACAAGACTTTTTATTTCAAGACGCAGACCTTTAGTTATTTTCTATTTGCATTTCACAACTTTTTATTTAAAAACTTTCATTATATTATCTTCAAGTTATAATTGCAACAAAAAAAGAACAAGAACTAACAAAAAAAAAAACGTCTGATTTTAATATCAAACCATAAAATATTTCTTGGATCAGGTGGCTTTACTAAAAACTGATTTAAGCAAACTTTATGTTTTAACATGTTGATTAAGAATTGCCATAACTAGATTTTATATTGATATAATTAAAAAAAAAAAACAGAATTAAAAAAAAAAATTATAAAAACTACAACTTTGTCATTATAATTTGTCAGGGTAGTTAATCAAGTCTTTAGTGTGTCATCAACGCTAGCTTTTGTACAATCTTGATATTTATTTCAGGTAACACCTAATCTTTGTTTCTAGTTGGAACTAGCACTTGTTTAAGAACTGCCTAAAAATCCGTAATAGGATAAGTTTTTAGCAAATTTGCTAATTGTCTAACTATTTTCTTTCGTACTTGTAGCTAGTCAGTAATTGGTTTAGCATAGTGTAACAAGACCAAATAAGTTTAAAACAAACATTTACAATTTCTGTGATGTTGCTAAAACAACAGGAACAACCAATTAATTATACACTTGTTGAGGTACACTTCTTGGTTGATGATTATTTCACTGGTCTAACAAGAATTTTACTAACATCTTTTATAAAAAATCATTTTTTAATGTTATATACCTCTCCAAGGCCACTACAGACTTAAAGGACAATACAGACTGACGAGGCCACTTCAGACTTGGAAGCTTTGCTTGCAAGGAAGTTTACGGCAAAAGCTTTTACAAAAGTTTACGGCTTGTTATTTTACCTTTAGGTAAAATAACAAGCCAAACAAAAACCTTATATTATTTTGTTGTTATGTTTGACATTGAGCGCCATAGTCTAGTCATTTGAACAATAAATCATTACCAGTTAGGAGTAAATTGCTTTATGTGAAGTAGCTCATCATCAACAAAAAGAATTTTTCATAATTATCCCACTTATCCACAATATATAATTATTCCTTTTTGTCTTTTAAGTGGTTTTTCTGATTCTCAGGATCGGCCAATTTTTATTTGACATAGATTAAAACATTGTCTCAACATAGTGCCAATTTTTAATTGACATACATTAAAATTATTGTCAACTTTGCTTAAAATTTTAGGCACCTTAAACAATTCGTATAAAAACTTAAAAACTATCTGACTCTACAATAAAGTTTTCTCTATTGTGGATCTAAATTTTGAAGAAGTAACAAAAATATTTCAACCTGTTATAAATGTTTGAAAAAAAATTTAAGAAAATAAAATACTTGATGTAACTGTTTTATTCGCTTGTGCTTTTGCAAGATTGGGACAGCTGTTGTGTATTCAGTGTCATTTTCAAATCCATCTAATGAAGATTGTGAAATCACAATATCTGATTGTGAATCTAAGCTTTTAGAGTAATCTGGAAATTGGGGCACAACACCACATAGTTTTTGAAGTAAAATCTTAAAAAATACAAATTGGAAAAGAACTAAAAATAATTTAAAAAAAAGGATAAAATTTTTTTTCGCTTTTAAAAATATAAATGTATAAACTCTTATCATTATTTAAATACTATATACCTCAGTTGGTTTCATGCCATGAAATGGAACTGTGCCAGACACAAGTTCAAAAATTGTGATACCAAGGCTATAAATATCTGTTAAGTAAGTATAGCCTTTAACATTCTATAAATACATATTAAATTTGCATTATGAAAAAATAATAGTAAAGAATATTAAATAATAGTAAAATATTAAATAAAATAATAGCAATTAGCATAAATGTTGTAACTTGTAGTTATAAGTTTTTTAAGCCTAACATAAGTATAATCAAAAAACCTGCTGTAATATTTCTGGAGAAACCCAAGGAAGCATTTGGACTGCATGTTTAGGATAATCGTGAGCTATTTGATTTTCTTTAGGTAGTAAAATACTATATGAAAGACCTGATAAACAAACATTCCCACAAGAATTAAGAAGCATATGGCTTGCTTTTACAGCTCTAAAAAAGTATAAAATTTGAAAATAACTTGCAAAAACGCCCATAAATTTTTATAATCCTAAATCACAGGATAGACTTTATTATAACTATATAAAGAGTAACCATTTTTGTTTTATAATTACCTGTGTATTATACCAAAATCATGAAGATATTCTAATGCAAGAATAGTTGAGCGAATAACCACAGCCACAAGTTGTATAGGTAGACCATGGCGAAATTCTGATGATATTAAATCATAACAAGAACCTAAAATATTTTTTAGTATTAGGGAATTGTATTAACACTTTACTAACTTAAATCCATATAAAAATCAACATAAAATTAAAAAATTATTTATTTAAATAACTATCATTTTTTATATTATTAAAAAGACACTATTAGTAAATGGTGTTAATATACTATAAAAACAACATATTCTTTTTTATTTATTAAAAAAATACTTACCAATATAAAATCTTAAAAATAAAATCAAAACAATATCTTAAAAACAAATAAAGCTAAATATGTATAAAATAAAATATCTGTATATAGTAGGGATTTGACTATATTTAAAAGATTACACATTATTAATCGTGGAGCAAAAATCCAGAAAATGCCATAAGTGTCAACTCCTAAAGAAGGACACACCCTGAGTCACTTAATGGCATGGTGGGAGTCATATATCACCAAAAATACTTTACTCCTTAAGTATATCAAGTTGGGTCTTAAAAGAAGCAAAATTTCATAGAAAGTCGAAAAATTAGATTAAAATAATTATCAAATCGTGTTAAAATTTTTGTACAAAAATTCACAATTTTAAACAGCAATTGAAAAAAGCCATTTTTTTGAGATAATGATGTTTAAATAATTTTGGTGATACATGGCACCTATCATACTGTTAGGTGTCTCGGGGTTCGACCTCCTTTAGGATTTGTCACTTTTATGGTATTTTCTGTTTATTTATTTTCTCCTTTTATGGATGGATAAAGCATGGGGAATAAAAAGTAAAAATAAAATATTTTTAGTCATATCTAACTATCTTTATACATCTGACTCTATAGCTAATCATAACTGAAACTATCTTTATACATCTGACTCTATAGCTAATCATAACTGAAACTATCTTTATACATCTGACTCTATAGCTAATCATAACTGAAACTATCTTTATACATCTGACTCTGTAGCTAATCATAACTGAAACTATCTTTATACATCTGACTCTATAGCTAATCATAACTGAAACTATCTTTATACATCTGACTCTATAGCTAATCATAACTGAAACTATCTTTATACATCTGACTCTATAGCTAATCATAACTGAAACTATCTTTATACATCTGACTCTATAGCTAATCATAACTGAAACTATCTTTATACATCTGACTCTATAGCTAATCATAACTGAAACTATCTTTATACATCTGACTCTATAGCTAATCATAACTGAAACTATCTTTATACATCTGACTCTATAGCTAATCATAACTGAAACTATCTTTATACATCTGACTCTATAGCTAATCATAACTAAAACTATCTTTATACATCTGACTCTATAGCTAATCATAACTGAAACTATCTTTATACATCTGACTCTATAGCTAATCATAACTGAAACTATCTTTATACATCTGACTCTATAGCTAATCATAACTGAAACTATCTTTATACATCTGACTCTATAGCTAATCATAACTGAAACTATCTTTATACATCTGACTCTGTAGCTAATCATAACTGAAACTATCTTTATACATCTGACTCTATAGCTAATCATAACTGAAACTATCTTTATACATCTGACTCTATAGCTAATCATAACTGAAACTATCTTTATACATCTGACTCTATAGCTAATCATAACTGAAACTATCTTTATACATCTGACTCTATAGCTAATCATAACTGAAACTATCTTTATACATCTGACTCTATAGCTAATCATAACTGAAACTATCTTTATACATCTGACTCTATAGCTAATCATAACTGAAACTATCTTTATACATCTGACTCTATAGCTAATCATAACTGAAACTATCTTTATACATCTGACTCTATAGCTAATCATAACTAAAACTATCTTTATACATCTGACTCTATAGCTAATCATAACTGAAACTATCTTTATACATCTGACTCTATAGCTAATCATAACTGAAACTATCTTTATACATCTGACTCTATAGCTAATCATAACTGAAACTATCTTTATACATCTGACTCTATAGCTAATCATAACTGAAACTATCTTTATACATCTGACTCTATAGCTAATCATAACTGAAACTATCTTTATACATCTGACTCTATAGCTAATCATAACTAAAACTATCTTTATACATCTGACTCTATAGCTAATCATAACTAAAACTATCTTTATACATCTGACTCTATAGCTAATCATAACTAAAAAATAAAACAAAAACATAACTTGCAAAAATATCTTAAATATACTTAAGCAAACTATTTCTATTTCAGAAAACATAAATGTTTTTATATAAAATTTATTGACAAACCTATATACTTAAAGGTATTAAAATGATTTTTAAAAAAGTGTTTTTTTAACAATAAAATATTTGCTTTTCTTCCAAATAAATATTATTTTTTGAAACCTTTAAAAAGATGCTTTTTTGACACCCAGGTTGACGTAATTTTTAAAAGTTTTTAATATATAAAACTAAAACTTTATTTTTAATAAAAATTTTATTTTGTTTAGATACAGTATCTACTAGATACAATATCATACTATGATGCTCATATTTTTTTATCTTATTCAATATCAGTGATGATTATCTTTTCTTCTGTATCAATTATTTTAATAATAATAACAATAATAATAATAATAATAATAATGGTGGTCTTTATTATATACCTTTATTAAAAACAATCACCAAACTTTATAACGTTTTCCAAAACACATACCATAGTTGTATAATGGAAAAAAGGTAAATATGTATTCATCTTTGACAAATGAGTGATAAAATGATAAAACACCAGGACAGTCAACCATTTCTGAAAGGTGTAATTCTTTCTAAAATTATTGAAGGTAAAACAAAACAAAACAAAAAAAAAAAAAAAATTTTATCAGAAGCTCGTGGTAAAGGTTATTTAAGAACAAATATATACCTGCAGTTCCTCTAGAGCCTCATTTGACAGCCTTTCAATCTTTGTTTTACGCATTACTTGCAAATTTTTATCATAGGTATCATTTTTAGGTTTGGCAAAATATAACTCTGATAAACCAAAGGTTCCATTTCCTAAAATAAAGAAAATGTTGATAATAGTTTTTAAATCACATAAGGGATTATCCATAAATAAGGTCATGCAACTTTTGTCCATTTTAGACCCTCTTGCCCCTCATTACAACATCGTAACTCTTTAGTAACAAGTTCCGTATAAGTTATCAAACCCCTGACACCTCCCCTTAAGTGTGATGTAATTTATGGACAATCCCTGAGCATAACACTACAAATAAAGTAAAATAAAAATCATCAGAAAATTTTTGTACTAGCATTCTGGTTTTTACATGGACACAACTTTAACAAACTTTGAAAAATATTTAGCGAAAAAGTTAAAAAGCAGTAAAAAATTTTCAACAATAATTTAAATCAGATTAATGAACAAAGTTCTAAAAAACTATTAGAATGAATTTATATTTAGCCATTTTAGTATTTAAAACAAAACCTTATTAAGATCTATTTTTTACACAATAAAGGTTTTTTATTTTCAAAATATTGATGTAAGCCATTGGAGGTGGAGTTATTAACAAGGCCAAAAGTAGCAAGGCCAAGACCAAGGCCAAAAGTTACAAGGCCAAGAGCTTTAAGGTCAAGGCTATAGGGTTTCCAAAAAACCGCATTTATAAAAATTTGCGGTTTCGGTTTTAATTTTAAAAAAATCCGCGGTTAACTGTGGTTTTCAGTTTTTAATGTTAAATAACAAAACTTATGTAAGTTTATCTTGCATTGTTTATTAAAAAAGTTTTTTAAACTAAGTGTTCTAACATGTTTATATTTTGAAATAAAACTTATGATTTATTTTTATTGTAAAAAAATTTTAAGAAAACTAAATATTTTAACAATTCATCAGATAATCGTGATCTGATTTTTGTGCAGAAACTAGTGCAGCTCGAAAAAAATGCTTTGACATCTGTTGATGTGGGCTTTATAGAGAGAATTGCATTTTTTTCAAGATTTTCTGTTCTTTTGCCTGTATTTCGGTACAACAAAAACTCTTGCTCAAGTCATTTGAATTGATCAGTAGATTTAGGCAAGTGTGTGATGCTATCTTTATTGAGAAATGTGTTTAATTCATCTTTAAGAGAAACAGGTAAACTTTCTGATGTTGTACATGGTGCTTCAGCTAGTAGTGGTTCCTCATCATTATATGCCTTCAACATCTCTTGAATTTAGAATTTTATGCCGGACAGCAAATTTCCAAACTAACAACATGATTTATCTGGAAGATAAATATTTTCAAGTAATTAAATAATTGTTAGAAACATTATTGTAAACTATTTTATTACATAACTATACATTAATATTTTGTTGAACAAAAATATGCACTAAAAATATCCTTATGTTCTATTAATAAAAATCTTTAATATAAAGAATAAGCCATTCTATTTGAGTATTTGAACACAGAGCTCACTGGTTTAAATGCAAACTATATAAATCATTAACAACTACTCCATTCACTGAGAAACAGGAGCAATGGGTAACACTAGATCTTATTAAGGCGGTCAAGGCTAAATGTGCCTCTTGGACCAAATACATTAATACAGGTTGCGATACACACAAATTACTCAAAGAACCACATTGCAGCACATGCAAAAATGTTACTAAAATGGTAAAATCTGCCAGGCGCAACTACAAAAATAAACTTGCCAGAGAGTCCAAAAGCCACCCTAAACTCATAGTTAAATAACTATTTTTATTTGGTTTTGTGTTGGATTCCAATGCCAGCTTTTGAAAGTCGTACTGAAGCCATTTGTGTTGTTGATCTAGCAAGTTTTTTTATTGATATAGTACAAAAGTGTCTTAACCACCTTGAAAGAAAGTTAACCGGCTACGACAGCTTATATCCACATCACAGTCCTTTGGCAAACCCCTTTTGCTCATCTATAAATGCTCGTTCTACTGGCCTATCTCGCTCACATCCAATTTCATGCAAAATGATAGAAAGTATTTTTCAAACAAGTATAATGGAACACTGCATTGCTAATGGCTTAATTACACCAAAGCAGCATGGCTTTATTTGTCACAAGGATTGCGTCTCAAACCTGCTAGAAGCTCGGGAAATCATGACAGAAGCAATTCATCGCAGCCACGCACTAGACGTCATATGCAGACTTTGACTAAGGGGTCGTCCATAAAGTATGTACGCTCATAGGGGGGAGGGGAGAGGTCTTCAAAAAATGTACGAAAGCTTATGGGAGGGGGCGCCCTCAGAATTTTTTGATGTTCCAGATAAGACACTTTCACACATCGTGCAAAATCATACTTTAAGTTTGTTTATACCTATGCCTAATGAGGAGGCCTTGCAAAATATCGGGATAGCGGAGGTCTGTGAACAAAAGTCCTAAAACGCTTACCTTCCCCTACCCATATGTGAGGGCACTAATGCAGTAAAATTTTCAACTTTACTATCTAAAACTAAGTTTAAATTTATTGACAGATTTTAACTTTTGTAGAAAAATATTGTAAATTACAAAAGTTATGACCATGCAAATTTTCCGACCCCCAAAATGAGAGGGGTGTAAATTTTGCATGGTCATAACTTTTTTGTAATTTACAATACTTTTCAACAAAAATTAAAATCTGTCGATAAATTTAAATTTAGTTTTAGATGGTAAAGTTAAAAATTTTGCTACATATTTCCCTTACGTTTGGGCAGGGAAGGGAGGAGGCAAACGTTTTAGGGCTTTTTGTTCCCAGGCCTCCGCCATCCTAATTTTTTGCAAGGCCACCTCATTTGGGGTTTATTTGAGAAACGTACGTACTTTTAAGGGGGGGGGGGGGGGGGGGCAGTAGTGAAATCTCAAAATTTTCGGCGTACGTACTTTATGGACGACCCCTAACGTCTTCTTCATAATTTCTACATTATTTAAGGTGCACTCTTAGACTAGATCTCATCTTGGTTATGCAACAAGGGGTCATGAAATGCACAATAGCCAACAAACGGGATATGTTATCTACTCGAAAAGACTGTTGTTGAAAGAGACCTTGGTGGTCATTGGATGGTCTCCAATAACCTTTGTCATGTCAGACTACAAGTAGAGTCAGTCGCATCAATAGCGAATAGAATGCTAGGGCGACTCAAAATAACATTTCGCAGTTGCAGTTTTTATTTTTGGTTGCTGGATTTTAAGTCCGACATTGCTATCCTCAAGTAAGTCCAACCACGAGCAACAAAAATAATATCATCTATTAAACACCTATTCTATGAAAATTGACTCCAACAGGTCTGTTTAACAACACTTGAAGAACGCCATAAAAGAGCAGACCTTATCGAGCAATTTAAAACCACGCGTCAATTCAAATTTGTCAGCTTTTTCATCCCACAAAAACTTTCAAACAGTAAAGCCAAGTATATTTTAAAAGGGCATAATCAAAAACCAAAATGCCAGCTTGTACAAAATTGTTAAGAACGACATAACTTTTTTTCAAATAGAGTTGTTGACCAATGGAATGCGCTTTCCCAAGCCTTTTTTTTTTTTTTACATAACACATTAATTAATTATAGTTTTGATTGTAGTCTGGCCATGGTTTAATTTAAAATAATTTATACAAAAAACATAGTTTATACAAAAAAACAGTTTATTAAGTCAATCAACAGATTGGTTACCCTCTATTCAAAATTTTTAACTACAATAGTAAATCAAACATTTAATTAAGAACAATTGAAAATTTAATTAATTTAAGCTTATTTCTATCAACAATTGAAATAACTTGATTCCTTTCCTTCCTATAAACAATTACAGAAAATGTACTATGATTAAAAATTGAGTTGTGTTAATAAAAATACATATATTAAAAGGTTTTATTTCAAAAAAATAAATATATTAAAGGTTTTTAAAAATTAAGTTTAAGTAAAATTATAAACATTTTAACAAAAAATTTAAAAGCTACAAACCAATTTTGCAACCAATTTCATACATGTCTTCAAAAGATAATTTGGCATCTTTTAGTTTCGCTTGTTTAAGCATGGCTCCATTTTTTCATTTTCATTTACCTTTCATATTTTGATATTTTTTAAACTAATATGTGTGTATATATAAACATATATATATACACACACACACACATATATATATATATATATATATATATATATATATATATATATATATATATATATATATATATATATATATATATATATATATATATATATATATATATATATATATATATATATATATATATATCTGTATATATATAAATATAAATGTATATCTATCTATCTCTCTCTATATATATATATATAAATACACGCACACAGCAGTCTCGTTTGTTTGAAATTTAATGACAGCACACTAAGAAGAGTCAGCCAGATGGACACTTTTATGTTAGCCTGTGCGATTTTAAAAATCCATTTTTTCCTGGTATTTAAATGAAAAAAAAACAGCGAAAAGAATGCTTTATTCAAAGATTAAATTATTAAAAAATACTAGATAAAATAATTAAAAACAAAATATTTTCAAAAAAAGCCATTTTTAATAAAAGTTGAACAAATGAACAAAAAAGTTTTGTTGCGATCTTAAATGAAACGCTTTTATTTTTGAGGCAAGCACAAAAGCGCTGGCTAAACAGGGAAGACTGATATATATATTCACAAATATATTTTTATATTTATAAATGTGTTTAAAGTAAAAATATATCAACTGTCTGCAGTCATAACTTTATATATATGTATATTTTATACAAATGTTGCTTTTATGTTAACAGTCACAACTTTAAATACACACATATCATCTGACAGGAAAGGTGTAGATGAATGGAAAAACAAAAACAAAACAAAACAAAAATTTTTCTCACTGAAAAAGAAAAAACGTGCATCCAAATTGGCATTTTACATTAAAGGTACAATATAAAAGTATAAATACAGTATTACAAGGTTCATGTATAATACTGTATTGTTGTATACTAATAACTACTAATTGTATACAAAGGTCACTTTAAAAGGGACTTTACTGAAATATAAACACATTTTACTTTATTTCTTGATATATGATTAAAATTTATGAAAAAAGGTTGGAAATTTTACAATTCCATTTCTTTAAAAAAAAAAGAAGAAATTATGTTTTTTAGTTAAGGATCAAAAATAAATAACTTTGCAACAAAAAAAAGTTTAAAAAAATAGAAAAAAAATCAAAAAAATTTA
The DNA here is from genome assembly GCF_038396675.1 of Hydra vulgaris. NCBI lineage: Eukaryota > Metazoa > Cnidaria > Hydrozoa > Anthoathecata > Hydridae > Hydra > Hydra vulgaris. The sequence continues at coordinate 20,970,805 of NC_088930.1, read as the reverse complement.
TCACTAAATGACAGACAAAAATATTCAATACAATAAGTTTTCTTGATGTCTTTTTATGAAAACATTGTCACTTGAATGAACTAAAACATAAAAAATAAATTACTAATGCAATCAGTAAATTTATAACAAAAAATGACAAAATAAAAATGTATAAATAAAACTTAAAACAAAATGTATACACAAAAACAATCATACATCATCAAATGCAAAGCTAGCATATCCTGATTGAGTGGCATCTCTACGTCGAAAATGATCTAAATTATAAACAACTAATTAGTCTTGAATAAAAAAAAATATATTTGCTATCAAAAAAAAAAGTTTTTTACCTGTTAACATTCGCAATCTTATAGCTGCAGAAACAAAATCATCGAACTTAATTCGACCATTATTAGAATATCTTTTTATAATGATATTAAGCGCTTGACCACTCAAATTATATCCTACAAACCAACAACAATCAGTAAATGAAAAAATTAAATTACAAAATAAACCTACACTTATTACATATAAAAGACTTTTTTTTAAAAAAAAAAAAAAAAAAAGAAACCATAATAATCTAAAACACAGAAAAATTCATTCTTTCTTTCATTCAAGCAAGCATAAATAGGAAAGTTGGTAAAAAAAGATTTAATTGAATCCTATATTTTGTTTTTTTTTAACGATTTTTATTTATTTTAAATGACTATTTTTTAATATAGTTTTTGGTCTTGTGATTGAACATTTTGTAGACATAGTTATATAATTTATAAAGACATTTGTAATACAAACATAGTAGGCTTAATAACATTAGTATGTCTAATTATCACAAACTATTCAGTAGCACAAACCTTGTTGGGAGTATAAGTACTTATAATAATAGTAATAATAATGACAGTAATAATAATAATGATAATAATAATTTAATGATAATATTAATAATAATGATAACAACAAAATAAAAATGATAGTAATAATAATAATAGTAATAATAATAATAGTAATAATAATAATAGTAATAATAATAATAGTAATAATAATAATAATAGTAGTAATAGTAATAATAATAATAATAATAATAAGAAGAAGAAATAGTAATGCAACAGAGTTTTTGTACATCAACTGGCCTAAATAGGGAAAACATAAAGGGAGTGCACATCAGGGTTGCTAACCCTTAACGAAACTCTTAATGTATTTAAACTCCTCGCAAATTATCCCTATTTAAGTACACCTTCTGCATGTTTTTCTTTATTTAAGTCAGCCAATGTGTGTGCAAAAAAATAAATAAATTATTAATTTGTTAATAAGCGTTAAATAGCTCGTATTTTACGTATGAAATAGCAATTTTAGGTTAAGTGAAAACTTTTTGATTTGGGATATATAAATTATCTTTTAATATCATTTATGTGACATTTATTAAGAAAATATTAGATTGTAAAGCAAATAAAAGATTATCTTAAGTATAATATTGTTTTAAGAATTAAATTATTAATTTAATTCTTAAAACAATAAATTAAAATTAAGTCTTTTTCAAATACTGAATTAAGATTTCATTAGTATTTTTTATGTTTTTTTGCTTTTTAAATTACAATGCAGTACTTGAAAATACGCTTATGAAGCAGTATATATATACATATATACATATACATATATATAACAATGTAAATATCAAAGCTGAGTTAAGTTACATTTATTATAGCTACGCATATTTTTTACTAACGAAATCTCATGACAAGGCCTGACACATACATTTTTAAGATCATAAAGTTTGAGAAATTTTATTATGGTCTTGCCACACTTTGCAATGATGAAAAATATGCGCTTTCTAAGACATACAACAAATATAGCCATAGCTGCAAAGTATTGTCCATACATTGACTGACAGCAATTAGCTCAGTGAAGTAAACATATATCGACTGAGGGTATATATACAAATGTTTGTAAGCATTTTATGAGTTGGAAACTTACAAAAAAAACATAGCTGAAACAAACCATTTAAGTACTCAATTAAAATCTTTTGAAACTTTTAAATGTTTTAAACTTTTTGATGTTTAAAAGTAGAGTCAATACTTCTCAACATTTTAAAGATAGTGAATTTTTTAGTTTATTTTTGTTGCTTTTTGTCCAAACTGTTTGTAAAATGAAACCTGCTCTCAAATTTTTAATGAATACTAATGGATATTATTTCAATAACTTTTACAATATCTATTTATTAAAAATAAGAATTTAACGTTATTGTAAATAATAAAATTTTTAGAATGGCAACTTGTTCAAAAAAATTTCAATCAAAATCTGACAATTTAATTACGTTTAAATTTTTAGTCAATATCATTTTTTGCCAATGGCAAGTAAAATTTTCCGATTTTTAACTTTTGTTTAGAATATTAAATTAATCGGCAATAAAAAAAAATTTGAATTTTTTAAAATAGTCAAAAGTTGGGCCATATATCATATAAAACATAACTTTGATATCAAACTAATTAATACTTAAATTGCTTGTAAACTTAAAAACCAACATGAAATGTTTTTTATTACTTGCGTAATGAAAACGCTTTTATTACTTAAAATGTTTCTTATTACTTTTTTTATTACTTTAGTTACATTTATTTGCCTTATGGGTTTTTGTTATGCAATGAAATCTCATAACAAGGCGTGGATACAGTAGAAAAAAAACTTATAATTTTAAGTATATGATATGCCTTATCAAAAATAAGTGTCTGCCATCGCCACCCCTCTGGTGGCGATGTGGTCAAGTTGTCTAAAAAATTTACTTTAAGCGTGGACATACAAGGCTTCTCAGGAAGGTTTGATATATATATATATACATATATATATATATACATACATATATATATACATATATATATATACATACATATATATATACATATACATATATATATATACATATACATATATATATATATATATTTATATTTATATATATATACGTAAATATATATATATATATGTACTCTCAAGTACTTAATAGAAGTGGGTGGGGCGGAAGATTATTAATTAATTTTTTAAAAAATTTCCTATACACCCTAAGCTTATTAAGCCCCCCCCCCCCCCCTATTAATTTTTACTTGTTATCAACAAAAAAAATTATTTCTCAAAACTAAAAAAAAAATTTAAGTAAAAATCGGCCTTAAGAATTAAAAAACATACTAGAAAACAATAAATATTGAAATTTTCAGTGTAAATCCGGTCCCCCCCCCCATTTTTAGATTTGGACTAAAATTCCCACCTAGCCTCTTATTCCCATCCCCTTGTATTAAGGACTCGAGAGAAACGTTAGACAAATTTGTTTCGTCATCTAGGACTTTTCATTTATCCTCTAAGACTCTTCAGTATTATAATTAGTTTATGGGACTAAATATTTGCAATAAAACTAGAAAACTATTTTGTTGTGCACAACCTATAGAGTAGGAGCAAACAGCAATGTCGCATCCCATAAGGAGAAAGCTCAACAAAACTACAAGTTAAGGAGCTATATCCAACATTAGACAATATTGTTTCACAACACAAACATAATTACATTTATGCTTCACGTAATAAATTACATGAAGCGTAAAATAGTTATTAAAAAAATTAACTTTTTTATTTATAAATTAATGTAGCTTAAATAAAACTAAAACTAGCTTTAGTTAGCGTTAGAATCTTGTTTGACTTTTTGGGGCCAGGGGCTATTTTTATTTTGGAGGCCTTTTTTATGTACCACAGCGTAAAATTGACTAAAAAAAAGGTCTTCTTGACTAGTTCGGGGCCCCTAACATTGCGGGATTCAGGGCAATAGCCCCCTCTAACTCTACCCCTCCTTAATCCAGCACTGGAAATGAGACACAAGTATATAAATAAAAATTGTATTATACTCTTTGATAAATAAACAACATTTGTTTCATTATTAAGCAATCATAAGATGTTACTTTATATAAAAAATGTCGCTTAACTTTATAAAAAAATTATAAAAGAGCAATGTTTCGAAAATATTTGTTTTAAATGTAATTTATTTTGCTTTAAGTTTTTTTCGTGTTAAAAGTTTTTTTTTTTCCTAGTTTTTAATTTTTTTAATTGTCTCTCATCAGTCCAGTTAATCTTTTTTGAGCTCTTTTTTTTTTCTTCTTCAAATGTTCTCAAAACGACTAAAAAAAATCTGGTTTTTTGCAACTAAATATTATTTCCATGGTCAGACCAATTGATTCTTACAGAAGGCAGTTCTTGATTAAAAAAAAAATCATTTATGTTAAATATATATTATTTTTTTCTTACTATTGCAATAACCCATAGAATTTTTTTAAATATAGATGATCAACACACATTAAAAAAACAAAAACTTTTACTGTAAACAGGGCTTTAGCCATTATAAGGTCACGAATATTGCACTAATCTACTTAAACTCCATTTTTAAGTTAGATTTTAAGATTTTTAAGTACTATACTAGGCGAGTATTTATGGCAATAAAAAAATTATGGGATACTTGCAGCTTTAGGTGATAATGAAGATCAAGCGACAAAAGATTAATTTTATTATTTAGATATTTAGACAGGACAAAATATTTTTTGTAAATTAATTGCTTACAATCTCTATCTTAAGTAATAACAGAGAAATATGAAGTCAAAAATCATTAAAAAATCTCTGGAAAAATATTTGGTTTTGCAATACCAATAAGTTTATTATTATTTTTTTTAAATTTACTTTTTAAATCACACTTTACAAAACTGCACAAAATTCTATCAGAAAATGAACTAGAATACACACTTTTAAACAAGTAATAAAAAGAAATTCTAATATTAAACTAAAGATAAATTTAAATATCTTAAAATCCTGGAGAAATGTTTTATGATAACTACTCCCATTTAATAAAACTAATCCTAGTTTACAATGTTTTGATATAACAGCTATTTTGCTTTACAATACAAATTAATACACAACAGTTGTTAAAACAACATCATTGATTTGGTAGCAAACTCTATTTTTTCCACATAATAAAGAGACACCTATGTATAAAAATAATTTTCTTTTATTTAAAAGATAATTCCAAAAAAAGTTTAAAAATACTGTGTAAAAAATTATTTTCTAATAAAGAATAAAATCCATAAAAGAAATTTTAAATTTAAGTTTGTAAATTATGTTTCACTAATATGGAATAATACATTACAAGTAAAAAATGATCAAAAATAACACGATCCTTTCATGTTTACACTTTTATAAAGTTTGTCACTAATCTTATGAGAGAGTAAAATTGAAAGAATTATGCTATTCTCAATCCTTTTTATTTTTAATTTGTTATGTACATTATTACCAAATGTGAATAAAAAACAGTCAAACATAGTAAAGCATAGTAATAGTAAAACATAAATCTTTTAAAAATATTTTAATAAAACAAAAACAAAACAAAAAAATAACAACAAAAAAGCATTTCTTCTTGAATATTTTCAATAGTTATGAAGACTTCCATTACATGCAAGTGAAAATAATCTACAAACTTAAATTAAAAACTTCTTTTATAGATTTAAATCTTTATTTAAAAATAATTTTTTACACAATACTTCAAGGGAATATGAATTTTGGGAGTATGTTATCTTGTTATCAAGTATAATATATATAAATGCTGCTTTATTGTTCTAGTCAATAATGCCATAGCTAAATTTTCCCCTTTTTTCCTTATGTGTAAGCAAGAAGAGGTCTTTAATTTTATTTCTAAAATGTAACACTTTTTGTAGAAGCAATATAAATTTGCATACATTCATCCAGATGTATACTTGGATGAATGTATGTAATGAACAAATAAATGTAATAAACAAATTGTTTAAAAAAAAATTTATTACACAATATTTCAAGGAAAATTATTTTCCTTGAAATATCTTGTAAAAAAAACAGTTTTTAATTTGATTTTAATAATAAACTCTTTAAAGTTTAATTAACTAATTTTAATTTAATTTTAATAATAAACTCTTTAAAGACATTTAAAAATTAAAATTGGCAAAATTTTTTTTTTCTTTTTTGAATAAAATTAGCACAAAAAATTTAATTAAAATATTTTTTTAAATATAAGAATTTATAAAAGGTTTTCAGTGTGTGTACTTGTACAAACACACTGAAAACCTTGTACAAATCCCTTTATTCAAAAATTGCTAGAAAATATTCTTACCCCAAGAAGCAATAGCTTGATGCATTTCATGAGGCTCTACTGTACCAGATCGATCTCTGTCATAAATCATAAATGTAGTCTAAAATAAACAGTCAATAAAATATTAAATAAAATTTAAGATTTTTAAATCTTTTATATTTTAATTATTTTGTTTAATATTTATATAAAACCTTTTTTATTTTTTCTGTTGTTTATATTTTAATTTATTATTTTATTTAGAATTTAGATTATTTAGAGAATTTAGAATATTTGTTTTTCCGTATTTATTTTAATTATTTGTTTAATATTTATAAAACGTCTTTTATTTTTTGCCTTTTTCTTAAAAATTATTTTATCTAGAATTTAAATAAAATGTTTATTTTGCCAGACTTTTTAAAATTATTTTATCAAATTATTATTTGTTTAAAGCATTTCTTTTGCTGCTTTTATTTTAATTTAAGAAGCACACAAAAAAAGGCCAGCGGATTTTTCACATACTTAATGCGTGTTTGAATGTATATATTAAAAAACAACAACAACTATAGATTAAACTTGTTTATTTGTATTATCTAATAAAAGTTAAATTAACACCTTCCATTGATTTAGCGCATTCCATAATTCTTTGAACTCAGTGAAACCCATTTTGCCAGAATAATCTCTATCAAGCATATTGATCATAATGCGGCAAGTCTCTAAACTGAACTGTTGATATGAACCAGCAAATCCTGAAGATGTTAAGCAGGTTTGGAGCTCATGAGCATCAATTTGTTGATCCTAAAAAAACGAAAACACTAAATGTGGCATTGAACATTTTAAAATTAACTACTAGTTAATTAGCATATTCTTAAAATAATTAACATTCAATTAATATAATTAATTAACATAGTCAATTAACATAATTAATTAATATTATTGAGTAGACAACTTCTAGTTTTAAAAATGCTTGTTGGATTTACAAACAAAATATAGAATATATTTGACAGCGTTATAATAAAATTATATAAGATCATTAAAAAAATTATTAAAATTCAATCCTATTAATTAAATAAAGCTGTTATAATAACTAAAAAAATTATGTAAATAAAAATGAATTACTAAAATTCATGAGTATTGTACATGTGACGAAAATAAATATGAAAGTAAATTGAATTCAAAAAGCTTCCAGGAGTAATGGTCACCCAGCAAGAGGAATTTTCTGCATCTCATTTTTTCAGAATAAAAGAGTGAAATTTCAAACTTTTAATAGAAAAAAAGGGCATAAAAGTTAATAACTATATACCTAACAAAGGGATAATCATACATAATAAAATTATGTATGATTATCTTTTTGGTAGGTGTATTGCAACACAGAATTTTAATTTTGATTTTAAAAATCTAGTATCAGAAAACTATTGAGTCAATTATTATCGTGTCAATTTCAATATTTTGTAAAAAAGATTCGACAAGTCAATTTTGCAAAAATTAAATTACAATTCTACTTAAAAAATATTTAAAAATATATTTTGCTTATCAAAAAAAACAATTTTAATTAAATTTTATACTGGTAAGAAATCAACAAAATAGTAAAACCAGACTAAAGAAATTGATGTTAGGATGCAATGTACTCTAGAACTAGTGCTGATTTAGATATTAGGCAAATACAGGCCAAATTAAACATATATACATAAAACGTTCGACAGAGAAAAGCAAGATATTTAAATAACCCATTAGACAAAATTGTCAATGTCAACAAAAAATTTATTAAACAAAAATGAAAACAAAAAAATAAAGTGAGAGTCTAGTTGATGGCGCACTTAAATCCTGAAAACTCAAACCTCCAAGAGACCAAGAAAAACAGTTCAACTAAACGAATGTTAATTTTAGCAAAGTAAAACAATTGTTCCAGTTTTCAGGAGAACTGAGAAGACAGTTTGAGATGACTAATGTTTGAATTAACTAGGGTCAAATTATTAGGAGATATATAAGCCTCAGCAGAAATGGAGGTGATCAGGTATGCCTCAGCAGAAATCGCAGATAAAATTTATATATTTTTAAAACAGGAAAATTTATTAGTTTTTTTATTAAATTTAATGTTTTTTGGTTGAGTGGAATTTAAAAAAACGTGAAAAACATCTTGCCCATTTTAAATACCGCTTTAATAAGTATTAGATAACTACATAAAAATAAAAAATAAAGATATTTATTATTATGTTTTTGTGAGCATCTTAAAGGTTAAAAAGTTTGTCATGGAAGATTTTTTTTCTTAATATTTTGACATAATTATTCTAAAGTAAACTCAGTATAAGAATTTTATTAAAATTGAACAGTATAAGAATTTTATTAAAAATTATATTTAAAAAAAAAAACTGTACAAAAAAACAAACAACAACAACAAAGAACTATAGAGCTTTAACAGTTTTTATCAAGCTATTTAACTTTTTAGTTTTATCTAATTGAAAACTATTTATTCAAAAAGACAAAAGAACTTTTTAATTTAAAAAAATGTTTTTAAATCAATATGTAAAACACGACTTAACTAAAGCAAAAGTAATAGATACACACATATTCATTAACTTAAATAAAATCTTTTTTTATAAACAATTATAAAAATTTATTAGTTTAAATTAGTATTACATAACATAAAAACAGTTTAAAAAATATCAAGCTTATTCATTCAATTTTAATAACAAAAGCCTTTTCTTATAATTACTTGCTCACTCACTTATGCGGTAGTGGTGTAATGGTAGAACGCTCGCCTCATAAGAGAGAAATTTCAGAGTTTGATCCCAGTTTGAGGTAACAAAAGTTTGAGTTAACCAGTGTTAGTCTTACCAGGAATAAACCATATTTTATAATGTAGATATTCAAGATGCCTTTTATTTATCAGTTATATACAGTTGAAACTGACAAAAATTGAAAACTAACAAAAATTGAAAGTATATATTTACAGAAAAATTCACTGCATTGAGGAAAAAAAACTACTTACATGACCTGCTACTGCAGAGAAGTATCCAAAAAGAGGGTCCTTCAAAAAGAAAAATAATTATCTTATATATATATATACATATACATATATATATATATATATATATATATATATATATATATATATATATATATATATATATATATATATATATATATACATACATACACACACACACATACAGATATATATATATATATATATATATATATATATATATATATATATATATATATATATATATACACTTACAATTGCACCAGGAGGATATCCAGTATAACCACCAGGAGGACCGTAAGCCCCAGGATGACCATACCCAGGGTATGCACCCTAAAAAATATGACAATATGTAATCAAAACAAAAGCAGAAACAGTTTGGAATGTCATAGATAAACTTTATATTTTTATTTATGTAAATATAATAGACAATACAGCTCAATTCATTTTATAAAAAATTACACTATCATATCAATGTATACTATCAACTAATGAAACAAGAGATGTTAGCTTGCTTGAACAGCAACTAAGATAGTAATTGTAGAAAAGTGAAAGAGTTGCAACACCGCAATAATGGGAGAAGGTTCAAGCTTAGTAGATAGAACAGGTCTAAATATATTTACAATATGCTTTTAAATCTTGATTAAAAAAAACAAACCATTAGAAGATTTTTTTTTTTTTAAATCAAGATTTAAGCCCACCACCAGCCCACTTGTGACAACATCCAAGGCCCAAGGCATGATAGAATAGCAACCTTAATTACAAGGCATGATAGAGACATAATAGAGTGTATGTAGTTGCCACAAGAGATTAGTAGTGAAGGATAGTTTGAGATAGTAGAGGACTCATTAAAATTTATTAATATCAACAATACTGCAATATTTGATATCGGCAATAAAAAATAAAATCTGGGTGGAGCAATACTTGACTTGAAATTGGAAAGCAAAAATAAAAGCTTCAGTAAATGACTGAACTTGAATGATTATTAGAGGGCTTAGTTTTCAGCAGTGAGATGAAAGATATCTATCCATAACAAATAAAATTACAATCTTATTCAGCCTAAATTGTGGTGAAACAGTAAGTCTGATGTAGAAGTATAAGATGAAAATTTTGATGAGAATACCATAAATTTGAACAGAAGAAATTGGGCACAAGCTAGGGTCAGAGGCAACTCACAAAACAAGGAAGGGGGATTAGGGAAGAGCCACAAAGTTATTATTGGGTCAGCCTTTTCAAAATCTACCATAAAGTTCAGGAAACCTTACTACCAGCTGGCCTTAAAAAAATTAAACCGAGTTTTAAAGGTATAACATCAATAGATGATCAGCAACTACTATGGTGGCACAAGCAAAAATCTATGAGTAGAGTCAAGAAGATCCAGCATTCATACTCCTAGGCAATAAACAATGTAACACAGATACATTTGCACTATACATTTGCTTATATTTTGGTTTCATAGGTAGCATTTATTATAGTTATATTGTTTAAAAGATTTTTAGGCTGGTTTAAAATTAAATTTAATTACAATGTGATACTTTAAAATGTGCTAATGACACAACTTAAATTTTATTGATATAAATATAATTTGTTCTTTGTTTGTTCTGAAAATTATTATTCATTTTCAGAACAAACAATGGCACACCTGTATTATGAATGAACTAAACTGATTGAATCAAAACTTGATTTTCTGTTTTAGTTATGTTGTTTGTTTATTTCTATTGTGTTATTTGTTTTTTTATATTTATATGTTATTTGTTTATTTAAATTTTAAACAAATAAATAAAAATAATTTGGGCAGAGTTACCTCTGTGCCGGCACATGTCATAAGGAAAATTGGTGGAAATATTAACATATGTAGGCATTTTTTTCATGAAAAAACAATATTTGTCGTAAAAAAAAGTCCTCAGTTTCTGAAATTGTTGAATTCTGAATTGCACAAATGTTGCCAAAATAAATTCAATACAGTCAAAAAGGGTCTAGAATAGCCCCTGAAAATATATATTCATTTTACTTTTACAGGTTAACATTTGCTTGTTAGATGAAGGGGTGTAAAGAGATTTTCTACAAGACAGTAGCTGGCTGCTAATATCTGCCTAAAATGAGTATTTTTATGGAGACACCGCCTTTAAAAAAGAAGTTTTTTGATCTGAGTTAACTTTTAGCAGCCTTTACTTAGAAAAGTGAGTCCTACAAGCAGGACATGTGGAAGGTTATACTGGATTATATTACCAGTAGCAGGGCAATCATGATGATTCTAACCCTACACTGAAATATTTTATGGTTTTATAGCTTTTAACATTTTAATAATCAGTTAATTATTGTATGGGTATTGGCCTTTTTCTATTCACCAGCATCATATGTACAATTGGTAAATAATATATATATGAAAAATAATAAAAAACAAGGTTTTTAGAATTTTTTTATTTTTATTTCAATTATTTAAAATAATTTTCCACTTTTTTTATTTCCAGTTGAATTTTAAAAATTTCAAAAACAAATGAAACAGATTTTTGTGCAACAAGAGATGGTTCAGAAATCAACACAAAGTTTATTAAAAAATGAACTAAAAGTTCTACATTTCTAATGAAAAAAATAAGAAGAGATTCTACTTGACCTTGGCTTATCTAAGAATATTAATGATGAATAGACTTGAGAAAAAAGTTGATGTTCTTAACATGCATAAATATGAACAATAAGTAGAAACAAAATTCAAAAGTAGAAACAAAATTCTAACTAACAGGCTAAAAATAAGACTAAATAAATTCAAATGTAACTGGTCCTAATTTAGTTAGTTCTATGATTATAAGTTTAACACAAAGCATATTATTCACAAAATATAAGGCAAATCATATAAAAGCTGAATAAGTAAAATCAGCACTCAAGAATATAAAACCAAAATATAATATCAAAAAAAAACTTATAAGAGCAATTAATCAGTAATGTTGTTTTATTTTTAAAAAAAATTAATTAAAAGGATCATAACAAAAGAAAACAACAAAGCAGTAAATGAGTTAAATGTTATTCACAAATCTAGTATATAAATATACTAAAAAAAATATAATAAACTTATAACTTATAATAATATAATAAAATAAATTTATAATAATATAACATAATATAAATATATAATAAAATAATATATAAAATAAAAAACTAACTTATCACAGTAAATGCAATAATTTCAAACTTATTTGAAACAACTCAATTAAATTCAATTTAAAAAAATGTTATCTACTAAAAGTTTCATTACTGTATTATTAGACACAATACAAAAATAATTATTTTATATTACTGCTATTGTTAATATCATTACTAAAAAAACCTCCATAACTATAATATAATTAACTGTAAAAGCAAAAGAGTTGTAAAGTAAAAAAAGTGATATACATTTCACTTTAATTCAATAAATATGATTGTTGCATGATTCAAGTTAGCACATATCATCACTTGTAATAAAACAATATTTTAATTAATGGAACAAACTAATGAAAATATATCATTTATAATATCAAAATATAACATAACTTTATTAAGTATATACTATATAAAAAAATAAATTAATAAAATATATACTTTATATTAAAACATAATTTTTTTTTTTTAAAAAAAGATTAGTTTTACAAGAAAATATTATGCTGTATGATTTTCAAAATCTTTCAATTAAAAAAAAAAACTAATATTAGAAAATATAATTACTTTAAAATCTACTATCAATATTCACAATTTTATTCTGTTTTTACTTTTTTCATAATTCTAATTTATATTTTCAAAATAAACTTATAGATATTATAGACTAAAATCTTTAATATCTATAAGTTTGTTTTAAAAAGATGAAAATCTCTTGTTTCACTTTCTCATTACATGAGATATCATCAATCAGTCAAGTCGCATAGTTTCACGACTGTTTCTACTTGTTTAACTTTCCATACAACAAATTTGTTTTTTTTTCCATACAAAAAATTTGACATTTTTTCACCTTATCATGTTAACCAACATAATAAAATTTTTAAGGTTATAAATTTCCTGTTAACAATTTTACAAAAACTCAATCTAGCAAAAAATGTCTAAAGTGTATTTGTAAAACTGCAATTTTTTTTAACTTTCTTGGGATATATACAAATATGCCACTTGCTAAAATAATCATTTAACACTCTTTGGTTGATTAAATGTGACTGCTTCGGTTCTTTAGTCTCAAAAAAAAAGTCTCAATATTCTCAAATAAGTTTCAATATTCTCAAATAATAAATCAAGAAGCTCTGATACCAGTCAGCGAAAAAATTTCAAAATTTACAATAGATTTTCTTGTTGAGGGGAAATTTAATAATGTAACTAAACCATTCCTATGAATAGATAAAAGATTCAGTATGGAAAAGTTCAACGTTGACCATAATGCGTTGCAGTGTGTTATAAAAGAAATAAGTAAAAGAGCTGTTTCAAAGTTGAAGTTTTTAGCCATTTCAATTTTTTTAGTAAATGAACTGTATTATAATAAATATTAGTATTAAAAATTAGATATCTATATATAAACTAACCGGTTGATTGTATCCTGGATATGCCATCTTTGTGCAATTTGTTCACGTTTATGGGTGGAATCAGATATAAACTTTTTAAGTTATTAATTTTTTTGTAAGTTACTGCAATTTAGGTCAGCGGAAGTTAGCCAGCGGCAATTTTAATGTTAACGTTTTATTTTGTCCGTTTTTCGTTACACAAAGGTGTAGCTCGTTTTTAATCAACATCACTTTTTTTTAATCAACACCGAGGCCGGCGCGATGGTAGAGTGGGGGGGGGGGGAGTATGAGCGTGGTACCCCCGTCAATGATTTTTCGTTTATTCAGTCGGCAAAATTTACCCTTTTAGACTAATTAGTCGACCCTTTAAACAAGTTAGTTGGTAAATCTAGGCAGTCAGTCGGCAAATGTGGACTAGGCAATCAGCAAATTTTAAAAAACGAGAACCTTTTTTTTTTAAGTCGGGAAAAGTTGTATTGACCCCCCTCCCTCTCCCCCCGCACACACACACACACGTGACGCCGACTCGCGCCACTCCTGATCAACACTGCTATTTTTTTTAGTTGTTTAGGTGCCAGCTCTAACGACAATACCAGGGCTGCACTTGTTGAGTAACATGTTATCATATTTTTATAAATAATTTATAACAATAACTAAATAGTTATTATTTCAAAATTACAATCAGGGATGCAAAGTCATATTGATTTTCATGGACTCCGGAAAATAGGGACTCCTTGGACTCTGAAATCCGAATCGAGTCAATTAACCTGAGATTTTAGGGATGAAATAGTCCCTGAAATGCTAGAGTAAACTGTATAAAGTTTCAACTATGCTGTAAAAAATTATAATTTATTATTAGCTTTATTTCTTTACTCAAAAAAAAAATATTTTTTTTAGGTTGAAGAAAATTCTACCAATTTACTTTAGTTCATAGGAGTTTTTCGGTAGTAGTGTAGTGGCAGATCCCTCGCTTTGTAAACAAGAAGAAACATTACCAAACCTTAATTATTTGTTCATCGACCACCAATTATTTTATACCCTTACCAAAATTACATAATTAGTTCAAATAATTCACAAAAAAATAATTATTAAAATTGTTATTATAATAACTTATAAATTGAACATAAATATTTAAATCATAACATCGTAAAATAAAATAAGCATAAATATTTAAATCAAAATATTGTTATGCGTTATTATTTAATATAAATGATGAATTAAACGGATATTTAAATCAAAACATCATAATGCGTTATTGTTTAAATATAAATGATAAATTAAACAGATATTTAAAATCAAAACATCGTAATGCGTTATTATTTAATATAAATGATAATTTATAATAACTCAAAAAATGTTACGAATTTTAGTTGAAGTTTATTAAATGTTACACATTTAATAAACTTCAACTGCTACACTTGTAAAATGGTACTTCCTAACTGTGTTTAAAAAAACTTCATAGTTAAGAAAATGGCTTTTTATGACTTAAAAATATAACTTTCACCGTAGTCATAGTATTTAACAAGAAACTGGAACTTGTATACACAGAGTTAGATGATCATGCATATTTAGTACCTAGCAAAAATGATAAACACCGTTTATAAAACAGAGGAACCAAAAACATTCCCTCTAGGCCATATAGAATTTTTTTAGTGATAAACATGCTTAAATGTTATATTATTATTGATAAAAGAGGCACAACTCAGATAAACAAAGACAAGATTTGCTACGTCAAAACTTAAAAAAAAAGTACAACGTTGGTTAAGGTTTTAAAAAGGACTTGGAGTTTCAAAAAATATTTTGTAGAGTCTGCGGTAAAAACTTTCAGCATTTCAATCAAATGATTTAATTAGGGGAAAGCGGGGCAACATGGCGATCATTTTAAAAGCAATAATCCTTTCTCAGTATGTTCATGCTATTAAAATGATTCATTGTCTGCATGAATTTTCAGTTTGTAAATATAATAATTTGAAATAAATATTAAAATAAAAATTTTATAAATTTGTCATCTGGTCACGTGACCGGGGTAAGATGACTTATTATGCAATTTTTGCCTCCAATTTTATAAACTTTTAAAAACTATCAACAACTCTACCAAAAGTAACACAAAATAAACACACGTCGCAAAAACTACTTCTAAAAAAGTTACACTTAAAGGACACCATCCATTATGAGAAACCGAAACCGAGGTAATTTTTTTAGCGCAAAAAGTAAACATGCGTA